>NC_033636.1:7108433-7160122 GCF_001540865.1 Ananas comosus
ATATTTATTCGGATTAAATTTATTTTTTCAACTTTTTAATTATAATATGAGTTTAAACTTAGAAATTAAATTTTAAATTTTAAATTTTAATTTGAACTTGAATTAAAAATTAAAATTTAATCAAGTATTTCGAATCTAACTTATGAATTTAAATTTAAATTAAATTTTAATTTACATAAAATTTTATTCAAATTTTATTTAAAACTTAAATTAAATTTATGAATTCAAATTAAAATTTAAATTGTAATTTTAAGTTTGAATTTGAATAAATCGAAATTTAGTTTTATATTTTGAATTATCTACTCAACTTCAAAGTTTAATTTTTTTAAAGAAATACATTTAAAATTTTAATATTATTTCAAAATTTTGATGTAAATTTTTAATATTTAAATTTTAATTTGAATTTAAATTAATATATTATAAAGATAAAGTTAGCATATTAATCTGATTACGTTTTTTATATTTACCTGAACCAAACACCAACAATGGGAATGATTTATTCCGATTCCGATTTAGGTGATGAACCAAACAGAATTAGATAATAAATCATTCCGATTTCGATTCCAGCTTATTTTGATTCCGATTCGGATTTCGATTTCGATTCCGACTTCGAACCAAACACGCCCTTAGTGGGAAATGAGCCCAAAATTATATATTTAACACAACTCATCATATTTTTATCCTAACTATTTTGTCTTTATTGTGATAGTAGTGGCGCCAAATAGGAATGATAAGGTCAATATCTATTGCTTTTTTTTTTATGACTGAATTAAGATTGTTGGATCTACTTTGATTCCTTGGAGAATATCTTTAATTACTAATTTTATGAAAATGAAGATGCGAATAAGGATGAAGTAGCCTTTTTAAATAAATATAATACAATATATTTATAAAGTTTAAAAGTTAATTTGCAGAAACATATATATAATATTTTTGAAATTTGGAAAAGTAAATACGCAATATTCTAACTTTTAAGGCCCCATTTGGTTCAAAATAAAGCGGAGATAACGGAAGTTAACTTCACAGTTCTGTCAAATACGACAATTTTGGCTGAGATAAAATATTCCAGCCAAATTTAACTATTGTTATTCTAATGTTTAATTCCAAGATTTATTAAGCTTATAAATTGAATTAAGGTAAATTATATAGACATAATATGTAACATATTATAATAAATTAAAAGATTAAAATACAGAAAATCATATGTAAATATCTCTTTTTTTCATTTTTCCTTCCAAACTTTTAAAAATTTGTATTTTGTCATCTTAAAATTTTTGAAATATTTGCAGGAGGCTACGACTTTAATGGAGAGAGCAAAATGACCAAATTATCTTTTCTTATTATATAAGAAAAAATAATTTTTTAATATATTTTTGTTATTTTTAAAAAAATCGGTATAAATTATAAAAATGAACAGCATAATAATAAAACCTGATAGAGGAGGGAGCTAAATACATCAACTTAAAATTTTGAGAGAAAAAACTATAAATTTTTAAAAATTAGAAAGAAAAAATTTAAAAAATATATATTTATAAAATTTTTTTTTATAGATTTTAGCCTAAAGAAAAAAAGATGAAACATCTGAAAACTCAGCAGACAGAGANTCTTTATACTCATAAATTTTTATCCGTTGGATCTACTCTTTTGACCATTTGCATCCGTTAGAACATAATATTCACCCAACCATTCACTCAACCTTAGGGAATCATTATTATTCTAACCAGAAACCACCATCAACCTAACCATACATCCTTTCATTCAACGATAAAAAACTTATGAGTACAAAGGGGCCTATATTCATAAAAATATAGTAGCCTTAGCCCTCACGAGTCCGGCTACTATACTCTTGATATTGTAAATTTTTTTCTCTAAAATTACTTACATGTTCGTAAAGACTCAAAATTTACAAAATTATTTCTCAATGAGTTCGAACTTACTGTCCAAAAAATCAATCTAATAGAAAAATGACCTAGAAATATATATTAACACCTAATGATAAATATAAAAGACACACGAAATTGATAGATGAGATAGAAGATGAGGATTTAATCCATTATATAATTAGTAGGAAACGGGGCTTAAAAATATATATTAACATCTCAACTCACGCAGGTGATGAATATGAAAAGCAAGTGGAATTGATAGATGACATAGAAGATGAAAATTTAACTCATTATACAATTATGAAAATTTGAACGTCAAATGTGAGAATTGAACCCATAATCTTACAAAAGTGAAAAAGTTTAGAATTAGCTCTGATACCATATTTTGAACTTACAATCTCACAGAATGAAGGAGTTTAGAATTGCCTTTGATATCATATTATGAACCGACGATCTTACGGAATAAAGAAGTTTAGATTTGGCTCTGATACCATGTTATCCAGAAGATTAATTTAGGGCGTGTTTGGTTCGCTTCTTTTTCATCCTGGAATCGGAATCGGAATAGGCGAATCCGTTTGTGGGTGTTTGGTACGTGGGAGTCTTATTCCGATTCCAATTCCCGAGTGGAATGGGAATCACCCAATCACCTCTTTTTTCAATCCGGCCTAAGTGGCCGGATTGAAAGTTGAATCCGGACGAAATGAATATTTATTCGGATTAAATTTATTTTTTCAACTTTTTAATTATAATATGAGTTTAAACTTAGAAATTAAATTTTAAATTTTAAATTTTAATTTGAACTTGAATTAAAAATTAAAATTTAATCAAGTATTTCGAATCTAACTTATGAATTTAAATTTAAATAAATTATTAATAAAATTTTAAATCAAATTTATTAAAACTTAAATTAAATTTTGAATTCAAATTAAATTTAATCTTATTTTAAGTTTGATTTGAATAAATCGAAATTAGTTTTATATTTTTGAAATTATCTACAACTCAAAGTTTTTAATTTTAAGAAATACCCCATTAAATTTTAATAATTTCAAAATTTTGATTGTAAATTTTTAATATGTTAAATTTTAATTGATTTTAAATAATATATATTAAATGAAAAGTAGTCGATATTATATTGAATTACGTTTTTTATATTTACCTGAACAAACACGACAATCAATGGGTAATGATTAATTCGATTCCGATTTAGGTGATGAACCAAACGAATTAATAATAAATTCGATTCGATTCCAGCTTATTTGATCCGATTCGATTTAGATTATGATTCGATCCTTCGAACCCAAACACCCCTTATGGAAATGACCTCAAATATATATTTAACACAACTCATCATATTTTTATCCTAACTATTTTGTCTTTATTGTGATAGTAGTGGCGCCAAATAGGAATGATAAGGTCAATATCTATTGCTTTTTTTTTTATGACTGAATTAAGATTGTTGGATCTACTTTGATTCCTTGGAGAATATCTTTAATTACTAATTTTATGAAAATGAAGATGCGAATAAGGATGAAGTAGACTTTTTAAATAAATATAATACAATATATTTATAAAGTTTAAAAGTTAATTTGCAGAAACATATATATAATATTTTTGAAATTTGGAAAAGTAAATACGCAATATTCTAACTTTTAAGGCCCCATTTGGTTCAAAATAAAGCGGAGATAACGGAAGTTAACTTCACAGTTCTGTCAAATACGACAATTTTGGCTCAGATAAAATATTCCAGCCAAATTTAACTATTGTTATTCTAATGTTTAATTCCAAGATTTATTAAGCTTATAAATTGAATTAAGGTAAATTATATAGACATAATATGTAACATATTATAATAAATTAAAAGATTAAAATACAGAAAACCATATGTAAATATCTCTTTTTTCATTTTTCCTTCCAGACTTTCAAAAATTTGTATTTTGTCATCTTAAAATTTTTGAAATATTTGCAGGAGGCTACGACTTTAATGGAGAGAGCAAAATGACCAAATTATCTTTTCTTATTATATAAGAAAAAATAATTTTTTAATATATTTTTGTTATTTTTAAAAAAATCGGTATAAATTATAAAAATGAACAGCATAATAATAAAACCTGATAGAGGAGGGAGCTAAATACATCAACTTAAAATTTTGAGAGAAAAAACTATAAATTTTTAAAAATTAGAAAGAAAAAATTTAAAAAATATATATTTAAAATTTTTTTTTTATAGATTTTAGCCTAAAGAAAAAAAGATGAAACATCTGAAAACTCAGCAGACAGAGATGGTAGCTGGGATAGGAGGGATGGGGGAAGCCCAGAAAACTTACATTCCTGTCCCCATTTGCTTCCCCAAACTACTTTTTTTTTTTTTATAAAAAATATTAACAAATAAAAAAATGTACCATTTCAATTTAAATTTGAAATTGTTTCACCTTTTTTTTTATTTTTTTAGATATTAATTCAATATAATTTAATATATTGGTGGAGTGACTTTTTCTTATTGTTATAACTGATTAGCTTGCGATATATATAACTAACTGAGGAAAAATATTTAATTAAAAATAGAAATAAAAAGAAGTATATTTTAAGATTTTTTTTGGGTAAACTTCAAATTGCCCCGTGATTTAGCTTATTTTTATTTTTTTCATTTTGTGATTGAATCTATTTAACCAAAAAATGCTATATGAAATAGGACGAAAAAATAAAAATTTTAAGCGTGGCAAAAGTAAAATATGTGCCGAACCCTATGATAGCAAAGTGTACCTTCCTTTTTAAATCATAGGGTGAAAAAGTGAAAATAAGCCGCGGTAAAGTAAAATTTTTTTAAAATAACTGGGTGGCACAGAAAATATAAGCAAAACTATGAGGAGGCATTTGAAGTTTACTTTTTTTCAAAATTAATTTCTTCAAATATCTCATATTTTCTAGGGTTTACTAATAAGATTGGATTCTAAAGTAATGGATATAAATAAATAAGCAGAAGTTTTTTTTTTTCAATTACTAAACAAACACACCTTATATAAGCATTTCAAACGATCCATCTATTTACTTTAACACTCTTTCGTGCAAAACTATATTTCAATCCGTTCTTACATTAAAAGCAAAAATTTGAAGCATAAAATTGAATCAATAACTGATAAAAAATATTTGGTATGAATGTACAAATATACGGAATACGGAAAGAAGGTTATATTATACGTATTTAAGTAAGATGTCGGTTCAATAGCATTCAATCCAAATTTCAAAGCACTGCTAGTACCGTACGATAATAAAGAAAAGTTGAATCGCATGTATTTAATGCAAGTCTTTTTTTTTCATAGGATGTAGAAAAAAATTTATTTATAAGAGAAAAGAATTAACGCCTCGTCTGCTATTATTATTAATTTTTTTTTAAATAAATAAAATGATATAAAAAATGATGGCGGATTGGTTGTCATCCTTGTATCAAAGATATTTTAACAGTTTTATTTTTTTGCTTTTAAATTTTTTTAATAAATTTTTATTTATTTTTTAGTCAGAATACATTACAAGCTAACCAAACAATAGCAGAAAATCAATAAATAAATAAAAGTGAATAAGGGCTAAAATAAAATACTTCAAAAAATTGGAGTAAACATTCAATTTGCGAGTTCAAGGACCACAGTTACAAAAATGAAACGGCTTAGGCCCTGTTTGGATGCATAGTTAAAAAACTCCATGGAATTTTTATTCTATGGTTTTGGTCTAAATAAAATACGGAATCCTGTAACTACAAAAAAATTCCACAGCTTCATTTTTAAGCTGTTTGGATACATATCATACAATTCCGCAGTATTTATAACAATTAAATTTTTAAAATTTTAAAATTCAAAATTCAAAACTCAAAATTCAAAATTCAAAATTCAAAATTTAAAAATAAAATTTTAAAAATTAAAAATAAAAATTCAAAATATAAAATTAAAATTTAAAATTTAAAATTTAAAAAGTAAATTAGATTTTATGTTTTAAATTTGAAATTTGAAATTTGGAATTTGAAATTTCAAATTTGAAATTTGAAACTTTAAAATTTAAAACTTAAAGTATACCATTTAAACTTTAAATTTTGAAATTTAAAAACATCTAGTATATAAAATTTTAAATTTCAATTTAATAATTTATAATATTTACTATATAGTAAATTTAATTTAAATTAAGTTTTAAATGTAATTTTGAAGGATTGTAAATTCAAATTAAAAATAAATTAAAATTTGAATGTTGAAAGTATTGGTGAAATGTTGATAATATTTGAGTTTTGGAATTTGAAATTTGAAATTTGAACTTTTGAAATTAAATTTGAAATTTTGGAAAGTGAAATTGAGTTGAAATTTTGATAATTTTAGAATTTGTGAAATTGAAGATTTGAAATTTGAATTTTGAATTTGAATTTTGAATATTGTGAATTTGAAATTTGAAGATTTGAAATTTGAAGATTTGAAATTTCGGTCGAAATGAATATTTAAAGTTGAAGGTGAAGTTTGAAAGGTTGAAGATTTGAAATTAAATGAAATTGAATTTGAACTTTTTGAATTTGAAATTGAACTTTGAATTTAAAATTGAAATTTGAAATTTGAAATTTGAAATTTGAAGTTTTTGAAATTTGAAATTTAAAATTTAAAATTTGAAGTTTTTGAAATTTGAAATTTGAAATTTAAAATTTGAAATTTAAAATCAAAATTAAATTTGAATTTTAAAATTTTAAAATTTGAAATCTAAAATTTTATGTTGAAATTTAAAATTTAAAAATTGATACATCTTTGGGAGCCCAAAATGGTGGAATTTTTTTCCTTTGGTTAAAGTGGATTGTAAGTTTACTCCATTTTTTGGAGTATAGTATAACTATACTCCAAAAATTACGTCATTTTTTTTTCTTCCAAACGCTTCATAGGATTATTTTCCTACCAGCGTAGCATAGTTTAACTATGCTACGTTTTTAGAGGTATCCAAACGGGGCCTTAGGGAGTAAAATGCAATTTGCTCAGAACAAGTAAAATACTATTTTTATTTTTGAAAAAGAGAAATTAAACGAAAGGAAAAACAAGGGAGAGAGAGAGAGAGCGAGCTCCTTCCCACGGATTTTTATTATTATTATATTATAAGCTTATTTAGCGTTGGGAAATGAGTGAGTTAGAAGAGAGAGAGAGAGAGAGAGAGAGAGAGAGAGGAGGGGGGGATTGCGAGATCGGGGCGATGTCCCGTCGCATGGCGATCCTCTCGCGGCGGAGCTCGTCGTCGTGGCCCTTCTCCTCCTTCTCCGGCGGCCTCTCCGGCGAGCCCAGGATCTCTCCGGCGGAGGCGGAGGCGGAGGCGGTGGCGGAGGAGGCGGCGGAGGACGAGGGGCGGTGGTCGCGGATGATCCCGGAGCTGTTGGCGGAGATCGTGAGGAGGGTGGAGGCGGGCGCCGAGCGGTGGCCGGCGCGCAAGGACGTGGTCTCGTGCGCCTGCGTGTGTCGTCGGTGGCGCGAGGTCGCCAAGGGCGTCGTCCGCCCCCCGGCGGAGTGCGGGAAGATCACTTTCCCTTCCTCTCTCAAGCAGGTGAGAGATGAATCTCCCTCTCTCTCTCTCTCTCTCTCTCTCTCTCTCTCTCTCTCAACCATTTCAGGGTTTTGGGTGTGGATCTGGTCGAAACGTTGTGGATAATCTTGAGTATTGTTTTTAAGAAGAGGATAGTTTCGATGATGTTGCTGCTCTTCGTAAATTTAGGTTTTTAGCGAGTCCATTGGTGAAAATTAGGGTAATTTTGATGGGGGTTTTGATTCTTGTGATGTTGATTGCATGTGAATGTTGTTTGTTTGTCGAAACAGCCGGGGCCGAGGGATTTCCCTATACAATGCTTTATCAAGAGGAACAAGAGGAACTCGACGTTCTATCTGTATCTCGGCTTGACGCAGTGTAAGTTTTGATAATTGATATGTGACCTCCTTGTTAATTTCTTGCTAGATTTTTAGTCGTTGTGGCAAATTAAGCTGCAGATAAGGTAATTTCATTTTGATCAGTCAAATTTTCTTATACGTATTCAATTTAGTGGGACATGAGAAGTATTCATGTAGTGTTAATTTGCAGTGAGCTGTTGTAGGGTTCTTTATCATCAGCTACATTTGCGATCTGCTTGATTTAACTTTTTACTTCTGGTCTAGTTGAACAGCATGTAGACCTGGAAAACTCGTACTCAAGCACAACTTACATTAAGTTCTTTCACATATTTGTACTGTATTTCGGGATTGGCAACTTTCCCTACACTCTTTACTATGATATTTCAAGAGGTTTTGCCTCAGCTATCTTATCCTAAAATAGAAAAGTGCATCACTTTATTGCATACATGTTTCAAGGTTATTGGATAAATGTGGGGATGACGAGGTGGAATGTGATAAGGGGTTTGATCCAACGTGTGCAACGGAGATATCAAATATTGTATCATGGGAAACGACAGAAATATGAAATTTATATGTGGAAGTCCCTGTTCTGTTAAATGGCTTGGCAAAAGTCGATCTATTGATGTTTTGTCGTTTCCTAACTGGTCTGAGTTGGTCTGACTGCCCAATCAGCCATCCAGCTTTCCAGACCACCATCCACGACAACAATTGCTATACTTTCAATATCTTCACTTTGGCTGTTCACTTCATATTCGCTTTTGCGACTTTTGAGGCGTTTAGGTACTATATCCTCTGGTTTCGCACAGCCTGTTTTCAAACATGCAAATTGACAATCCAATAATAGGGTAGACCAATTGTTTCCTTGTCTAATGAGAAATGAAGGATAACACAAGTAGACAATCTCGAGTGTTCTTTTTTGGGGTTTTGGGTGTAGGACAGCACAAATAGACAATCTTGAGTTTTTTTTTTTTTTTTCCTTTTCTGTTGTAAACTTTCATATCCTTCCCTTTTTCTTTAGCAGGTTGCTTTGATTGATGATCTCCTTGATTTTGTTTATTTACTTTATTGCACCAGAAACCCTCATTATTTTCTTTATTTGTGCAAATAGATTTTAATTACTAATAATTAAACATCTGCTACTGCCTTTTTTGATTAAAGAGTTCTTTATGTCCTTCTGATGAAACATATATAACAAAGTGATATTGTACATCTATCAACTTTGCAAAGAGCATTTAGTATAGAGAAACTCTCGGAGCGTACATAGATTGTAATAGAAAGGTAGAGCAAATTCAATTGGATTTTTTGATGGCCAATCAAATCTCAGTGTGACTGTGATACTCCATACTGAAGTGACTCAAGGTGGGGATTCATTTGATCTGTTGTATAGAAAGGAGCTTGTCTTCTGTATGTTTCTTATCATTTTTGACACTAGAAATATTGATTTGGATATCTGCCTTAATAGCGGAATAAAATATAAAAATCTGAAACCTAACTGGCATTATCGTAATTGCGTGCTAAATTGCTAATGTAGTTAAGATGTGTTAAATATTGCGCAAATCCAAGCTTGTGAATATTGGTTTGTTCCATACTTGTGTATGTTCGCACATTTAACTGAGGAAAATATGAGGCATCTATCTATTGAGTCTGTTATATTTCAGATCCTCTATTTCGTCTACTCCCTATTTAGTTTTCAAACAAGGAAACCAACTGAAAGGATGACTTCAAGCTATTCAAAAGGCAATTTGGAGGATTCTTTTTGCGTTACTATCAACTTGAATCAGAGGATTTCAGCCTGTGCACTCTTTTTGTTTTGAACCTGAGTTATGAAATTCTACACAATTGGCAGCATTTAATTCCCTATGTGATTCTTGGAAGCTGTATCTCTCGACATCATGTTATTCGTGATACTGGAAAGTATCAATTATCAAGTATTATTCCTGTTTGATTTGTTACTGAGTTTTCTCCTGCAGCTCAAAAGTTTAATTTGTATGATACTGTTTTCTTGCATCTGTTTCTATCTGACACTTACTCCAGCAATCTGCCTTCTATTCATCATCCATTCATTCCTGGATTTTCTTCTTTGTCTTGGCTGTGGTGTTCGTCAGCACCTACAGTTGTTTAATTTGTGTTGCATTTTTACTTTTGCAGCATTCATTGACAAAGGGAAGTTTCTACTGGCAGCTCGAAGGTCTAGACATGGCGCTCATACAGAGTATATTATCTCTCTTGATGCTGATGACCTGTCCCAAGGAAGCAGTGCATATATGGGAAAACTGAGGTCAGGGGAAGATATTCAGTTTTTCCAATTAGACATTATTGTCATTAAACTCTTCAACATTTATATGTTCTTTTGGAAATTCCAGTTGTTGGTTTTCTTTTTTCTTTATAGCTTGCTAAAATGGATGTATATTGCAATCTACGTTTTAATACATTAAGGCCTAGTTGGCCGTAAGCAGACTGATGCTAGTTTGAGGATAGGACAAATCTGTTTGGTCCAAATTGAATTAAGAACCTGGTATGATCTGTCACAATACTCTTTAACTCTTAGAGAGGTAGTATTGAAACTTGGTGTTGACCAATATTAGCATGACCAGACAGTTTGATAAGAAGGGTTTATACTGCACCATCGTATTTAAATCTACTTCTATAATTCTATATTCCTTTTTTGTAATCTTCTGTTTCCATTTTCTCTTGGAAAGAATTTGGAAAGCAATAACTTAACTTTTCCAATTATTACATGGTTTTGACAAATGTTTTATCGATTGTTAAGTACTCTCTGTGAAGCGACATTGATGCACATTATACAAAATGTACGGATCTTGTTTTCTAAGTTTAGAGTTTTGTTGCACAAATTGTTCCACAGCAACATTAATTGAATTTTTTTTGTTTGTAATTATTGATTGCCCAATGGGGCAATAATCTAGTTTCTCATCATCGTTTAAGTTACCTAGATCTCACTGCCCTGAAAAGGTGATACTACTCTTTAATTTATTATCTTTTAACATGGTAGGTTAAAATTCATAAAATGCACTATATTTATTAAAACTCATAAAATTTTACTGGGAGATGTAATTAACTGATGATTTTGAGACATCACCAAAGGTTTCAATATTAGTTTTAGAAACATTTCAGTTTAGTCAGTAGGATGATAACTATAAGCTTGCTATCTTTAGCATAATTTTTCCTTAAGAATTACTGTACTCTACTGGAATTTCTCGCAGACTTCCATTAATCTCGACAATGACATCCCTTGCAGATCTGATTTCTTGGGTACAAAGTTCGCAATATACGACACTCAGCCCCCCCATAATGATTTTAAGGCATCATTATGCAGCAGCCAATCCAGCCGCTGGTTTGGGAGCAAGCGGATCAGTCCCCAGCTCCCTCCTGGCGGCTACTTTGAAGTCGGCCAGGTCTCGTACAAACTCAACCTTCTTAAATCCCGAGGACCAAGAAGAATGCATTGCGCTCTGGAGTGTGCTTCCTCTCAAGAAACCCTAGAAGAAGGAGAAGAAGAAGATCCTTTCAAATCGAAGTCGTTAAACTTTGCAGGTCCCACCGTGCTGAGGAACAAGGCGCCTAGGTGGCACGAGCACCTGCAGTGCTGGTGCCTTAACTTCCACGGCCGCGTTACAGTCGCATCCGTGAAGAATTTCCAGTTGGTGGCAGCGGTGGGGGATGAGGAGACGGTGCTGCTGCAGTTTGGGAAGGTCGGGGATGATACGTTCACCATGGATTACCGGCATCCGCTCTCGGCCTTTCAAGCATTCGCGATCTGCCTCACTAGCTTCGGTACAAAGCTTGCTTGTGAATAGTAATTGCTCGCTCAGTCTTTGTTGGGGTTACAGATATTAACGGCGCTACTCTTACTAGAGACAGGAGATACATAATAAGATTCTAGTCAAATTCCATCAATGAATGGTCATTAGAATCGGCGTATATCTTTCTGTCGATAGTAAAGTCTACTTTGTTAATATCAACACACTCCCCCTTTTGGATATTTATATTTCTTTCTGTTGTTGTGGCATCTTCTTGTGCAAAGGATTTGTAGGTGATTCTCATTTTCCTTTTTTTTTTTCCTTTCTCCCTCCTTTTAACTGAACAAGATGCAGCTTACTGTATAATTAATGTAGCAATTTGATTGTGTAATCAAAGTTCTTCGCTTCGAAAGCAATATTATATTCTGCTTTTGTCGTCGGCCTCTAGAAATTGAAGTAATTAAAAAGGCGACGTCGAAAAGTTATGGCTATTTAAAGAAAAATCATAGTAACATGGGGGCTTTTAGATCGGAAACCTTGGTTTCATTGCTTTTACATTGTAGATGTTACTAATCCAAGGATGTGAATGATTAGATGATGATCTTGGGAGAAAATTGGTGTGGAGTGTTGCATTTTTTGGGAGTCAATGCTCTCTTTTGCCGATTCGGCAAGCCAAATTGGTTCCTCGCTGAATCAGCAAGGAGCGCTCGATCTGGGGGCTCCCTTGATCGAAGAGTTTTTGCTGATCTGGCGAAGCATAAATTTTTAGTTTTCCTTTTTGATTAGCCATTGTCATTGTGAGAGAAATGATTCGAAAGTAGCTAGCTAAGAAGATGAGAGGTTTAAGGGTCAAATGAGTGTTGCTTTTGGGGGTAGTTTTACAGGTGAGCTTTAACGAGTTGAGCTGGAATGCTGTCGGTAGCAAATGGGCTATGTTGTCATTCATTTATTTTCGATGATGGAACTTTCGAATCAACGATTGACACCGTTGAACATGATGTATATCACTTGAAATATTTGAAAACTAAATTTCAAATCTTTTCGACATCACTGATCTAATGATCAAAGGGTTTCAAAATTTATAATTTTAATGGTAGATATGAGGCGTTTTCTCGTTTAACAGTGTAAAATTATCCAAATCAATTGAATTTTAGTTAGAAAATTTTTTATACTATTTAGAACAAGATCTATACTCTCGATCTTGGTTACAAAATTTCTATCATCACTTTTTAGAGAATATTTATTTTCAGCCGTTCATTTTTACGTCCACTCGATGGACAAGAGAATAATATCGGAAAAGTATGAAATTTGATTTCTAAATACTTCAAGTGGTATAGATTATGTTTAATGGTGTCGATCATCAATTTGGAGGTTCCATCATCGAAAATAAATTAGTGACAACGGAGCTTGTTTACTACTGATAGTGTTTCAGCTCAACTAGAGCTTTAACAACTGTAGTAATGAGAAGAAAAATCAAACGACGAGAGAGTGAGAGTGAGAGAATGCGAATATCTTTTATTTGAGTAAGCCATCAGTTCCACCCTAAGATCCTCCTCGGCTAATGCCCAAGGCTAAATCACTTCACATTTTAAACGCGCATGCCCGGGATCCAAAACCCAAACCCAACCTGTTGGATTCAACGACCTGGGATACAAATCATCTGCTTAATCAACTACACTAGCAGTGATGGTGACCGGTGAGAGAGAGACTCCGTGTACTTACGTAGGCCAAGCTAACGCCAAAAAAAACAAAAGAAAAAAGATGCATACTACCGTGAGATGAGGCGCATTTGACCCTCCCTTAAAGGTGGATGAAGAAGATGAGGGCAACTAGATGATGGTCCTAGACAATACGTCACGCCACTCTTTTATTTTTTATTAGTTAAATCGCAACTTCAAAAGGCTAGAAAAAAACAATGTGAAGCTCAAAACAATGGCTAGTATTGCTTGCAGTATTATTCGAAGAACCACTAATAAATATAAGTCACAATTTCCCAATGTAGAAGAAAGTTAGAAACTTTGAATTAGAGTTTCTCGTTTTCCAACTTTTTGCCTCAGCAGAAATGCACGGTGGACAAGAAAAGCCAAAGAAAAGCTCAAAAGAGTATAGAAAGACATGCCCGCCTCCTCGAGCAAATTGTGATTGTTCTGAAATTGTTGGAAGATAAATGAAGAAACCGGTGACAAGGGGAAAATAAAATCATACAGATTGCTAAATCAGATTGGTGAAATCAAAGACGAGCAAGATTATAAAGTGGATCACATCATTAGATTAAGCCCAAAGATTTGTGTTAAGTCAGACACAACTCTTGGAACAAGACTTTCTCACACATGCATTAACATGAACTGCACAAAAACAAACAGAGGTGACGCGGGATGCGCGAAACTTTCTTATTCCAGATTTCAGACGAAGAAAGGGTTCTTGCAAGAGTTCGGTATCACTTTTTGCCTCGCAGCTTCACGCCGAGAACCCTCTCCAGTTTGGAAATTAACTGCTGGTTCGGAATGGCTTTGCCGGATTCGTACTCCTGAATGATTTGTGGCTTCTCATTGATCATCTGTTACACCAAACACGAAAACAAAAATGCGCCGAAAAAAAAGGGATAAGAATGTAATCTCTCAGGAGAAAACAAGTACACATTAACTGAAAGAGGTGATGATACCTGTGCAAGTTGAGCCTGGGTTAACTTCTTGTCCAGTCGAGCTTGCATGATGTTCCTCTTTAGGTCGGTCGACACTCGTTCATCTAATACACTCGAAGCAAGACTAGAGTTAAATGTCAACAATTATTGGGTGAAAACAAAAAAAACCTGATTTGAAGACATGTCTGCATCCGAGAACTCCTCAATAAACGGGAAAATTATGAGAATAAATTAGAAACTACTGAGACTACAAGATCATTCATTCAGAAAATTATAGAGAGTTAGAGACCGATCAGATTCACTGAAATGGCTGCAGGGTAGTTATTAGGCATCTATTTTTTTAACCGTCTTTACTTCGAAAAGGCTACAATTAATGCTCAAGGAAAGCAAGAAGTAACATAGTATCAGACAGAAGGGTGAAATAAGCCTATCACATACAAAATAATAGAGAGGAAAAGGAAAAGTACAATTTATTAAAGTTAATTAAAAGCAGGTAATTTTCAGCAAAATGGAAACTCTACATCATGGATATATAGACTCACACCAACTGTCTAATAATAATAATTCTGGATGAAGACAACGAAAAAAATATTGGAGCCCATTTGTTTAATTTTGGCTACATGGCCTTTTCTAAGTTTTGTTTGTGGTTTGGTCCCAAATATTTCAAAGGGCAAAACCACCTTTATCACCTTCTATTCAAGTCCTTTTAATCCTGCTTTTCTCATTCTATAGTTACAACTCAAATTACATTGCTTCCACTAACCAGTACCTTAATTTCTTTCAGAAATATCTAAACCATGAAATTTTCTAGATAGTCGAAAAGTTCTTTGTATTAGTCCATGGTTACCTTTTTTCTTACCCATGTCAATCCCTGATTTTCAATGCTGTGTAAGTGAGCTTACTACACACAGGAAATAGAGAAATCTAACTGAAACATGAATACAGATTTTCAAAATTTTTTGGAAAACAAACACTGCAGCTCTCGGCAGTTCTGGAACCAATACAAAAATAGATATGCTTCAGTCTTCAGAAGCTTGTTTTAAATACTAACCATTACTAACAGTGCAAAAATGCAGTAAATCAAAACAAAGTTGGTCAGAAAATGTAGTTGCAAGTAGTCAATATCAGAGTGCCTAATGGATCAAAAGGTTCCTTTTCTTAGGGCACGATGGAACTTCCCTTCCTTCACTTCTCCTTCTTCCCATCGAGATAGAATAGGAGCAAGATAGTGGCAGGATGTCGAAGACTGAATTTCCTTTTTTGCCTCTCGAGTGATAATATTGTTTAGTTCAAAGTTCAAAACTGCATCTAAGTAAATATTAAATGAACTAGCACTTTGAAATTCAGAAATCCTTAGGATGAAATAACATATAGATAGTCAAAAACCATAGCCGACTATATTAAAAAGAGCCTAAAAAATAATATCACTCACGAGAAAGATTCTCTGTTTCCTCATCAAGCTTCCTTGTGTTTAAAGATGTGCTGCTAGAAGCAGCTTTGTTTGTACCAGCGTTAGCTGCAAAAACAAAGAAGAAAAGTAATTTATATATGACTTCAGCAGATCAAACTTAATCCCATATCATATACACAGACATGACATGCCAAACAAGAAAGCTCAGCATAATCATTTTATCCGAAAACAGAGTTGCAGCGAAAAATAAAAATAAAAAGCCTGGCACAGTAACATATAACAACGCATTGTACATCTCACTAAAACATTAGTTATAATACAGGAAAGAAGACTGGCAAACAATAGGAATCAACACAAAAAAATTGCCTTAAATTTAATGCACGTAGAACTCATTGGCTAGATGTTATCCCACCATACCTCAGAAGCAACGATTCTCCTTCTTGTCTGTTGAACATTAGTAATTCAAAAACATAAAAAACAAACAGATCCCCATTCTATATTCGCTGTCATCAATGTCATACACTTAGAATACCTCTCATAAGCCTAAGTGTATTACGTCTTTCACTATTGTCGGTCTCGGTTACTTAGATTTCGTAACATTAAAGGTTTTCACAAATATCTCTACCCGTATGTAGAAAAAGAAAACCAAGAAGACCCCAAAGGCATCCAATACTATTTACACACTTCCTAAATCAACCAAATAGCATAAACAGCACTCTTTCCGACATACCTTACTTAAACCGAGCATCCATATAAAGTATCTTTCGTAAGCATGAATTCAAAATTACAAGAACAAATTGAAAACAACCTACAACCTAGTTTAAGTAACAACTCTTGTTCAAGTTAAAGAACCAAGAATTCATCTAAGATTCAGCAATAATGAGAAAATTAGCATTTACCACAAAACTTTTTTGGCATTATAGCACCGACACACTAATAAAGTCGATCGGCATAGCATGCTAGCCTTAGTAATTGCCTATGCTATTTGATGTGCATGGTACCAACTTTGCAATCTCACGACCTACACAACACCATCATTAGTACGTCTTCAAAAATTAGAGATCCAAGTTAACTCGGCCGTCAATGATTGCGAACTTGCTATACATATATCATTTGCAACACCAGCTCTGCAACGTACTCGTTAGACCCTGTTTGGAGGGATGACTATCTTGTTTAGTATATCCTCTTAATTTATTCAAAAAATTTGTACATTTGTGCGATGAGAAGTGTGATCAAATGTTTAAAATAGAATAGCATATTCACCCTTCAAAGTTTCAAGTCATTTTTTTTTAAATAAGATAAATCATCTCGTAGGTGAAATATATTATCCTACCAAATCATTAATAGTAAAACCTTTCAAGAAGTAAAAATATCAAATTTTCTACTTACAATCATACTACAAAATTCTTATACCTTATTCAGACATCCAAACAGGGCCTTAAAAAATAGCGGTCATTTCACATAGTATCAGAGCATGAGGTCGTGAGATCAAATCTCTCCAAGCTCTCTAGTCTCGTTTATGCTTCGTTTGGAAGCAGAGAGAAGGAGAGAAAAGAAAAGAAAATAACAAAAAATAAGAGAAAAGACAGAACTTTCTCTTCCTTCTCTCCACTTCAGGAGAGAAAACAAACAAGATGTTATTGAAGGTCATTTTCTCTCAGTTTCTCTCATTTTCGCTCCTCAAGTTTCAATTTAAACACGAGAGAAAATAATTTCACACAACTACGGATCGTAGCATCGTAACCATTATAGAGAATAACGATTATTTCACACAGCTAACACAAATTACTCATACAAATCTAAAACGATATTGCTAAAAAAAAGATAATATAAGAACCCTATCATCGATGCGATTGCGATCCTTCCACGAAGGTAGGGTTTGGCCAAAAGTTAGAGAGAGAGAGAGGGAGAAGAGACGAAGGGGTCGTACACTTCTTCATGGTCTCGATCTCGGCGCCGCTGCGGCGGGCGGCGTTGACGGCCTTCTCGTCCTTCTTCGCGGCGGCGGTGGGCGCCTTCTTCCGGACCACCACCGGCTCCCAGTCCTGCGTGAATGGGCCGACTCCCGCCATGGTAGAGCGAGAGAGAGAGCTTCTCGAGAACGGAGCTAGGGTTAGGGTTAGGGTTTCGAGGGGAGGAAGAGGAGCAAGACACGGAGGAGAGAGAGAGATAGAGAGAGAGAGAGAGAGAGAAGGGTCGAGCCACCTAAAATTAAATGGATAAGAAAAAAATCGGGTGCTATAATTAAGAGTTAAATGCATTCGTGTCCCTATAAATATAATAAATAATAAATATATATTTTTATAAAGTTTAATTTTTGTATATTATTTTTATAAAAGCTCTAATATTTTTAAATATATTTCTCTAATTTATTACCGTTGGAGAACTATTTATATTTTTAATTTTTTCCTCACAAATACGTCTCTTCAAAAATTACAACAGTATAATATATAAAAACTAAACTAATCAGAATTTAGTATTTAACGTATGATTAACTACATTTTTCTAACGAATTTTAATAGCAGAACATGTTTAAAAATATTAAAATTTTTACAAAAACAATATATAAAAATAAAATTTTATAAAAATATATTTATAATTCGCTATGTTTAAAAAGATCTGAATGCAATTAACTTTTTAATTAATCAGAAGGAGTGGGCGGAAGAGAATATCGGCTCAAATTTTTCTCCTTCTTCGGCTTCTTGGGAGGCACGCATACAAATCTTATCAAAAGTGAATGTTGGTTACATCCTCTTTATTTTTTTATTATTATTATTATTATTATTAGTCAAAATTTTTAAATTTATTTGTAATATTTAAAATATTTTTAAAAATTCAATCGTATTAGTAAACCTAGAAAAAAAAAATATTTTTAAAACCAACAAGAATATTTTAGATATTTTTAAAATTTTCAGACATACTTTAGATATTATTTTGATTTTTTATTATATTATTTCGAAGGTGAAGAACGATGGAGTAGTTTTCAACCATAATTGTTCATTTTTGCCGTTTAATTTTATCATAACATTATTTTCGATTGAAAGTCAAATTCTGCAAAACACCATAATTGGCTCCGACCCATTCCGGACTGAATTCAATTACAAAATAATAATAATAATAATAATAATAATAATAATAATAAGTAAAACTAGATGTACTTCAGTTCTACAACTATACAACAAATAGCGAAAAAAAGTAATATTTATCTAAACTTTAGTTCATTCGAAAGTCTACTTCAACCTGAGTTTCGTTGAACTAGAGTTTACAGATAAATTATTTCTCATCCACTATTTATTTTTATAAGTGCGGAACTGAATTTTTTTTCTAATTTTATCATTTGTTAGCAAAAAGTTAATTGCATGAAAACTAATAAAGTTTTGTACTTCATATGTTTGTTTTATTATAAAAATTGTTGAATCCAGCATGTTAATATTGGAGAGGCAAAAACTTGTTCCTTAACGATAATTTTTTATTACATTTTTTCTCTCTTCTTCTCCGTAATTGATATTGGGAAAATAGGTGGCTTACGATATTTTGAAAAATTTGAGTTCTGATCAAATACATATTACGATAAACCAAGCAACGATTGTGGGTATTTTTAGTCAAAATTTATTTTATCTCTCATCACTTTCAGTAATACAAACGCAAATGCTTTGTAGAATTTAAAAGTAGTGTACATCTATATCGAATTCATATAATAATTTAAACAACTATTTCAATTTTTTAGTATTAAAAAATAAAAAATGTGATAAAAATCTATACTGACTTTTGAGTTTACAGGTAGCATTACGTTTTTAATTTTAGTATTGAAAGATATAAACTTTTTCTAGGAAAAAGATATATAAAGAGCCCTTTTGCTAATACGCGCCTGAACTTTAAGTATTAGCAATTTAATTTCTTTGTCTCTCTCTTCAATTAAAATTATTAATTATACAACTATTTTGGCTGCGTGTCTTGCATTTGGTCTTATAAAACTTCAAAAGAATAAGAAAATTATTTTGCCTATTTTAACATATAAAGAAAGTAACAAAAAATCGAATGTTGGTTCACCTATTTTTCATTCTTACGCTTGATTATCAAAATTGAAAGAGAAATTAAGCATTTTTATATTTCAAAGTCTTATATGTTTTTATGCATGATATCGATAAAAGTTATTGTCACACCCCAAGAATCCCACATCGGATAAGAATGGGGATGTGATTGAGTATATAAGAGATTTAGACACTAGTAAAAAAAAATTGGGCTTAAGCATTTTGGGCTGATGGTTGGGCCCAACGAGTTATTGTTACTAGTGTGCTGGGTCCTTACATTTTGTATCAGAGGCAATCACCAGGCAAGAATGTGTGGCGAGTCTCGACTGAGCCAGAGTCTAAAAGATAAGATGATAGGCTATGCCAGAATCTATATGACAAGGTGACCGGTTATGCCAGGGTCTCAATGACAAGGCTAGCGAGACGAGTCTCACATCCCTTGGTAATCTTGGGTTGTGAAGTCTGTCACACCCCAATAATCCCAATAATCCCACTAGGATCCCAAGTGCCCGAATCAATCAAAAGTTTAATGGACATAGGATCCCAAAATCAATCGAAAGTTTAATGGGAAAGTCCTCTATCCTAAAATTAGCAGAAAGACGGATATTCCTTGCTCATTATCAGACCTAGAAATGAGACATTGGAAGAATCTTTTTGGACTAGATGATCCTATTTGGTCAAATACCTAGCGACAAACTCCTATGGAAATGGGGATGTGATTGGGTATATAAGAAATTTAGACACTCTTAAAAAAAAAAAAAAAAAAAAAACTGGACTTAAGTATTTTGGGATTTGAGACGGTGGTTGGGCCCAACGAGTTATTGTTGCTAGTGGGCTGGATTGTTACAATTGTTGCATGCTTAATAACTTTGATAGAGAAAAGGGGTCAATTAAAGCAGTTGATGAAATTTAGGGAGCCAAACCAAATTACCAAAGTTAATCACTCATGATCTGTAGTTAGGCCACAAAAAATCCTCCTAGAATTACATTAATGGGTTATTTGATTACATACAGATCTAAATTCAGTATTTAATTTACTGCATTTGAATTTAGCTACTGCAATTGAAACTGTATGAGTAGGCTCAATTATAGCCAGCTAAAACTGTGCCTAAATTAGCTACAGATTCAACTACAGTAACTAGATAGAGTAACTTTAAACAAAGTTGAGCTCAGCTCCCTAACAACCATCTGAATAGAACATATATTTATTTCTGTTTAGAGGATAATCTCAACATCCTATATAAAAGTTATAAAACTCTGTAAATATATTTCTCAACAGAAGAAAAATAGTTAAAGTATTTATTTCAGTATAGCCTACAGTTGAGGAGGTCTACATGCATTTTTTAACAAAAAGAAAAAAAAGAAGAAAAAAAAAGAAAAGACCAAGTACTGTAGTCAATTAATCTTGAGTAAATTAATTAAGCTCATAATTATGTATTAGCAGTAGTTTGTCACATAGTTAAGAATTTTGCTCACAAAGCCTGTGTGGCGCTCGCTTCCTCAATGAAGATGGGTAAGTTTTGCTTTCTGTTTGCTAGTCCAGACCTTCGCATCCTACGACTAAGTGCAACAAAGAAAAAAAAGCAACAAAATTTTTGCGAAAAAAACTAAGTACTCTATTACTTAGAAAATGTGGATTACAAGCACGTACAATTCTCTCTATCTCTTTGGCCTCAACTATTCTCCTATTTATAGCCCTCCAGGATATAGAGAAAACTGCCAACATTAATGCAAAGTGAACTTAATAAGGGTTGCTCATAACCTTTTGTGTTTCCACTGGACCCATTTCTTGAGGCATTATTAATAGCTGCAGTTTCAAAATGCTCCATCTCCCATAAGAGCTTTGCTTCCTAAACAATGCCTCTTCCGTTGCCCACTTAGCGAAATTGGGCCAGGGACTTGAACTTGGCTGAAACTTTTTCTAAGTCCCTGACAAACTGCTAGCTTTAGTAATCTCAGCCTCGAGAGCTTCCATTTGCAGCTCCAACTCCCTCAGCCTCCTGTTCATGCTCTCGAGTCTCTTCCTTGAAGCCTCATCTGCAGTGTTTCATTGCTCTTAGTTTTAGATTATCTGTTTATCAGACTTCATTAAGAGGTTGTTTGGTTTCTTAGAAAAGCACGAAGAAAAAAATTTCTGAGAAAAATGTTTTTCATGAAAAACTGCTTTTCCAGTTTTTCATCCGTTTGGTTTCAAGAAAAACTACTTGTTTGGAAAGCTTTTTTTCAAATTTCATGGCAAGTTAGTGTTTTCCTTTCCTGATATTTTTTTTTAGAAAAATGAGAAGGATGATTTTTCATTAAATCTGAAAAAAAACTTTCTAAAAAAATAGTTTTGTCTTGAAACCAAATCGGCGAAAAATTGAAAAAGGGATTTTCCATAAAATATTTTTTTTCTTGAATATTTTTTTTTTCCATACTGATTTGAAGAACCAAACAGTCTGTTTGGTGAAATAAGATTCTAAATTCTGAGAACAAAACTTCAGTTTTACAACTTCTATATTTGCGAAAGAGAAAAACTATCAGAAAAAAGAAAACAAGTAAAATGCATGAAAGTTACCCCGACAATAAACCCACTTTGATCCAACCGCTTAACCTTAAAAAACATGATTCCTTTAGTTTGTATTATGTCCTTTTAATGACAAATTTTGAGTTCACCGCTTGCTCTAATAAAAATATAGCCACATGAATTACGTGCGATACTCTAATTGACCTGCGAATAATGCTATCTGTACACTCCATTTGGGGTACACATATTACACTTTTCAAATGCGAGAGTCAAAACTTTTTCTTTTTAGGAAAAATTTCAAAAACCCCCCTGTGGTTTCGTAGTTTCTCACTTTGCCCCCCCTGTGGTTTAAAATGTATCAATTTGCCTCCCTGTGGTTTCTTTTTTCTCTTTTTCTTATCAATTTCATTATTTTTTTTCTTAAATCAGTGATAAAGTTAAAATTAAAGGGTACTAAAATGAATATTTAATAAATCTAGATGGGTATCTGAAGTTTTTTGTATATAATTTAATGAAATATTAACGAAAAAGCTACCGAAAAGATAAAAACGAAACCACATGGGGGCAATTTGATACATTTTAAACCACAGGGGGGCAAAGTGAGAAACTACGAAACCACAGGAGGGTTTTTTTGAAGTTTTCCTTTTTATAATACTAAAATCTAATAGTTCTTAAACATAAAGTTGGAGGGTATAAAATATACATTTCTTTTTGGGATACACACCTGTCATTTTTCGTAACCTGCTTAAAATATAAGTCATCCAAAATCTGAAGTAACAAAATTATCAAGTGATCAAAAACTTCTAAAACTTTGACAATCAGATCAAAATAGTCATAATTTGAGGTATCCATATAGTGTCTACCATTTTTTTCTTAGCTCTCTACAATACTTTTTCCCATAGAAATATATTGAGTAACACTGCAACTCACAGCAAGGCCAATAAAGAGAGCATTTATATGTATAGATATGGGACTTTTGCTTTATATATCTCTCACACTACTGATCAAAATTTTTAAATTTAAATTAAAATTACTAAAATACCCTTCTAAATTTCGAGTCCTATTAGTAAATCCTAGAAATTTGAGAATATTTGAAAAAAAAAAATTTAAAAAATAAATAAGGGTACGTTAATCAACCAAACATATTTTAGATATTTTTAAAATTTTTGAATGGCACATTAGATATTATTCCATATATATATATATATATATATGCACTAGACCAGTGATGCTACTGGTACACCCCAATATAAGATGTACATCTTACACCCACTTTATCCAATGATTATTAATTATCTACTTGTGACTTGTCCCCTCAATTTTTTTTTAATTTTTATTAAAAATTATTTAGATTTTTGTGAATTCTAAAATGAGAGTGTAATAACCTAAACCCCCTTTGGGACTAGACAAGAAGAATTTCTCTTACCAGACTGGGAAATGAAGTCGGAGATGGTTTCACTGTAGCCGCCGACTTCTGCAGTTGCAACGGCTCCCTGATGAGCTGTATTACTACTGTCTTCTCCATCACCCTTCCTCAGTACAACTTCTCTCTTTCTCCCCAACATACCTGCAGCTGCAAGACGACGATGACGACGACGACGACGACGATGATTCTTTTCTTTCTTAATTCCCTTTCTCCTTCCACTTCTGCAACTTGAGCTACTGTGTATCTACTTATGCAAATTAGTTGTAATGTTTTGGTTAGTTATTGTTATTATTATTATATGTATAGGGGTTATTTTTTTGTGTTGGAGGAGGGGATAGCATTTTTATGAGCAGAAGAGGAGGTAGTGTTCAAAAAGTTTGGGTCGTGGTCAAGTTCAACCTGGCGACTTTGACCGGATTTAAAAAAAAAAAAAAGAATAGCCGCCATGGAAGTAGCAGTATGATGATGATGACGACGACGACGAAGAAGAAGAAGAAGACGACGACGACGACCAAATGGGCTCAGATTCCCTTTTTTAATTCCGATGGTTTCATATTTTTTTATTTTAATATTCTATAATTTAAAATACAATAATTTAGTATCTGTGGTTTTATTTTTCTCTTTTTATTATCTTTCCCGCTATTTTTTTTTTGTTAAATAAGTAACAAAGTTAAAACTAAAAGGTACTAAAGTGAATATTCGAGAAATCTAAGTGAGATATTTAAAGTTTTTTTGTATATAATTTAACTAAATGTTAACGGAGGAGCTGACGAAAAAAATGAAATCATAAATCACTAAATTGATACACTTTAAATCACATGGATAGTATTTAGAGTTTACCTTCTTTTTTTTTTTTTTGTATTAAGCTCACTCTCTTGGTGAGATCACCTGTTGTGGGATCTCGTTAATGTTGTTGAGAACATAATTTAAGGAATGATATCTAATATAATATAATATACCTTTTAGAAATTCAAAACTATCTAATATATTCCTGACTGACCAAAATGTCATTATCGATTTTCAAAAATCTCTTCAAATATCTCCAAACTTTTTAAGGGTTTACTAATGGAATTTAGGGTTGAACTAAAAATCGAGTAGTAGTGGGGAATAAAGGAGCTGAAGCCTCTTTTTTTTTTTTTNTTTCTTTTGAGAGAGAAAGGTAGCATGTTACTCGCTTCGTTTATTTTTTAAAAAATAAATTTAGTTGAAAATATGAAGCAACTAGGGCATCGAATTTAGAACCTCAAGTATCAACTATCAAGTACTTTGCCACTTGTACTAGGGACAGTCGGTTAAAGCCTCTAACATTAGAGGGGCGTTTCTTTATATACCCTTTATTACTATTAAAGATTTTTAAATTTGCCTTCCAATACTCAAAATATCCTTCTAAAGTTCCATCTCATTAGTAAACTCTAAAGAGAAAAAAAATTATTTGAGGAAATTTTTTTAAATCAACAAGGATGCTTTACTAGCCCAAGAATAAATAAAATATTTTAAAATTTTGAAGAGTATATTAGATATTATATTTATTTTTATTTTACTCTTCTCAATATCAAAAACGTATGCACGCCACTTTTTCTAAAAATAATAATAATAAATACAAATCTTTGAATGGTCGGAGTAATAAGAAAAAATCTGAAATGGGATACGTCGATACTGACCCATCACACTCTGACTTTACACAGAAAATGTATGTGTAATAGTAGTGTAGAGCTATCCAAATCGTAGAGAATTTGATTTTTTTTTATTTTTTTGATATTTGGATCAAGAATTATACTCCAAGAATTGAATAGTATCCTAGAGTTGAGTGATCCTCACAGGATAATAATATTAATTCAAAGATTAAAAATAATTAAAAAAACTGTTCTAAGAGTCAAAAAGTCAGAAACATCAGATTTTCTATTCTTTCGATGGTATAGTAACTCTACTCGTAATAGTACGTGGAAAATTGGAAAATAAGCTACTGTCCAGTAACTGAACAAAAATGAAATAATTCAATCGAGAAAGACTTATTAAAATATGGGCTTTTTAATAAGTATTAAGGCTTTATTTAGGATTACAAAAAAATTACATTAAATATGGTAAAAAAGTACCATGATTTTTTTTTTTTATTTTGGTGTATAATAACAAACTGTGCATATCATAATGAGTCGATTACGATATATTTTCTATGGTCTTTTGGAAAATAGAAAAGTATATTTTTATATACTTACTCTCAAGCCTTGGAAAAAAAAAAAAAAAAAAAGAATTAGGACACCGAAGCTCTTGAAATTTGGCTGGATTATACTTGTCCCTCGTGAAGTTGAAAACATTGGAAAGTTATACCTACATATATATATATTACATAGAAGTAAATAATAAGTTATAGGTATATAAATTAAATATGATGTGATATTATATATTTTTCACTTTGTCATTATCAGCTATTTGAGCCCAAATTTTCTCAGTAATTAGCATTTTTATGAGAAAAATAAAGAACTCGAATATATCTAAATATATACATCTCCGCATTCAAAAAAAAGAAACAAGTAAACATAAGCTTTTAAATGGCAAGTGACTAAAAAGGCTTTCAGAATGTGATTGATAATACGACAATGAACAAAGTGTCGCATTACTAGCATGTCAGTAACACATCAATACTCAATCAGTAAATTTAATTTCAACAATCTAAAAATTTTGGGTCAAAAAAATATATATAACAAGGCATACCCGGCTCATAATTTGAGGATCAAAAACATAATTTAGTACATATAATAATTTTAGGCAATGGTTTCTCATTCCTGTAACATGCATTGCAGGAGGAAAATAAAAAAAAAAAGGGGTAAAAACTTCAATATCCACCCCTCGGTTTCGCATTTTTTCACTTTAGTACCCTGTAGTTTAAATGCATCAATTTAGTACTCTGTGGTTTCATTTTTTTCTTTTCGTCGGCTTCTCTGTTAATATTTCGTTAAATTAAATACAAAAAACTTCAAATACCCTACATACGTTTATCGAATATTTACTTTAGTATCCTTTAGTTTTAGCTTTATCGCTCATTTTTTTTTCCTCCATTAATATTTCGTTAAATTATATACAAAAAACTTCAGATATCCTACCTAGGTTTATCGAATATTCATTTTAGTACTCTTTAGTTTTAACTTCGTCACCGATTTAACGAAATAAATTCATGAAATGAATAATAAAAAGAGAAAAATGAAACCACATGGTACTAACTTGATATACTTTAAACTACATGGTACTAAAGTGAGAAAGTGCGAAACCACATGGGCTAACTTGATACACTTTAAACCACATAATACTAAAGTGAGAAAGTGTGAAACCATAGGGGGTATTTGAAGTTTATCCTAAAAAAAAAAAAAAGCTAGGATTTAATAAAGCTTTAAAGCTTATTATAGTAATCACGAAACTATGAGTGAAATCAAGAGGATAAGTACTCAATTGGATTTGCCAAAAAACAACAGAGAAAAATCACGAGAATACATAGGGAACCAATTAAAACGCAGTAGAAACAATGACAACAAAGTTGATGGTCACAAGAACTGCACCATGATTCAACAAAGCGACCAGTTACCATTCAAAGGAGGAAAAAAAAAATGTATGCCGCAGAGACACTGCCAAAACTTACCAGCAAAAATAGACTACTACTTGTAGCCAGAGAGAGAGAGAGAGAGTTAAGTGAATCAATGGCGTCGACACGCAACTTCAACATCACGATGTGGAAGATAATCTGAAGAAGACACGTGAGTTTTATTATAAAACTATGAATTGTACTATATTAATACATATTATTTATATTTAGATATTTTCTTTTCACCATTCTTTACCATTCCATGAAATTAACCAAACACAATTTCAGTTATTCCTGAGAATAGCAGCATTACAAACCAAATATAATTTTACTTCTATTCCTGATTATTTAGAAATAGTAAGCTATTCTAAATATAAAAAAATTTATCCCGCTGTTCGTTATCCCCTAGCTCCGAAAGCGGGAATCCTAGAATGTGAAAAACATCTTATACAGCAATGTCAAATCTCCCTATCCTCTATGTCACTTTTCCTCGGTTAGTCAGTCTGTTTACTCTCCCATGCAGCAAAACATCTACTTTACATTGTTCTATTTGTCTGTTCTGTACTGTCTGTCACCTAAACTATTCACTATATACTCCTGAGGTAAGGAACTTGGCAGAGTTTTCTATAATAGAGATATCAATAATGTACTAACTGAATTTCCTGAGAAACAACAAGTAAGATTGTTTGTGTCTCAAGACCATCTTGCTTCCAAGCATGCAGAATTGATGGACCTAACCCAGATGTCACCACATATCCATCAAATCCCATTATGCTATTACAATATGAGTTATTATTTTACCACCATATCATTAGGATTGTCCAGTGGATGCTGCTGCTTTTTCCTGCGTATTGGTAGCATAAAACTTTCAATATCCTTTATCAACTGAGTCTTCCTCGCGTAACCAAATGTATTAGACAGAAATGACTTATTGTTTTAGATCGATGGCTCGGAGAAACCTGCAAACTGGGTGTCTACATAACTGAGGAAGTAGCATAGGCTAATATGCTATTAAGCGCCATCTATCTAATTCGGCATATTTTTGAAGAATGTATCTCTTCTAACAGCTTATGTTGCCATCCTCAAACTCTCAAAACATAGCATGATAATGATGAGTAATTTTACCATATGAGAATATTGTTAGAATAAGATGATAAAGGATGGATAAAGAAAGAGTGAAGAGGGAGAGAGGGAGAAAAGGAAGCTAGTTATTTGGATCCCACGGTGATATAGAAAAAACTAATTATGTCCTGCAATTAGATAAAATAGTGATGACTAATTACCAGATGAAGATAGTGCATACAAGGTGTTAAAGTACGATTACGAGGAGAAGGAAAGATGTAAAGGATAAGAGAGCGACAACGATGGAAGAGAGGGATAACAATGCAAAAGATTACGTCCCGTAAAGATGTAGGACAAACCAGAGATGTCCAACAAATTAGAATTAAGAAAAATAGAATATCTGCAGAACATACCATGTAAATCAGAAAAAAAAAAGAAATTACATAAATAAAAACACCCCAGCCAATTCAAAAGGTGACTGAAATCTTTGTCAAGTCAGCTTTGCAATAGAAGTGGCAATCTTCATGCAAGTAAACATATGAACAGTAAACCTAAAACAGTCAGCCAACAGCACAGAACTACAAAGATGTTGGAGGCGTCCAACGTTATTTACTACGAATTGTAGCAAGACATGAAACCACCGAGAAGGACAAATGTTTCAACATGGTATTTTATTTGCAGTTGCAACTGACTACTCTTTACGATAAAAACATCAAAACTGCATCATATAATTTAAATACACTAATAACACAAATGTGTAGTATCAGATTTTAACAATCATTGATATTTGCATCAAACTTATTGTTACTGAATGACTATATTTCGAACAACATACAGCTTAGAAGGTGTAATATCATTGGCACGAGGAATTGGCAATGCCAACAGGATATAGACAATGGTTCCCACCTACCAACTGCAGTCTCGCAATAATAGGGGAAACCACATAAAAGGGACAATAAGAGGAAACAAAATTATCATTACCTATACATTCTTTTTCTTTTTGCTGGGTATCACAAACTGGATGAACTATAATCTGATCGCTCACTTGTTAACATGTCAAAACTCGGAGTTCGGGGATGTAGGCTTTGCAAGCACCTAAAGAAAAGACAAAAATGGAAATTATGAACCTATAATGAGATGCATGAAAACAAATCATAAGTACATTCAAGTGAAAATTCTAGTACTTCTGCAAAGCGTGTTTGGCGGTGCTGTGGTTTTGGTGGCTGATTAGTCATTGCACGCAAAGCTTGTTTCTTTTGTTGGACTTGAATACCAAAAACTGACTGTGCAGGTGGTTTCTTTGATGAAACAGAAGGTAAGGTGCGAGAAAGCCAGGACTCCGAAGGTGATTTGGGCAACGGAAGCGGAAGAACGGATTGCACGGGTTTAAAGTTCTTTTTGATGAGATCTTCTCCTTTAGACTGGAATGGACCATCACTAATTTTATTGCACTTAAAAGTTTCACGGCCATTTATCTCTCCAGGGTCTGACACTGCCAAGGTAGTCGGTAAGCCACGTTCATCCCTGTTACGAGCTTCTATAATAGAACTTTCTTTTATCTTTCGACTTACTTCCTCAATCTCAAAATCCTTCTCCCCTGATTCTATCCTCACCTTTGGATCTGCATCAGGCACATCCACAGAGTCAACCTCAACACCTTTCTCTGCTGCAGGGCTCATCGAGCCTGAGCCTGACCCCTGCTGACTGCTATTCTGTGGTGTCGTATCCCAACAGTCCTCACCATCTTTCTCGCCTAAATCAGAGCAATCGCCCTTACTACTCTTCCGGTCTCGATTTGGGACTCCAAGCAAACCTTTCCCCTCATGAAATGGTGATTCACGAGCCTCATTCCGTAAGGGCGAACCTTCTCCAGTTGACCTATGAAATGGAGAAGACCCATCTGCTGTTTGGGAATCACTCCAGTAAGTAAGCTGGTTTGAATCATTAGTCAATTTACTCCTTCCATCCTCACCTCGAGATAGATACTTCTGCCCCAATTTGTGCTTATAAACAGCTTCCCATGAATGCTATGCATATGGAACAAAGCAACAAAGTTTGAATCAATAACAATAATTCAAAAGAAGAAAAGCTAAAAACATGCAAACCTTACCAAAACTATAGTACATTTGGAAATGGTTACTTGAGCTCTTAACATTTTGAATTTCCTTCCTAAGACTACATTAAGCATCTCTGTCATAACCAGTGATTGTTTTAAGGCCTCGTTTGGATGTCAGAAAAAATTATCCACTTATCATTTATTCAGTACAAAGATTTTCTTTGTAAGGGGAAGGTAGGAAGTTAACTTTTGCTCCTTGAAAGGCCTTGGCATCTATGATTTGGTAGGAATGCATATTTCACCTATGAGCTGATTTATCTTTATTCTGAAAATGACTCAAATGCTGAATATGCTATTCCATTCTAGACATTTGACCACACTCCTGACTTCCAATCATAATAAAAAATACTCATACCGGATAGGGTATCACTGGATAACTTATTCCGACATCCAAACATGGCCTTAGTTTTTTCTATGGCATGGTATGTGACTAATATAATCTAATGAAATTTTCTGTCACTTGATAGAATACTCTATTTTTTTGACAGAAACAGCTAAAAGTTCCATCAAAATTTGACGGAGTTTCCTCTAATAAGAAATCATGGAACTTCAGGCAGTTAAATCAAAAGTGTTATAAGGTTAATGAATTCATTTCAGAATGTGCCATAGTTCAAGGTCCTGAAAAAGGGTAGAAGCTTCCAATTACCTCATCTCCAGCTTGGCTGAGAGTAGCATTATGTGAGCTCCTGATCAATGGGCCGGCGCTCCTTCTAGCATGTGGTGGGGGCGGCGGTCGGCCACGGACCTTCAATGCGGGAACTGGATTTAGAAGACAAAGCGAGCTCTTCAGACAGAATTTCGGAAGAAACCCACAACCGCTGGAAGGAAAATGCCGCGCATCATAATCGTCATCTTCCTCCTCTTCCTCATCATTCTCATAGCTCTCCTCTCCTTCTGGCGGCAATGGTGGCCGCGAATACTGCAAGTTACTATTATAATTAGGCGTATGCTGGAAGGGAAGGGGAACCGGCGGCCTCCGCCGGTGATCTCTGGTCACAACCCTCTCCGGCTGCTTAGGGTTAGCTGCTTTACGAAAAGTGTACTGCGGAGATCCCGACGCCACGGCTTGGGCGGCGGGCAGGAACCTCCCCATCATGAAATCGCGCGCCAGCAGGTCCTTCGCAAAGCTCTCGCGAGGAGGATCGGAAGAAGAGTGGGGCATGCCACTCAGGCCGCTCATGCTGCAGTTCATGAAGAAGGACTCTGTTCGCGATAACGTGTCGCGCGCATCCGAGAACACATCATCGTCATCGTCATCATCACCACCACTATCACCATCACCATCACCATCTTTCTTACTATCGGCATGAAGAGTGCAATTGTTTGACTCAATTCTCGGCTGTTCCGGTGGCGGCGGTGGTTGATCAGTCATTTCGTCGAACACCTTGTGCGCGCTACTCTCCGCCGGCTCGGGCGAAGCCGTCACCGCCTCAGCATCGGGAGGCAGCGTCGGAGGCGTGGGGGTGGCCGCGCGGCGGGCGCGGCCGCTGCCGCCGCGCCGGGCCCGTCCTTGGGCTGGCCCGGGCGCTGCTCCCACACGAAGGGGACGACGCCGGGGTTCCGCACCGGCCCCGATTTCAACTCCGACATGTACGTCGGAAGCGGCGATCTCCGCACGCCGTTCGAAGCCGCCGCCGCCGCCGCCGCCGCCAACTCAGCCGCCGCGGGTGGCGGCGCCGCCGCGCCGCTGCCGGAGAAGCGGCGGACGGAGAGGAGCGGGGCGTCGAAATCGAGGCGCTTGTCCTCCATCAGGCTCCCCAGCATCGTCCCCGTCGGATTCCGAACCCTAGATCGAACCCAGATCAACCAAATCAAGCAAATCGAATGCGAAAAAACAAGGTGGAATCAACGATATCTCCCGTGAGATCGGGTAAAGATGCAGCAAACGATCGGCTTTTGATCGATTTTGGTGATGCGATCGGGGTTAGTGGGGATTGTTTAGGAACGAAGCGAGCTTCGTCGTTCTCTCTCTAGGAATTTAGAGAGAGAGAGAGAGAGAGAGAGAGAGAGAGGAGAGTGGAGGGATCTATACGTCGGAGGTGTGAGAGTGAGTGCCCGACTGTTACACCAAATGAGCATCTTTTTTCTGTGTACCCGTGATATATCACTGTTACACGTAGACTTCTATCCCCATGTAGCGTCAAAGTAGGGGAGACAATTCCGCTCGTGCTCATATTCGACTCGAAACGAGTTCGAGATCGAATTATTTATTTAGTAAACGTGCTAAACACGAGTTGAATTTTTTAGCTCATTTTATAAATAAGCCGAATACGAGTTGGAGTCAGTTCGCTCGTACTTGACTCGATAACAGCTCAAACACACATATTTTATATATTTATATAATTTACTTAATTTATATTTATATATAAATAAATAATTATATATAACATATATTTTTATTATTTAATTTTTAGTAAAATAAAAATATAAATGGGAGCTCAATTATAAAAAAAAATTTATTTATATATAAATATAAATTAAGTAAATTATATAAATATAANAGTAAACAAGCCGAACATGAGTTGAATTTTTCAGTTCATTTAATAAACGAGCCGAATACGATCTCAATAATAACTCGAATACATATATTTTATATTTATATATATAAATAACATATATTTTTATTATTTAATTTTTAGTAAAATAAAAATATAAATGGGAGCTCAATTATAAAAAAAAATTTATTTATATATAAAGTTTTAACTATTAGATCAAAATCTAATGGATAAAATTTTATAAATTTTATATATATATATATCCAATTTAATTTTTTTAATTTATTTTTTTAACTTTTTGTTCGTTGGTCAGCTTGTGAGTTAGCTCGTGTCGAGCCGAAATGAATTTTTTGGCTCGATACTTTAACGAGCCAGCTCGTGTTTAACTCGTTTATTAAACGGGCCAAGCACGAGCTGACCCAGCTCGTTCGTGTTCAGCTCATTAACACCCCTACGTCAAAGTGCAAATTTCACCACTAGTTCCTATGCTTTCAGCGATTTAGTATTTGACCTTATACATCTGGAATTTATTTGAATGACGAAATAAACTATCCAATAATAATTTATTCTACATAACCGACCGTCCCTAGAGCAAGTGGCAAAGAACTTGGTGGTTGGTATTCAAGACCCAAGTTTGAATCTTAGTTGATTCACATTTTCAGCTAAGTTTATTTCTAAATAAAATAAACGAAGCAGGTAGCGTGCTACCTATCTCTAAAAAAAAAACATAGTATACTCTTACTAGCCAAATAATTTATTTTATTTTAAAAAATAATTTAATGAACCAATCAGATACTTATTTAATAAAAAAAATTTTATATAGGATTTGGCACATACAAACAGGATCTTTAAGTTTGCCATTTAAAACTCTAAAATTTGAAATTATTTAAATAGCTCGTATTCATATTTCTTATTAGGCTAAAATATAGGAAAAAGACATTTGTTTTTTACTCTTTTTTCTTGGGCTTTTAAAAATTTATATTTTATTTTCTGAAAATTTTAAGTGAATGCATTTAGCTCCTTAATGTTATTAACGTTCTATCACTATTATGTCTATTTCTTAAAATTTATAACTGAATATACCGAAAATATCCTTAAAATAAGTGAAATTATATTAAAAATAATTTTTTCTTAGAACAAGTAAGGACAGTTTAGTTGTTTCATTTTCTCTGTTAACATCGTAGCTTTCTGAAATATTTCTAAAATATAAGAATAAAAATTTTTCGCATTTTAGCGTTATTAAGATAAAATATTATCTATATCCACCACATCGCTATATTTATATGGCATATTTTCATCAAACACTGATATTAGATCTTATATTTTAATTTTATCAATTAGGTGCCTATAGTTTTGCAATTCTAAAAAATGCCCAACGGAAAATGTCGACCTTGAAAAGTTTTAGCACCAAAATAAAAGTTACCTGTGCTAGCAGTGCTAGGCGTGGCAATCCAGCCTGTTATTTGCGAGCCAGCTCGTGTTCGGCTCAAAATGAGCTCGAAATCAAACTGCTTATTTAGTAAACAAGCCGAACATGAGTTGAATTTTTCAGTTCATTTAATAAACGAGCCGAATACGATCTCAATAATAACTCGAATACATATATTTTATATTTATATATATAAATAATATAAATTTTTATTATTTGATTTTTAGTCCAATCTAAATATAAAGTCCAACTCAATTATAAAAAGGTTCATTTATGTGTAAAGTTTGAAGGAAAAACTCCAAAAACCCTCCCGTGGTTTCGTAGTTTCTCACTTTGCCCCCCTGTGGTTTAAAATGTATCAATTTGCCCCCATGTGATTTCTTTTTTCCCTTTTTCTTATCAATTTTATTATTTTTTTTTCTTAAATCAGTGATAAAGTTAAAATTAAAGGGTACTAAAGTAAATATTTGATAAATCTAGATGAGTATCTGAAGTTTTTTATATATAATTTAATAAAATATTAACGAAAAAGATACCGAAAAGATAAAAACGAAACCACAGAGGGGCAGTTTGATATATTTTAAATCATAGGGGGGCAAAGTGAAAAACTACGAAACCACAGGGGGGGGTTTTTTAAGTTTTCCCAAGTTTTAACCATTAGATCAAAGTCCAATCGGTAAGATCTCAAAAATTTATATCCTATATATATCATTTCTAACCTTTTAACTTATTGTCCGTGAGTCAGCTCGTGTTCAGCTCGTTAATAAGCGAGCCGAACAAAAGCTGAATTTTCAACTCAATACTTTCATCAGCCAGCTCGAGGTCGGCTTGCTTATGAAACGAACTGAAAACGAGCCGAACTCAACTCGCTCGTGTTTAGCTCGTTGACACCCCTAAGTAGTGCTCTTAATAAAATAATAGCTATAAAAAAAAATAGAAAGAAAATAAAATAAGCTTATGGATGAGGTGTCTGAAAGTGGGCTTCTACCTGAAACTTTTTATGTTTTCAGTGGACTGTTGACCTTGACTGCTAAAAAATGGAATCCTACCTAACTGAATTTCTAGGCCACTAATCCTACAAAATTTTATAAATATAAAATATCTGTATTCAAAATGTTTACTGTAAAATTAGATTTAAGCGGTGAATAATTTATCGTTTTCAGAAAGCAATACTTGTACTAAACTTATATATTTTCTACATTCGAGCCCTAAAAATTGTATAACATTAAATAAAAAATAATTTAAAAACGGTGATCATTTACCGTACAAGACTAATTTTAAATAATTTTTTAAATAACTATTTTTATAATTTAATATTTTTTAAGTTTATTAATGGAAAAAAAAACCAACCTAACACCGATGGACAAGATTACTATATTAGTAGGGGTGAAAACATATCGGATATGAACGGATATTTGATGAAACCATATCCAACTCCCTTTTTTTCTTTTTTTGAAATGAATTCACATACAAAATATGTCTGGAAAGTTAAATTTTTATTACTATATTCACTAAAAATAGACTCGGATACAATCGAATATTTCTTTAGATTCAAATATAGATTGGAAATGTATTTAGATATTATTTGAATGGTAATATACATGACTAATATGCACATATAAATATGAACTAAAATTACCAACAATGCAACTAAAGTTTCATATTTATATCCAAATTTCTATATATCTATATTTAATTGAATAAAATATATGATTTGACAAGCACAAATGCTATTTTTATATAAAACTTATAATAAAATAAACAAAGCGCACAAAGAATTATTTTATTTTTCTACAATATATTTTATATTTTCACAAAAAGCAATCAAACAACTCCTTATTTCACCATAAGTTCTATTAAACCACCTTTTATCTCCCAAAAAAAAACAATATTTACTCCTTATCTCCCCACATATCAATCAAATAATTTAAATAGTTATTTTATTTTTACATATCTAAAAAATTGAAAACACAATATTAAAGCAGGAGAATGAGATATTTGGATCAAGGGTTTAGAAAAATATAATATTGTAATATAATTTAATATTATAAAATATAATACTATTAAAAGATTCGGATATTCATATTTATATCCATTTTTTCGTATATTTGAATAATTTTTATTTTCTAGAACCATGCATATATGTGTCCATATCCCATAGAATCCCGATATTTTCTATCCAAATATTAATAATATTAAATTAGATATAAATGCAACAGTTATAATTACGTATATTTTGTTTAGTTAAATAGAATAGAAAGTGCAGCACTTTTAAGTATTTTGTTTGATTATATATGTTGACAAGTGCATTTATAGAATTTTATTATTTTATAGATAGAATGATGAGTTAAATTCAAATGCGTAAAATCAAACGATATATTTGAATTTGTATGCAATTACAACTATAGTATAGTTACAATTATATACAATCAAAGAGGACCTTAATTAAAAAGATGGTCAATGAATGATGATGTTGTAAGATGTATGCTCAAATTTAATGGGTAAACAATTAATGGGCGACAAAAAAAGGGAAGTTAAACTTACCTTCAAAGGTTAAAACAAACACCCTTTTTGATTAAAAAAAAAAAAAAAAAGTAAGCTCAATTTAGAGAATCTGCTTCAACCACACTCATCAACCACTGAGAATGGATAAAGTAGATCTTAAAAAATAATAATAATGGTATTATTAACTGGTTGACCATAATTATTTTAGTTTTTATTTACCATTAATTTAAGTTTTTAATATTTATAAAATTAGCAAATTTCTAATCTTATTGACTATAATTATTAAGTAAAAATATGAAATATATATATTGTAATCAATTAATTGCTAAAAATAAATCTAGTAGTAATCCTAGCACTCCTAACACTCCTCTTCTAATCCTACATTGTAAATAAAAAAAAAAAGAAAAATAGGCTATCAGGTACCACAACAACCTTTGTCTTTAGATATAAATCCTTTTTCTTTTGTTTATTGATGTGAAGAAGATTTTGGATCCTAACCAATTTGTCTAATATATATATATATATATTCCTAATAAGGTCCTATTTGTATTGCGATTCATTTAATAATAGCAGGCAAAACAGAATTGGGGCAAAAACGACAAAAAAAAATATATATCATACTAGCTAATTACGATAAACAGATCATAATATTACATACAAAAATGAAAATAATATTTTTTGTCGTTTTTTCTCGTCACACGTAACGTAATTTCTCTCGTAATCACAAACAAAGCCTAAATCAGTTAGATTTGGACAATCTCCATGGAACAAATCAAGAATTAAGCTAACTTAGGTGAGAGAGAAAGCCAATGTGGTGTTTTGTGTGGTCACCACAATTGTTACCTAATGCTATTAAAGAGCTAGCTACCATGCAATGCATTTATGCATTTTGTTTCCCAACCAAAGGAGAGAAGAACAAGATTGGCACTATCCTGAAGCCTGTGTGGCAAGTTGAAATTTAGCAATCAAATGGTTCATGTGTTGGCAATCTGATACGCGCTTTAATACTAAATTTTGAGAATTCGCAATTCACTTTGATGCCAACTGCTATAAATTCGGTACTCGGTCTAGTATCTGTCGTTGAGATTGTGCAACGAAATTATGAAATCAAATTTTTATCATAAATATGTTTCTTCAGCAAAAGCTAGGGGTGTAAACGCACGAAACAGCTGGCTCGTTAACAGATATCGAGCCGAAAAATTTAGCTCGTGTTCGGCTCGTTATTAACGAGCCGAACACAGATGGCTACGAGCTGGCCAGCGAATAATAAATTTTAAAAAATATTAGATTAAATATATATAAAAAATTAATTTATAAAATCTATCTATTAGACTTTGATCTAACAGTGCAAACTTTATATATAAATGAGTTTTTTATAATTAAGCTCGAGTATATATTTTATTTTGCTAAAATTTAAATAATAAATATATATTATATATAATTATTTATTATATATAAAAATATAAATTAATATAAATTATATAAAATATTAAATATATGTTATCGAGCTGTTATCGAGCCGACACGAGCAGAGCTGACCCAGCCTCGTGTTCGGCCTTTTATTAAACGAGCTAAAAATCCAGCTCGTGTTTCGCTTTACTAAACGAGTGAGCCGATCTCGAGTCTCATTTCGAGCCGAACACGATGCTGCTCTGCGAACAGCGAGCTGATTGCATCCCTAGCAAAAGCTGATCAAAAGAAGAATTATATATATATATTTTAATATAAAATAGCTTCAATCTAAACTATCTTTCTGAATCACTTTCATCCTTCTATCTTCTTCTATAAATTCTAGAAGACTTATCTTTTTTTCCGCCATGCATGCGTAGCCAACTCTCTCTCAAATTTGGACCACCACCGGTTAGCCATACACCACCCAAGTACATCAATAGCTATTCAAATCCAACTAGGATTCAACTATAGATTTATCCAAATCCTGACAATGTACATGTACAATAGTCGGATAAATAAAAAATAAAAAAATAAAAAGAACTAGTATTCAAATGCCTCTGATATAATCCTCTGCGACATTAACTCTGAACGAGCGATGCATAGTTGTTGAAAATTGATGGATCGTTCGCCATGCGCTACCAATACTGATGTACGAAAACAGAAAAATCGAACGGTGAGAGAATAAATACAGAAAGAAGGTACCAAAATTTACACCTACGTGCACAGCGAGAGTAAGAATAACAAACTCACGCCTTATATCTTCTCCGAATCAAAACCAAGAATCTTATGAGGAATCTCATCTTTCTGTTGTTTTATCAGAAAACTCATCATCATAAATAAGAAGACTAAATTAGAGAAATATATAAACCTCCGACCAAATTCTAAATGCCGTTGCTTTGAAGGATCAGAACCGCTCAGACAACTAGTTAAGAACCACCACTTCGCTGCCGACCTCGAACATGACGCCGCATGAAAGTTGTCGAACCTCACGAGATGCCTCTCTCTCTCTCTCTCTGCTTCACGAGGTTTGTGTTGGGCCGTATGCTAATTAATTAGCTAGATTTAATTTCCTAAACTAATCCAATTCCAAGTCAACTCGAATTAGGAGAGAGCCCAAGCCCGAGTCTAATTAAAAAATTAATCTCAAAGCTCTACCTGGACCAAACAAAAAAAAAAGGGGCACAACTTAAACACGTAAGCGCGCGCACTAATCTTGAGATATTTTTAATTTTTTTAGGGCTTAAGAATTTTGAAATTGTACACTGTCACGGCCTGTTAATAGAGAAGGCGAGATCGGTACACATTTCACGTGTCGCTTGTCAGACTCGCTCTCGCGGGAAAAATTCTAAAATGCACCACTTATATTACTGATGTGGCACCTTTAATGAATTAAGAAGTTTTTCTAAAATTTATCGATCCCATCATAATTTTTTTAAAAATATTTTTATTATTTTTTAAAAAATAAGAGATATGGTTTAATTAAACTTTCTATCATAATTTCTATCAGTTTCCATATATATATATATATATATATTCAAGCATGAATCAAATAAGAGGTAAATTAAACTTTTTGGTCCTCAAACTATGAGGCGTGTAACACTTTAGTCCTCTAATTTTAAATAGTTGTAATTTTTGATTCGAACTATAAGGCAGTGACACTTGTAAACCTCAAACTTTCTGAATTGCTGCAATCAAGTTTTACAACCGAATTTTTTTTAATACGAATTAGTAAATTAATTACTAACATAGAAGAGGCGCAAGATTTTAATTATTGCTACAATTCAGAAATTTTGAGAACTAAATTGTCACATATCTTCTAGTCCTGAGCCAAAATATGTTATGAATTAAAGTTTGAAAATTAATGTATCACATGCCTCATGGTTCAGGTCAATAATTGCAATAATTAAAATTCGGGGGCTAAAGTGTCACAATGCTCGTAGTTTGAGGACGAAAAATGTAATTTACCCATCAAACAAATCTATTTATTCTACATGCATGTGGAAATTCTGAGAATGGTAAAGCTAGAATGCTTCTAAAAATAAACAAGGTTGTTTACTTTCGTGTTGTTTCCGCTAGGGAATATCCGACCAAACGATCAATAGTTTAAATATGATCTTGGCTATCTGAATTTTCTATAAATTTTATAAATATTTTTAATATCATTTGTCATGTGATCAAGTGATCTCAAATTCATCTAAGCCACTAAAAATAGTCAATTTTAAGACTATTTGAATATTAAGATAAATAATATAGAAAAATCATGAAATGTAGAAAATTTAAATAATCTAGATCAAATTTAATGATGCCAATCACCATTTCGAATGTCTCATTTTTGAAAACGATGCAAAACGAATTAACTAATGCTACATGTACATTTCTAGATACCCATCATAAGGCCCAAATTTTGGCTCGACTTATTATTATTATTATTATATCACTTTGTCAATATCCGTGTTTTCATTTTTTTCTCCTAACTTTTAAAAACATATATTTTGCTCCCTTAAAAATTGAGAAATGTTCACTATGAGTCTATGACCCCCAGCGTTAAAAATCTGTTAGGGTGCTGTTTATGTCATATTATTATATATTTTTTATACACAAAATACTTTCGAAATTCTCGTCTTATATGCGCCTCCTCACCGACGTCTTCAGCTGCGCTACCTCGCCCTCCTCCGCCACCTCGTCCTTGCGCACCCTCTATCCGTGCCCACACACACACCCACGCCCTCGCCCTCCTCCGTCGCCTTGCCTTAGCCTACCTCTCCTTCCATGCCCATCCCGATCTTCTTCCTACAATTGCCGAAATAGAGGGGTGACGAGTTTGCTGGAGGAGCGGGGGAGCAGGCGAAAAAAATGGAGTCGGAGTTGGGGTCAAGGGAAGGGAGAAAGACAGAGAAGGAGAGGCTGCGAATGAGCAAGATTGGGGAGGAGACGAAGAGGATGAGAGATAATTTGGTCATTTGGTTATCACAGTTAAGACCGTACTCTTCTGTGAATATTTTTTATTTTTTAAGGAGGCATAATGTAGATTTATAAATGAGATAAGTGAAAAATCAAATTTTGCCCAGGGATTTGCTGTAATTTAGCCCTTTTTTTTTCTATGAAGACCTAAAAGATTTTTGTAAATCCTAAAACTGAGAGCATATAAGATTTACACCTATATATAAGTATACCGGCTATATTTTCCAAAAGAAATGTCTAGTGTACTTCTCAAAGTATTCTAACTTTAATGTTGTGAGCATGGCTATTATTGAGAGAGTTATTTGCAAGATTAACAACAACAGGAGTTTATAAGAAAATATATAATAATTTTTGGCCCGGCACGGCCCGGTCTGGCCCATTCGTAAAGAGGCCCACCTATTTATAGGCCCAAACACTTTGCTGGTCTAAGCTTAGCACACAATTGAAGTGCAAACATTTTATTATTCATGATCACAACAATATTCTTTTTTTTGTTCTTTCTCTTGCTTTACAAGATTATGACTAATTCATTATTTTCTTTTTGAGTAATTGTTGCACGCATAACTTTTTATTGAAAAATAAAACTTGATTTTGTCAAAGTTCCTAAAAATATGAATTATTCTTTTCTAACTAGATCGACTAGAGCACTCAAACTGTTCGTTGACGCAAAAGAATTTTCTTTTTTCCACCATCACCTATCCTTAAAAACTAGTTAAGGAGCCTGCGCGATGTGGCAGAAAAACAATACAACAGTAAGTTATTAAATTATTAGCATCACTTTTTTCTATTATGCATTAATATTTTTAAATATTATTTATCTCAGTATTGAATAATTAAAAATTAAAAAATAAATTAAAGAATGAAATGAAAGTATATTTTTTTTATAAAAATATATAAACTTAATAAGTTAAATGAATAAATCAGTTTAAAATCAAAATAAAAGCTCATTACAGTATTAAAAAAGATAAATAATATTTTTCTATTATCATCAAGATAGAATTTATAAATAAAAAATATAAAAAATTAATTGGAGTGCAAGTACTATTTTTACTATTCTTGACGGCAACGTCTTTATTGTGTCCTCGTTAACTTTTATTGTTACACGTACAACTAATAAAGAATATAATTCAGATTAATAGTATACGAATTAACAAAATATTACTCACATGAACTAAATAATATAATTTAACTGGAGAACAAAACTAATAGCATAAAAACATCCAAGAAAAAAAAATCAAAAATTGAATTCTCTCATTTCAAGATAGTAATTTGTTACTTTTGAAAAAAATAAAAAAATAATTAAAATTATCAATCAAGCATCATGAGTCAATAATCACAATTTGAAGAGTCTTAATTCATATTTGAATATGTGAATAACCCAATATACAAAACACGATTACATTGCTAAAGGTCTTATCATAATTTTTATTAAAAGTAAAAAATTAAATGCATTAGATGCAACTTGCTAATGGCCTACTATCTTGTATCTACTCTTATGTAGCAAACTATCTGAGATGATTAAANGTCTTAATTCATATTTGAATATGTGAATAACCCAATATACAAAACACGATTACATTGCTAAAGGTCTTATCATAATTTTTATTAAAAGTAAAAAAAAAAATGCATTAGATGCAACTTGCTAATGGCCTACTATCTTGTATCTACTCTTATGTAGCAAACTATCTGAGATGATTAAAAAATAATAAATCAACTTGATAGATCAAACCTAATTGTTCTCATTTGTCTAAATTTAAATAAAATTTAAATTACATATTTAAATTGTACATTAAAATTTTAATTCGAATGCAAATTCAAATATCAAAATAAAAATAAAAAAATTAAGTTTGAAATCAAAAATTAAAAAATTTAAGTTTGAAATCAAATTTTAGATTCAATTTAAAATTCAAATTTAAAATTTGAATTGAATTCTATTTTAAATATGTTATCGAGTACTATATTTATATAGTCCGGCTGAAGTACTATCGATGCCACCAAGAATTTGGTGCTATCGAGTTTTCTACCGTTAGATTTAACCCTTTGATTATTTTTACCCGTTAAATTATACTATTCAACCAACCACTTACTCAACCCTAGGGGGTCCACATCATCCTAACCACAAATTTCTCAATCCAAGGGCTAAAAAATCAATAGCACCAATAGCTTGGTGCTATTGATAGTATTCCAGCTTAGTTATATATATATATATATATATATAGGCTACTATACTATCTATAGTACCGNCAAACTTGATGGGTGATTAGAAAGTTAGGAGCACAAGGGCTGCTGTCCTCCTAATAGCATAGTAGTCCTACTTATATATATATATATATATATATATATAGGCTAATGCTACTATCCTATTAATAGGATAGGAGCACTTGTCCTATCAAGTTGTTCTTGACGATCGAGATTCCGAATCGATGATCAGAGCCGTTGAAGTTGATCTAGAGTATTTGAAATATCTAGAAACTAAATTTCATAAATTTTGATAATGGTTTACATGGTGATCAAAGTGTCGTAAAATCGATAATTTTTGACGGCCTATATGAGCCGTTTGCTTGTTTAACGGTGTAGAGCAATCCAAATTGCTTGAATTTTTGATAGAAAATTCTTTATACTATTTAGATAATGTTTGATAACTCTGATTACGAACTGAGAAAGTCTAACTAACCTCTATTTTAAAAAGGTTATTCATTTATGACTGTTCATTTTTCAACTCTTAAGATAAACTTGATAATGATTTTAAAATAATACAAAATTTGGTTTCTAAACCTTTCTAATTGTGTAGATCAACTTCAACGGTGCCGATTATCAATTTGAAGTTCCGATCATTCAAATCAACTTGATAGGACAAGAGTCCCAATCCTATTAATAGGATAGTAGCCGGACTATATATATATAGAGTTGGACTGGGTTACTATTAGTAGCAAAATTCTATTGTTGCTACCAGTTTTTTAGCCTTTGGATCAACTCTTTTCATTATTTCTAACCGTTGGATTAAATACTATAACCCAGTGGGGACCACTCAATTCTAACCGACTAATATCATCTTGGCCCTACAATTTTTCATCCAAGGATTAAAACCTTGATAGCAAAAAGAATATTTTACTATTAATAGTATTCCAGCATAATTCTATATATATATATATATATATAATTAAAGAGGGAGAGAGAGGTCTACTAAACTCTCTCTCTTAGGCGGTCCACGAGAAGATGAAGCCCACCTCGTGGACGCGTGCAAAAATGCTAGTGAACCCCACCATTTTTGGTGGGCCCCACTGCGGAGAGGCATTGTTGGTTCCCAATTCATAAATTTATAAATAAATTGCATTGTTCTTTTTTTTTCTTTTTCTATAAGGTGAAGCTCCCCCTTTTCTTCTTCTTCTTCTTAATCTTCTCCTTTAATTTTCTTCCGGCTTTTTCAAATTTCTTTGGTACTCCGGCCAAGAAAAAAAAATTGAGTGAGAAAATTTCCAACTACGCTTCCTTGGGAGCCCGCAATCCGCATATTATTTATGCTTCTATCAAAGAATGATAATCCTTCTCTTTAGGTAGCGTTTGGTTCGGGTATAAGTAAGAACTAGCTATTACAGGGATAGGTACAAGTATGGGGATAAAAAAAATAGCGTTTGGATAAAAATTAGGTTGTTGCCGGGGATAAGAAAAATAGCGTTTCAATAAATAATATGGAATAAGAAAAATAGTTGATAATTATATATAGAAAATAGAGGTGTTGGTGGGGATAGTAATACTGGTTATTTTAGGTATCTGAAAATTACTATTCTCGGATAAAAAATTTGCGTTTGGGTATAAAGGGGATAAGTGGTTATCCCTCTCCTTATCCCCAATCCAAACACTGCCTTACGTTTTTAAAAAATCTAAAATTTTGGTATTAAAAAATACCTGCAAACATAGTGAATGACAAATATATCTCTACAAAATTCAACTTTTATATCTTATCCCCGCAAAAGTTCAGATATTTTCAAATATATTTATCAGGTTTGTTACTGTCAGAAAACTATTTATATTTTTAATTTTGCCATCACAAATATGTCCCTCCAAAAGTCATAACAGTGTAATATAAGCGGAGTAAAAATGTCAAAAATTAACCAGGATTAAGTATTTAACCTATTATTAACTAAATTTTTCTAACGGATTCTAACTGTAGGGATATATTTGAAAATATAAAAATTTTACAAAAATAATATATAAAAATTAAATTTTATAAAAATATATTTATCATTCATTATATTTATAAAAATTTGTATAAAATTAACTTTAAAATTAAGAGTAGGACTACTATGCTATTAGGAGCACAACAATCTTTGTGCTCCTAACTTTCTAATCATCCATCAATTTTGATGGATGATTCGGACGAGATAGAGAATAGAAATTCAAATAGAAGAAAAATTAAGACACCCAATTTCTTTCCAATTTTTCTTCGCTTTTTCATTTTAACCATCCATCAAATTAATAAATAATTAAAAAATTAAAAGCATATAAAAATTACTGTACTCATACAGTAGTCCTGCTCCTAAAATTAATATATAGTCCTGCTCCTAATGTTTTGGGACAGTCCCTCCCCGCTGAAATTTTATCCTGCCTGCTGCTGCAGCTGAAATTTTATGCCCGAGACGAGATCTGCGGGATCTGCTGGGGATTGCTGGCGATGATGATGGACGGCGATGATGGAGACGGCGATGGGACGTCTGGATGGGATTGCCGGCGAGTGTGTGGACGGGCGTTGCGTGGCGGCGCGATTCGCGGGATTTCTGCCACATCGTGCGGCACGAAGAGGGAGGGAGAGGGTAGATAAAATAGGTATTAAGTGCTTCAAATGAGGTTAAAATACCAAAAAAAGGAAAAAAAAAAAAAAGAAAATGCTTGTTTTGCTCTTTTTTTTTTTCTTTTTTTTTCTATTTTTTTTTAAGGTACCTCTAAAAATGTATATTTTATTTTTTAAAAAAATTTAAAAATATTTTTAGAAAATTGTGATATTAATAAAAAGAATAAAATGATCAAATTATTTTTATTAGTTGTTTCCACACGCTATTCTTATTTTAAAAATTTTAAATTTAAAATTAAAATGTAAAAAAATTTAAATTTAAATTAAAAGTTTTAAATTTTATAATTTTAAATTCAAAATGTAAACTTTAAAATTTTATATTTTAAATTTAAAATTTAAAATTTTATGCGTTAAAATTTAAAATTAAAATTTGATACTTTATATTTTCAAATTTAAATTTGATCTTGAATTTAAAGTTTGAAATTAAAAATTATTAATTTTGAATTTAAAGTTGAAATTTAAAATTTATAATTTTGAACTTAAAATATGATTTTAAATTTTAAATTTTAATTTAAAAATATAAGTATAAATTAAAAATTCAAAATTCAATATTATGAGAGTGGTAATAATTATTTTTATTTAAATTATTTACTATCCTATTTATTCTATATTTATTTTTATTCTCAGGAGAATAAACTAATTTTTATCCACACGCCAAAAATTGGTATTTTATACATTGTTTCTGAAACAGGCAGTTCTTATTTTATCCGAAATCAAATGATACATATGGTAATATATGTAGTTTTTGAAAGTCAGAAAAGATAATTGAAAAGATGAGTATTATCAAGAGTTTTCTATATTTTAGCCTTAAAATAATTAGGAGTACTAAGTTGATCATAATTTCACGGGTGTGTAAATATAAAGAAAAAAAAATGTACACTTATCTAAACTATAAGACCATCTGGATTTTGCTATCCAATATTTCGAAATTTTTAAATTTATTATCCGATTTTTTAATTTGTTTAATTTCAATCAATCAACGATAGTTTTAATTTTTAAAATTTAAGTAATTAATATACGAATTTATAATGTCGATAATTGCAGTAAAATATTGATTAAATCTGTAAAGATAAATAATCCATTCAAATTGTAAATTCAAACACTCGTTCACTGATTCAAATCAAAAATCGGAAAAACATATAATACCATCCTATGGTTTCACACTTTTTCACTTTAGTGCCATGTGGTTTAAAGTGTATCAATTTAGTGCCCTATGGTCTTCATTTTTATCTTTTTTATAATCAATTCCACTAATTTTTTTTGTTAAATTAGTGACAAAGTTAAAACTAAAGGTACTTAAAGTGAATATTCGATAACCTAGGTGGAGTATCTAAAGTTTTTTGTTGTAATTTAACAAATATTAATGGATAAGCTTGATGAAAAGATAAAAATAAAACCACAGGACTACTAACTTGATAACACTTTAAACCACATGTACTAAAATGAGAAAATACAAAACCGACATGAAGGGTATTTAAAGTTTACCCATAAAAAAAACTGAAATATGGATAGTCAAATCAAATGTTTAATAGTTCAGATAAGTCGTATACATTTTTACCTTAAAAATAATTAGCACGCATATAGAGTATATTTTTAGGGATGTATATATATATAAATTGAGCTAGAATACTTTTAGAAGCTATCAATCTGTTGGTGCTTCTAAGTTTTTAGCCCTTGGATCTACTCCTTAATTACTAATACCCTTGATTCAAACACTATTCCAACTACACCACCTACCACCAGCTGCACTATCATCATCAACCATCTACATTCTTCCATCACATGTAAAAACGTTAAAAAGCACCAACCCCGTGGTGCTTTCTGAAGTATTCTAGCTCAACTATTATTATATAATATATATTATATATAACTATATATATATATATATATATGAAATAGGGATTAAGGTATTGGTGCAATTTCAAGTATAATCTTCTAAAACTCCAAAATATCCAAAATATAATAGATGCTCTTTCTAGATCTAAAATATCGTCAATCTATATATCTATACCTTATCTATACCTCTATATCTTCTACACATTATTTTCTCTAAATTTGTCACATGGCAACGTTCGCTTTATTGTTGGGTGTGGGCTCCACCCCGAACTTGCTCAAATCCATTTTTGTCTTTCTTTACTTGAACCAAACCGAAATTTTATCTTTCTTTGCTTGAACCAATCCAATTATTATTGAGTGTGGGTTCTCCCAAACCGGCTCAAGTCCTCCACATATTTTTTTCTTTTTTTTCTTGAACCTAACTGGGTTTTCCTTTTTTTTTTATTAAACCGAACCGGATCACACCTCTACATTGGACCGAACTATTCCTATTCCACTTTTTTTGGCTATTACCTTCATTCATCGGCAAGATGAATCTCACTCCTTATCGTCACTTCTTCCATCGCCGTTTCCTCTTCCTTTGTCGTCATTTTCTACTTTTTTTCTAATTATCTACTCGTCGCATCACACAGATTACTACATTAGTCTATATCTATATATTATATATATCTAAAGTGGGTGGGAGAAGGTATAGAGGGGGCACATGGACACATATTATATTAGTTAATTTAGTGCACCCGGTGCACCATAAACCATACTAAGTGGGTGGAGGAAGATGGGAAGGGACACAAGTTGTGTCGGTTAATTCAGTGCACCTGGTGCACTATAAAAGGGTAAATTGTATTGTTACCTGAACTTTTGGCGAAGTTTCACTTTACCCCTCGAATTCTAAAATAGACATCTGACACCCTAAACTCTAATATTTCATTCACGTTACTCCTTCCATCAGTTTTCCGTCAAGCTCCGTTAACCAGAAACTGACGGAAGGGGTAAAACGAATGAAATATTAGAGTTTAGGGTGTTAGATGCCTATCTTAGGAGTTTAGGGGGTTAAGTGAAACTCGCCAAAAGTTCAGGAGGTAACAATGCAATTTATCCCGACTATAAATTATTTTTATATTAAAAATTTTTAATTGGCTGAAATGAAGTACACAAATTTTATTTAAGTGTATTTTCTAGAGCAATACTTATAAAGATAAAAGAGACAAACAAGTACTACAGAAAATTAACTGAAAATTAAAATATCTATATCCGAGTGAGGTCGCCTATTGTAAAGCAACCATATTAGTGAGTACGCCAGGATAGTAGAGTGTTCGAGCATCGTAGGTAATTAGTATCACTATTTTTTTATCTTTAAGCCACTCTATTCATTTCTTTCGCCTTTATTTTATTACAATAAAATATAGAATAAATTATGTTATGATTTATTTTAGAATAAAAAATATATATAAATTCAAAATCAAGTATGATCACTAACTTGAGGATTAGTAATAAATTATGTTATGATTTATTTTAGAATAAAAAATATATATAAATTCAAAATCAAGTATGATCACTAACTTGAGGATTAGTAGTCAATCCATAAGTAAAATATTATAATAAAATAATTTATAGTCAAGAGTCCTCAACGGGGTAAATTGCACTACTACCTTTTGAACTTTTAGCGAGTTTCATTTAACTCCCCAAACTCCTAAAATAGACATTTAACACCCTAAACTCTAATATTTCATTAATTTTACCCCTTCCGTCAGTTTCTTGTTAACGGAGCTTGATGAAAAACTGACGGAAGGGATAATATGAACGAAATATTAGAGTTTAGGGTGTTAGATGTCTATTTTAAGAGTTCGAGGGGTAAAGTAAAACTTCGCGAAAAGTTCAGGGGGTAACAATACAATTTACCTCACTATAAAACATAACCAAATATCATAAACTTTAATTAATTAATAAACAAAAAAATTATCTATTATCTATTATCTATTATCTATTACTATATACTAAAGTGCGTGAGATTCTTCTTTTATTGACGTGTCCGGCTCAACTACTCAGTACACCCGATGCATCGTAGACCGTTGATTATCGACATATGTATGGTCTATGAAGGTCTATGAAAAAATCTTAGGTGCATCTGATTTATTTCTATCTATTCTTTCTTCTACATTAAAAAAGGGTTTGAGGATGACACGTATCCCCCAAAACCCTCACCTCCTCTCACTCCTTACCTATATATAGATAGGGTTTTAAAATTTTATATTATAAAATTCTAAATTTTGGATATCGAAATTTTAATTTATTCCTAAATTTTCAACTTTAAAATTTTAAATTTTAAATCCTAAACTATATAGAATTTTGAGGTATTTTTCTAAATTGCTTTAATTCATTGTCCACAAACTACTAAACCAATGAGAATACACATTCATTTTTTGTCATTTATCTATTGTAAGTCCAAATTTTAGAACAAATTAAATCTTTTCACGTTGGTGCTTAATTGTGGTAAATTTAAAAACTTCTTACAAAATTAAATACATGTTCATAAATTCAAAAAAAATTATAAAGTCAGTCAATTAAAAACCTACGAATCAAATAACTACTTTTTATTTTATCATAATATTTTCAATTCTCGATATTGCTTGCATGGGTCAACAAAGTTACAAAAATGATCTGAATAGAGTTAGAAGAATAAGAATTTAAAAAACACAAAAAGATGATATGTATTTTTTAAAACAAACTGGCGTAAAAATAAACATGTTACAAACTCTTCCTTTTTACTTCTGAAAATTTTGAAAGTTTACGGAATCTCAAGAATCTAAATTTAAACTATAAAATATCTAGAGACAAAATCTGTAACAAAATTTTTTATTTTGAAATCAGATATTGATACAAAAAACAAGGCCATCGTACCCGCAACAAAGCGCGGGTACATCGCTAGCATTCTTTTAAAACACAAAAATAATTATCCCATTAAACATAGAAATCTATCGCAAATATCCTCCTAAACTTCAAAATCTTAGCCTAAACCCTAAACCCTGTTGTATATACAAGGACGGCAATGATATTTTACACTTTGAGGGGTATTTATGAAGTTACCAGTTTGTAGAGGACATTAAATTATATGTGTGTGAGTTACATAGTTCTTAGGCTTAGTTTGGTATTAAGGCCTATCTAACGCTATTTGATAAAATGGAGTTGTGAAAAAAGCATATAGGGATATGCTTTTGCGTTCTCCAGTGGGATCGCAGAAAATATAGCGTAACCGACTCATCGTGATATGCGGAACGCAATATTACGTACGGAAACAAACATGGTATTTTTCCAACGTACTTTCTCACCGCACGTAACGCAATCTCCCGGCAATTCCGAACGAAGCCTTACACGATGGGTAAAGTTTAGGGTTAATTTCATACAGATCCCTGCAAACATGGTGAATAGCAGATATATATTCCTGCAAAATTCAACTTTCATAAGTTATCTCTGCAAAAGTCCAATGTATTCAGATATATCCCTACCGTTAATACCCGTTAGAAAAATCTAGTTAACCACACTTAGGGCGTGTTTGGTTCGAAGTCGGAGTCGGAATCGGAATCGGAATCAAAATAAGTTGGAATCGGAATTGGAATGACTCATTACCTAATTCTGTTTGGTTCATCACCTGAATCGAAATCGGAATAAATCATTCCCATTGTCGGTGTTTGGTTCAGATGGATATAAAAACATAATCAAATGAATATACTAACATTATCTTTATAATATATTAATTTAAATTTAAATTAAAATTAAATATTAAAAATTTACATCAAAATTTTAAACTTAATAGGTGAGTTGAAGTTTCAAATTAAAAAAAATTTTTTTTATCTAAATTTTAAAACTGTAATAAAG
>NC_033636.1:7160128-7192290 GCF_001540865.1 Ananas comosus
CTTTGAAGTTGAGTGGATAATTCAAAATATGAAACTAAATTTTGATTTATTCAAATTCAAACTTAAAATTATAATTTAAATTTTAATTTGAATTCATAAATTTAATTTAAGTTTGAAAAAAAAATGAATAAACTTTATATAAATTAAAATTTAATTTAAATTCAAATTCATAAGTTAGATTCGAAATACTTGATTAAATTTTAATTTTTAATTTAAGTTCAAATTAAAATTTAAAATTATATATTTAATTTCTAAATTTTAACTCATATTTTAATTAAAAAAGTTGAAAAAATAAATTTAATCCAAATAAATATCTATTCCGCCCGAATTCAACTTTCAATCCGGCCTTCTAGGCCGGATTGAAAAAATGGTGATTGAGCGATTCCCATTCCACTCGAAAATCGGAATCGGAATGGGACTCCCACGTACCAAACACCCACAAACGGATTCACTCATTCCCATTCCGATTCCATGGTGAAAAAGAAGCGAACCAAACACGCCCTTAAAATATTTAACCATGATTAGTTAATAAGGTAAAATGATATTTTTACCTTTCTTCCTCTTCCCCTTCCTCTTCTTCTTCCTCTTCCTCTCCTGCTTCTTCTTCTTCCTCTTCCATTTTGTATCCTCATTTTCCTCCTCTTTTTCTCCTCCTCCTTCTTCTTCGTCGTCTTCGTCGATGATCCGATCGTCGTCGCCGTCGTGGTGCCCGCGTGGGCCGTCGTCACGGGCGCCTCCGACGTCATCGACTGCGCCTTGGCCTTCCGCTTCTTCCTTGTCCTCGTTGGCCGCAATCCCGACAAACTCCGCAAGGTGGCCGTCGCCGCCGTCCGCTCCCACAACATGAAGAGGAAAAGGAAGATGAAGAGGACAAGGGCAAAATAGTCATTTCACAACTCTACTGTTAAAATATTAACAGTTCTCTAACATATCTAAACCAGAGGGACATATCTGAATACATTAGGGTTTTTGCAGGAATAACTTATGAAAGTTGAATTTTACAGGAGTATATCTGCTATTCACCATATTTGCAGGGATCTATATGAAATTAATCCTAAAATTTAAATCTAAGAGACCAAAAATTAAGATCTAAACTATTAAATATGATAAAAAAATAAAAAGAATGTCTGTAAAGTTTTATAAATATTAAAAATTAATTTCTTATATATCGAATGATGTGAAACGAAGAATCCAAAATTTTCTGGGAAGCATAATCAGCATTATATTGAAAACTAAAGGTATAGATTTCGAAAAATTTTAGGGAGTGAAAAAATATTACAGATATTTTAGAGTGCTTAGCTGGCCCGCTTAAACCCTAAGTCCTAAACTCTAAATTGAAATTTGAATTTAAATTTGAATTCAATGGATTTTGAAAATTCATATTCAAACTCGAGTCTGACCAAAAATATGAAACCGAAATCCGAACTCAAACCCAAAAATCCGAACCCGAAATAATTATTTCTCATTATCGTATTTCAAAAACATATTATTTTTAAAATCTCAAAATTTTAAATTACAAGCTAAATAAAATTTAACATCAAATATTATAAGGTAAAAACAATTCGGTTTGGGTCGGGTTCAAGTTCGGGTCACGTCAGAATAAAATCCATACTCGAATTCAAATCTATCAAGTTTTCTTTTTCTATGCCCATCTGTTTAGTATCGAGTAAACTCACTCCGATCGAATTCGGATTCAAAATAAAATTTTTGGTATTTGTACCATTGACATCCCTAAACAAACATTTAAGTGCAAGTAATATTTCCACACCCATTTGATTATGGTTAACCCTCTAACCAAAATATACTCTTCTAAAAGTTAATTTCATTAGTAAATAGATATTTGAAGAATTTTTTTAAAATTAATAAGAATATTTTGTCCTATTTAAATTAAATATTTTTAAAATTTTGTACAAAAAAAAACTTATTATATATATTTACTAATGAAATTAACTTTTAGTTGCTCAAAACATCCATAATTTAACAAATACTTATTTATTTTATCTATAATTTTTTAAATAAAAAAATAATATTTATAAATCATAAATTTATAAATAATTTGTGAATATCTGCATATACCAATTAAGATAGTGAAATCTAGTCCTCGTATAAGAGAAAACAATGATTAGTTTAGATTTTTTTTTTTTTTGTGGTTTTCGAAATATTTTATGTGGTGTGTGAAATGTGCACGTAAACGACCGCTGCCGGTAACAATCTTTCTTGTGTGCGCCTTTTCCTCGCTGTCTTCCCGCCCCCCTTATTTATTCGGCGCTCCTTCGCCCGCAGACGTACGCCAAAAAACGAAAAGCGACGACCGACCGCTGGTCCTCGCAGCACGCCCCCATCACAATCCAACGGCGGGCAGCTCACCTTTCTCTCTCCCCCCACCTGATAGCGAGATTATCGAGGATCACTCCCCCGCTTTTCCAACTCTACCCCTCCCACCTCTTTTTGTTTCACCAAGCAAAAATATTTTGTTTGGTTCGGAAATAAATAAAAAATGACTATTTCAAAAATAGATATATAAATCAAAAATATAAAGAGGATTAGATAGGTATAAATTACAAGATTTTTTTATAAATATCATTTTTTTAATTTTTTCTCGCTAATTTTTTTAAAAATATTCTTTCCCCTCTTAATATTTTAAATTAGGAAAAATTTCGAATACCATCCCTATAGTTTCGCATCTTTTAACTTTAGTATCATACTATCATGTGGTTTAAAGTGTGTCAATTTAGTACTCGGTGGTTTCGCACTTTCTTACTTTAGTATCATATGGTTTAAAATGCATCAATGTAGTACCCTGTGGTTTTTTTTTTTTTCTTTTCGACAAATTATATACAAAATACTTCAAATATTCTACCTAAGTTTATCGAATATTTACTTTAGTACCTTTAGTTTTAACTCTGTTACTGATTTTATTTTCCTCCATTAATATTTCGTTAAATTATATACAAAAAAACGTAAGATACCCTATCTAGGTTTATCGAATATTTACTTTAGTACCTTTAGTTTTAACTCTGTTACTGATTTTATTTTCCTCCATTAATATTTCGTTAAATTATATACAAAAAAACGTAAGATACCCTATCTAGGTTTATCGAATATTCACTTGTACCCCATAATTTTAACTTTGTCACTAATTTAATGAAAATAATTAGTGAAATAGATAATTAAAAAAAAAAAAAAACCACAGGGTACGAACTTGATACACTTTAAACCATAGAGTACTAAAGTGAGAAAGTACGAAACCATAAGGGCTAACTTGATACACTTTAAATCACATGGTACTAAAGTGAGAAAAATGTGAAAACCACAAAGGGAGTATTTAAAGATTACCCTTTAAATTATTACATTTAACCTTTCTCTCTCATAGTTTCATTACTGTTCCGTTCATTTCTTATAATTTATATCAAAAATATTTTTTAAAATAACAAAAATATATTAAAAAACTATTTTTTTTAAAAAAAAATAATTTGATCATTTTACTTTCTTCATTAATGTTTTTTTAAAATATTTTTAAAATTTTAAGAGAATAAATTATAAAATTTTGAGACTGAGAGAGTGAAAGTGAAAAAGTAAGTGTTTATAGAAAAGTTTTCTATAATCTAGCCGAAATATTTTAAAGGCGGTTTGGTTCTTCAAAAAATATAAAAAAATTGAGAAAAAATATTTTAAAAAACTTTTTTTTAGTTTTCTATCTATTTGATTTTAAAACAAATTAACTTTTTAAAAAACTAGTCTTTTAGTTTTTCTAAAAAGAGATTCAAAAAATTAAAACACGAATTTTTATGAAATTCCACAATTTTTTTTTTAAAAAAACCTAGTTCTTTGGAAACAACTGGACAAAAAAGTGAAAATGAGTTTTTTCTTTTTTTTTTTTTTACTGCTTGATGCATTTAGCCTTGTCTATTAAGATTTCATTACTGTTTTATCTATTTCATAAATATTTTTTAAAATAGTAAAAAATATATCAAAATATTATTTCGTTTACTCTAGAACAACCAAAAAGACAATTTGATCATTTCACCCTTTTGATCAACGTTGTAATTTTTTGAAAATATTTCTAAAATTTTGAGGAGGAAAAAAACATAGGTTTTAAAAATCAAGAAGGAAAAGTTAAAAAATGATATATTTACAAAAATATTTTCTATATTTTAGCTAATTTTTTATTTGCAACAAATAAATTTCAAACTGATCATTCCCAACGCAAGTTATTAAGAACTTGATAGGTTAAATCCAAGGTAATAAATTTGAAACTTAATTACTTATACATTTTTAGTTAAAGAATTGTTTGGATTTTAGAAAGCGTATGAAAGAGGTTTTTCGAAAAAAAAAAATTTATGGAATTTTTTTTTTTTCAATTTTTCGTCTGTTTGGTATTATAAAAAACTAGCAATTTTAAAATTTATATTTCTGATTTTATAGAAAACTAGTGTTTTTGTTTTTTGACGCTAGTTTCTATAAAATCGAACCCTTTTTTTTTCAAAAAAGCTATTTTTTCTTGAAAATAAATGGGTGAAAACAAGAGAGAAAAACCTTTATTTTCCTTATTTTTTTTCATACTTTTGCAAGAAAACCAAAAAAATCCTTTATTTATTAATAACATGCACGAAGTAGATACCATGCTATTTTTATCTCAAAAAAAAAAATAAATTTTACAATATTTTACAAATTATGTAATTTAATGGTTGGATTTCAATCTCAATATTAAAAGTCATGCTTAGCTTCTCGTGATTTATACTTTATTATTAATTAATACCAGCTACGCTCTTCTACAAAGTATTGTAAATTAATCAATTTGTAAGCATAATATTACTCTTCAACATAATAGATTGAAGTGAGACTTCGAGGTAAACTAGAGTTCAAGTAAAACTTACTTCCTCCTGTTCTTCATTTATAGAGCTGTGAAATTGAAGTTTTTCGAGATCTATTTTTTATTTGGTAAGAAATGAATGACGTGAAAATTAAAGATGTGAAAAATGAATTAATATTTTATTATTATTATTATTATATCGTAATTGACTTTTAGTTTGGGGCACTGTCTTGAGGACATTGAGATTTAACTAAAGATGAAGTTACGGTGATCTAAATAAAGAAAGTAGACATTTACTGCTAAAAACCACTTTACCCATTTCTAGGTGAAATAAACACACAAATTAAAAGTGATTTCTCTAGAACTAAAATCTAGATAACAATTATTTATTTTTTTACGGGGGTCATTCATCCTAGAACTACTCCCGTTCTAATACGTTTTAACTCTCTTAACCTCTTGGATCTAGCCACCACCTAAAATACTTAAGCCGGATTATTATGTCTAGTCCAAAATCACTAGACGATGTAAAACTTGTCTCGTAAGGCTTTGTCATTCACTGACCCTGATTTAATTTGTCAGCCTAAGAATGTTAGCTGATGTGAGACTTGTCTCGTTAGCTTTTGTCATTCTGATCATAATTTAGCCTGTCATTCATCAACTCTGGCTCAGCCAAGACTCACCTCATATTTTCGACCGGTGAATCGGCTCTGATACCAAATATAACAACCCAACCCGCTAGCAATAATAACTTGTTGGATCCAAACTATCGACCAAACTATTAAACCTAGTTATTATTATTAGGGTGGAGTCCTCTTGTATACCCAAAAAAAACTCAATTCTCATCCGATGTTCGAGCTATCACCTTATCTTTTAGGCAGGGACTCAGTCGAAACTTGCCACACATTTTTCTGCTGGTGAATAGCTCTAATACCAATTATAATAATCCAATCCACTAGCAACAATATCCAGACCCTGGTATAGCGGTTCACCTTATCATTCAGACTCCAGCATCACCTATCACCTTGTCTTTTAGACCCTAACTCAGTCGAGACTCGCAACATATTTTCAGTTAGTGAACTGGCTCTGATACCAATTATAACGACCCTACCCGTCAGTAACAATAACTTGTTGGGTCCAAACCACCGGCTCAAAATGTTTAAGCCTAATTATTATTATTAGCGTGTAAGCTTTATATATTCTAATCAAAATTATTTTTCCATCCTACTAATAATACTAACTCGTTGGGCCAAACCATCGGCTTAAAATGCTTAAGCTCAGTTATTATTACTAGCATATAGGCTTCATATATTCTAATCAGAATTAGTTTTTTCACTCGATGTGAGACAATTGCGGTGTTACAAACTCTCATTGTCCTCGTCGAGTCCAAATCAGATTACAGATGCAAACCAAAATTAGCAGGCGGTGTAAGATTCAAAAGGTAACTCCCATCAAATTCGTTGGTGTAGCACTTTGTTCCACATAACACTTAGCTCTCACACTTCCGGCTGACATTCGGTTCTAATACCAACTATGATGTCCCAATTTCTCAGGTGGTCATCCATTCTAGGACTATTCTCGTCCTAACACGCTTAACTCTCTTATCCATCGCCCAGCACAAAGTTAATTACAACGTTATGATAAATAGAGTCACGAAGAAATTTAATTTATAATAAATTGGCCAACCAAAATAAGCATTCACAACCGAAAACAACTTCGCCTCTCTGCACTTTCGGCAAAAGGAACGTGCCCTTAGCCGTATGTCAATATTTAATTTTCGTTCTAATCACGTACCGGAAATTTATTGTCTATTAATTAATTAATAATAATAATATAATACAATATATATTATTATATTATATATTTAATTTTTTGAATAAATTGTTTGGTGAATAATAATAATAATAAATATAAATATAAATAAAATAATAATAATAATAATTTGTGCCTCTTCCCTCGCGTTTCCCGGTCAAACCGTCCCCAGATCCAACGGCGGTGATGCTCCGATCCGCTTTCCCTCGCCCCCCCGGCCCTCGCCTGACCCATCACGCGCCAACACGTCGGCGCACGCGTACCCCCCGCCACATGCTTCGCACGCGCTTTCGCACGTCCGGCGCCCCCCGCCGCTCCTTTTTCCTTCCCCCCAACCCCCCAACCCCAACCCTAACCTAACCCTAATCCCCCCCCCCCCTCCCCTCCCCAGTTCCCAAGACCTACCGATCCCACACAGAAAAAAAAAGGGGTGGGCGAAGCAACACGAACGTAGAACAACGTAGGACTTGATCAAAAAGATAAATTTGTAGGAAAGTTATATTATTTGTCACATCCAGGGATGGAAGTGAACTAGTGACGAAAGTTGAAGGGTTTTAATGAAAACTATAGGACTGAGTAACAATTTTGGATAGTTTAGGGACTAACGCTTACAAATCGCCCGTTTATTAGTTTCTCCAACATAAATAATTAGAAGTCACTAAAAAAATAATAATAATAAATAATAAATTAAAAAAAGGTAGCAAAACCTTTGCGCTCCTCACGAGCGAGAGGACGCCGAAGCTCGATCCCCTCCATCTCCTCCGCGATACCCTAACCTAGAGAGAGAGAGAGAGAGAGAGAGAGAGAGAGGAGGAGGAGGAGGAGGAGATTGAGAGGGATTACTTACTAGGGTTTGGAGGAGGAGATGGAGGGGAGGGAGACGAGGGGGCCGCCGAACCCGGCGCTGCCGTACAGGGAGGATTGCTGGAGCGAGGGGGAGACGTCGGCGTTGGTGGAGGCGTGGGGCGACCGGTACCTCGAGCTGAACAGGGGGAACCTCCGCCAGAAGCACTGGCAGGAGGTCGCCGACGCCGTCAACTCCCGCCGCGGCGCCGCCGTCTCCGCCGGAGCCGGAGGAGGAGGAGGAGGAGGGGGAGGGAGACGGCCGCCGCGCACCGACGTGCAGTGCAAGAACCGGATCGACACCCTCAAGAAGAAGTACAAGGTCGAGAAGGCCCGCATCGCCGACTCCGCCGGCGCCCTCCATAGCCCCTGGCCCTTCTACGCCCGCCTCGACGCCCTCATCGGCTCCTCCACACCCCCCGCCGCCCCTCACTCCTCCGCATCCGCCTCCGCCTCCGCCTCCGCCGCCCCTAAAAAGCCCTCCTCCTCCCCTCCCTTCGCCCTCCCCCTGCCCTTCCACCGCAAGGGCTTCCGCAAGGCGGCCGCCGCCGCCGCGGCGGCCGCGGCCGACGACGACGAGGACGAGGAGTCCGGATCGTCGTCGAGGTCGCTTTCCTCGCGGTCGAAGTTGGGGAAGCGGAGGAGGGGGAGGGAGCGGGACGATGGGGACGGGATCCGGGAGCTGGCGAGGGCGATCGAGAGGTTCGCGGAGATCTACGAACGGGTGGAGGGGGCGAAGCAGCGGCAGATGATGGAGCTGGAGAAGCAGCGGATGGAGTTCGCCAAGGGGCTGGAGTTCCAGCGGATGCAGATCTTCGTCGACTCGCAGGTCCAGCTCGAGAAGATCAAGCGCTCCAAGCGGGCGGACGCCGGGGAGCCGATTAGATCCGTCGCTGCCCTTCATTTCCTTTCTACCCCGCGGTTCTTTGGATGAACTAAAGTGCTCGACCGTTCGATCTCTAGGTATAAGATTCTATTCCTTTTCTTTGCTTTTGATTTTATATACGTTTCGACGAATGTGATTTACGTATTCTATACATCTCTATCTTTAGATCTTTACTTTTGGTCTTGTCATCTTTTTTTTGTTGTTAGAAGAATAGTAATCGAGTTTTTCTTTCCTTTGAAGTTGTTTAAATAGGAAATTGGAGGCGTCAGATTGGTGTATTGTGTTATGTGTTGATGTCGAGGTGAGTACTGTAGGTAGATATTATTTCAATCAATTGAGAGTAGGTTTTATTCGGAATTGCCTTTTTTAGGTAGTATAGATGTGCTTGGTGCCATTGAGTGCTTGTTGGTTAGGAGGTGAAGATAGTGAATCTTACAAATTTGAATTTGTTAGGTAATTTAGTGGTATTATTTCCACTGTTAGAGAGATTTTGTAATTAATGGAGCCTCTGTTATCTCAATTAAAATTGTTGTGTTGTTATGGAGGTGATTTCTGTAAGCACCTGTCTAGTTTTCATTAGATATCGGTGAGAAACTAAATGCAACTTTGACATGATGCACATATGTAATGTGCATTCACTAGCCCAATTGATTTTGGTTTACGAAATCTATGAAGCTGATTGCTTTTCGATGTTTGTATTTTCATAAGTTGTTTTTTATATGAACGAAGTGGTCTCTTCTATTTTGGTGACTAGATAGTTAGGAAACAAAGGTTAAATAATGTCAAAATTAGATGATACATTGCTTCTTGAAGTTCCAGTTATTCATGTTGCTTAGCTAGAGATGTAATCTGTAAGAGCCTTTCCACTTGGATTCTTATTAAGAATCATGTTTTGTCTTTATTAATGACCCGTGCTTGTTGAATATGAGTGATGATTCCTAACCAATCACTATGATGCCTTCAAGTTTTTCAAACTTTGTGATTAAGCTTCATATATACTGGAGATAGTTCAAAAGATGCCATGTATTCTACATAGAAATTGCATTCTTACTTCGATGTTTTTCTGTTCATCCTCTATGAACGATTTGCAATGGTGAACAAATTATCCTTCATCGTCCTAATATCCTATTATTTTTCATTTTTAAGCCTAGAGTGTTTGGCACATTGAACTAATAGCTAGAAGATTCTTGAAAGTGTTTTTTTTTTTTTTTGTTTTTTAACACTTATGCATGGTAGATGCTTATTTGAAATATTAAACACTGCTGGTTTTTGATCTGGTGGAGAATTATATATCTGTGATAAGAGTATGCATGATGTGGTTATATTTACCTGTCAAAATAAGAGTAATATTATTTATAGGTTTTTCTCTTCTTTGTATACTGCTTAACAGCCATTGTGTTTGTGGCCTCGGCCGTTTTGCCTTTTTATCCTCCACCTACTACTAATATTTTGTGCTACTGAGGTGCCCTTGTTATCTTTTATGTTGACACGCACTGCTTGATGGGAATTGGTCTTTCTTGCTAATTTTAACTCGAAACTTTTGCATCTATCATCTGTTGAACTTTATTAAACCATTAGACATGGTAAAGTAAATATTGTGAGTGATTAAAGCAATATTGCTGATTAAAACACCACTTCTCTACAATACTCCTCGAAAAAGTCTTTACAGGTTGTAAAATCGAATCGTCGTTTTAGCTTCTCAAGTTAACCATCTCCAGGAGAGTAAATGATTTACAGCTTGCAATAAGTGCGTTACATGAAATTCAATTCATCAGTCAAACTTCTTCTGCCTGATTGGAAGCAACCTGGGGGAGCACATCTGTAGAGCTTCAAGCATCTAACGTGCCAATCTGATATTTCTTTACATTTGTCATAGTGGGAAAAACTAACATGGTTATTTGAGAGTGAGTTTAGTCGAAACAATACGTAAACTCTAGTGTTAGTTGAGTTCAACTAGGTGCTGAGAAAGTATTGTATAAAGACCCGTGGTTATATCCTTTTCAAGAGCTTTCTTCAGTTGTGGGGAATAGATTTTTGGTCTCCTCATACTTGTTGTCGTAAATGTCAATTCATGGCATGAGAATATTGGGTATAGATCAATTACATTGGAAATTATATGCTATTCTTTTGTTTCATTTGCCTAATGCTTCAATCTTTCTTTTTGGCAACCAGCAAAGATAGGTTTGTAATTTGTCCTCGAGGAATAATTGTTTCTGTTTTTACTATGCTGGTTTGTTCTTCTACACCTCATAAACACATGGCAGTATCGTGTCTCATTTATTAGTTTTCCTGTAGAAAAGTTGATTAGAGAATCATGTGTTACCTTTGTGATCTTTTTTTGATTCTGATCTAATTAGTTGTATTAGGTTGCACATGCTGCATGCGCAACTTTAGTTTGTCTGCCACGTATAAGTTTTGAAAACCTTTGAACTCTATCATGGCTTGATTATTCAATGTTCTGTTGGAAACCTTCTAGATTAGAGACCACAATTAATCTTCCAGTCTTTATATAACTGGTATATACGCCGCAAGGACTATTTGCTGCTGCTGATTAGTTAAAGATCAAGTTGAAGCCAAAATAAAAAAGAAAATAACGAGGATATTGCTGTATTCACATTAGTGTCTTCCTAAACCTAAAATGGTAGGAAGCTTCACGCATATCTGACATAGGACTCCTGATCAACGTCTGCTAAACATCTAGAGCTTCCCATGTATATTTTCTTTATCACCTACTTCATGCACATATAAAACGAGACTTTTCAGGACCATCAACAAATTATCAGAAAAATTTCTCCAGTGTGACCTGAAAATCTTATATTGCATTCGCATTTCCGTCGCTCCTGGTCCTTGCTAAAATTTGTCCACTTTATCCTACGTCCCATTGCTCTTACTATCTAATCGAAAGCATTTCATGCACATCCTTTTCCCGTTCTTATTCTTCATGTTGACGTATGTTGCAGCTGACATATCTGATAGGTTTTCACAATCATGGAGTTTAGTGGCCATAAGAAGTGTGTGTAACTGTGGCCACTTATTCTGTCTGTGTTCAAGTGAGTGAAGAAAGATCCGCACACACATTCACACCACCAGTTTGTGTATGTCCCTGTGTCGGTGTTTGTTCTTGTAACGCATGGAATCAATGTTTAAGGAATAAATTAACATGCATGTGTATGCATGCTGGTGTGCATGTATATTTTTGTTGTCTGTGCATGCCTTTTTCTTTCTGTGGATGTGCTTGGGTCCTAGGATTTTGAAGAGAGAGGCATATTAAAAATAAGATTGTGTATGTGGGAGAAAGGTTTGGACCTTACTTGCAATATTGGCGTAAGGAGCAAGTTTATGCAACTACTGAAAGTAAATCGAAAAAAAAATGGATGATGCTATGGTGAAACATCTCCAGCAAGACCTTACTGAGATGGTTTAAAGGAGTTCTGTCTTTGCGTTCTATATTGGTGAATAAATCAGCATAAAGAGGAATGTAGAGGAATGTTTGTATGGTCTATTTATATTATGGCTTGGATATGCTTGGTTGATTAGCTGACGAAGTGCTCTATTCTGGTATTTGAGAATCTGCAACACTTGATTTAGAAAGAACGACACTTTTATTATTGGTATGAGTGGTCATAGTATTAGTTAGATTTACTTCTTTCTGATATATTTGCTGGAACTAAAAGAAACTAAATAACAGAAGGCTTATCCTTGAATTGCGTCAACAGGTTAGACTTCCGGTAGGTCAATTTAGCTCGAACAAGTGCAGACCCATTTTGCCTAATGGGTCGGCCCAACTTGCAAACTTTTGGTAGGGAAGCAGAAAAGAAGATGCGAAGAGGAAGAGTGTGACAGAAGTGTTGAGGTGGAGGATAAAGAAAATGGGGGAAAGATTGCAAGAGTTTAGGTGCATGACAATGTTCCTGATGAAAGGTCACTGCAAAAGTCAAAGAGGAAGACAGGAGGGGTTGGTGATTTTGAGATTTGGGTGGGAAGCAGAAGGGTCATGGTGAGAAGAGGTAAAGGGGGACTATGGGTGTAAGGGGAGGGAGGTTATGATCTGATCTGACTTGCATCTGGTTGACTAATCTCCTCTTAAACCCAAACGGTATAATCATCAGGTCTAGTTAAACTAGTTTGTTTAGTTCTGGACTTTAGGTTGGCTTTGCCTGTTTGGGGTTTTGTATTACCACCATTTATAGGAACTAAATAGGAGTCTTCAAAGAAGTTTTGTTGCGGTACCAAGATGAAGTGATGTCAGTATCAGCATGTTACTACAGCAGTTGTAGACAAAATTGTGCACACCACTTACTCTGGCTTAACACTAATAATAATAATATATACAATATAAAGCAATATAATCTTAGGAGATACTATCATTTTCCCTAGGATTGATAAGAGGCTTGTTGAGACTGCCCTTGAACTGGATCAAGGACACTAAGATTCTACAAACTATGAAATTTAACTTCAATTGTTTTACCAACAAGAATTACTTACAACTGGAAATAACTGGTGAATAGAAGGAAAATTGGGAAAATTCGAGAGAAGTTAATGTGCTAATCAATAGCATTTTGTATAATTTGAATGTTCGTGTTTCTCATTGAGCCCATTTAATTCGAACCTTAAATTAAATTTGGAAATTTAACAAAAAGTGCATATTTAGACCAAGGTCTGTCCTCTAGGGTTTGTATTGTGGATGACCCGTATTTTAGCATAACTTGACCTATTTGTTGCTCCAAGTTAGATAGTCTAAATCGGGTAAATACTAATAATGGCCGCAATAGTTTACTTGAATCATAAATTGACTGTTGGGCTAGATGTATTCATCAGAATATAATGATCTGCATTTGAAATTATCATTAAATATGAGCAGCAACATTGTTTACTTTTGTGCCATTGAGATGGGTAAAAGACTAACAAAGTATCTACCATTCCTCTCTCTCTTAAAAAAAAAAAAAAAAAAATCAAATTTGAGGTCCATTTATGAAGTTATCTGAATTTGCACAATGATTTAAATACCGATGATGGCATTTATATTTGCTACCTAATTTATTGTTTAAATATTGCTTGTTCTTCAGATTACATGTAGCTTGCCGTGGAACAAGTATTGCTGTTAGGTGGCGGGCCTTCATAACTTAAACGTGTTGCGAATATTCGCTGTCATCTTCGAACCGCGATTTGGTGGATGGTGGTCGTTTCTTGGTAGATCCTCCTCATATTGTAATTCTGAAGGAACTTTGGATATATGTAGTAATAGCAGTAGCTGATGCCCTAACAATGGCTTTTTGTTATTTACGTCTGGTAGATAACTGCGGCTAGAAACTTTCTAGGCCCTTTGTTGCTTGTTTATGTTAGAAAACAGACGTACATTATTTAGTTCATCTTTTTCCTTTTCTTTTGCTGCTGCACCACATTTCGCCTCCATTTAATGTGATTACTCAAGTTCCTCAAAATTTGCCTTGCACTGATCATCATAGAAATTTTTATTAGATGTCCTGAATGTAGAGTCCTTTCGACAAAAGGGAGCTACAAGGCCTTAGTAGTAGTGTAATATTGTGGCTAAAAGCACCGTTTTTATATTTTGGGTGACCCAAATGTTTCCGAAATTGTTTTCAATCTTTTGTTTCTCCAATGCTATAAAGTTACGGTAGAAATCTTCATTGGAGGAGAGAAAATTGAACATATTCTCAAAATTTTTGGGCCATCGAAAGCATAGAACTAATGCTTTTAGCCACCACGTTGTCAAACTATGCCTAGCAGGTGTTCTCTGGTGATCTGTTGCTGCCAAGGAAGTCCTACTGGTAGCTGTTGTAGAAGTGTTGTTTAGATAAGAGCTGCTTGGAGAAGCACAAACAGCTTGGCATTTTAATATTTCCCGCCGTCAACTGCTTGCGGCAGCAGCAGTCGAAATTTCAAATGCATGTTAGCATCTTGGTAAAAAGCTGGGATATATGGATGGAGTCCCTCTTCAAGTGAGTCATCTTTGCTTTGCCTGGTTCGGTGAAAGCCGCGGTGCTATGAAAAATCACAGATTGTTTTAGCTTCTGTTGCTTGTTTTTGATGGAGCTGCTGCTGGTGCTCTGAAGAAATATGAAGTACATCAATTGTTTTTTTGTTTTGAAGGAGAGTAATTATTATTTATTAGTTTTTAGTGAAGCTATAGAGGAAGATGGACCAAAGAAGAAGTTACTTGCGAAGATTGCGAGGGATATTCGACGCTGCAGTTACAATACTTTTTATTATTACTTTCATCAGCAACTATAAGATAATAGTTTTCTCGGCTTAGGGTGGGATGGTACTATTTCGTACATTTATATGGTCCAGCTATTATATTTTTATTAGTACATTTATCATTTTCGATGATAGAACTTTCGTATCGATAATTTATACGACTAAATATAATTTGAAGCATTTAAACATTCTCAAATACCTAATTTAGTAATATTTAGACTTCGATGTACCTTATTATCAAATGACTCTGTATATAAATCATAATTGGTTGAATTTTTAATAAAAATTTTTATTTACTATTTAGATCAAAATTAATAACTCGGATTTAAAATTTTTTTTAAAAATTAATTCTTTACTTTTAAGAGCTCGTTTGATTTTGACCTTTTATTTTATACTCGCCCAATGAATTTTATTATGAATGCGAAAAATTATAAAATTTAATTTCTACATAATTCAAATACTTCGTATCATGTTATTGCCACGGATCATCGAGTCTCTATGATCTAAAATAATTTATAAAAATATAAAGGCTTTCAAATGTAAAGACTTTCGTACTTTTTTTTTGAAAAGAAGTAGGAAGCTATCAATTTCATTTCATTAGACAAAATGAGCTAAGCATACAAGATAAAAGTTGTTGAGGCTTCTGAAGAAAAGAGAGACATAAGTAAGAAAAAATAAGAAGTGAAAGAAAAGGAAATACAGATAATAAAAGAAGTTTTGGCTGAGATAGGGGTCAAGCGGTTGGCGATCAGTGGATCTCATTCCAAGAGGCCAGCAAGAGTTTGACATGCTCAATCGATCAGGTAGGTTTGGGGAGTTTCGCTCAGAAGATAATGTTATACCTCTCTGTCCAGACGACTCACCAGATTGCCAACAAAAGGGTTAAACGTTTTGTTCTCTTCACAGTATCATTAGGCTAGTTGTCCTTAACTAGAGTACACGAACGTCGTCCGAGACGTCAGCGAGAATCTCCGAACCATCCACACATAGAAAAAGGTATCAAACAAACATGCAGTTATACAAGAGATGATCGCAGCTTTCCGCAATAAAAGCACAGAAAGCGCAATGTTGCTCCACCTACCGACCTCGTATAAGCAGTCTATTGGCCGTAAGAATTCTTTTACGTAAAAGCATCCAAATGAATACTTTAATTTTAGCGGGGATTTTTAGTCGCCAGATAAAAGGGCTCATCAAGTCTCTCTGTTTAGCGTCAGTGAGAAACATATAAATGGATTTGACGATAAACAATTGATTTGAGGTCCAGCGCCAGTTGACCGAATCTGGCTTACTGTTAGGGCGGAAGGGTTGAAGTAGGTCCCTAAATGACGTCAACTGTCTGCGATTTTTTGCTGAATGGGACGCTGCAAAACCACGGCAGATGAAGCGCCATCTCTAGCCGTTTGGATTCTAGCATTGAGACACTTTAACCTTCTTATTCCTTATCCGGTGCAATACCTACTGAGGCGCTTTGAAGACGGAGAGATAGAACAACAGCAGATCGGGGATTGAGGCGCTTTGAAGATGGAGAGGTAGAATAGCGGCAGATTCGTGAAGACAGAGTTGACAAGGATGAGCCTATCCCTTTGGGAGAGTAGGGTGTAAAAAATAGTGTTATAGCTCTACTCTTTAAGTAGACAAATGGCCCATCCGTGCTTGGAATTACCAGGTGGAGTTTGTGCCAGGAGCGTGTTTGAAATTTAATAAAATGGAGAATCACAAAATCGCCAGTTTATTAATGAAGCCAGAGTTCACTTTGAACTCAGTGACTCGATACCGATATCAGAGAAAGTCAACCGTGGAAGTGAGCCCAACTTCAACACGAACAAACACCCAGCCCCACATAGGCTGGCTGGAAACCAGGTCTGGAAATGCATTTGAAGCCAAAAGAAAAAAAATTTAAAAAACAAAAACAAAAACAAAACCCACAGTACGAACGAGCTTCGCGCACCCTCCTTTTTTTTTTTTTTTTTTTTTTTTTTTTCTTAGGAGGGAGATGTTGATCAAGAGAAAATCNTTTTTTTTTTTTTTTTTTTGTTTTTCTTTTCTACGCTGAAACACACGAGGGTACACGAATAAATGTTTTTCTATGCTTAAATACAACAACATAGCACCTGAGATACGAAATTCTACGGTAAAAGAAACCACTAAACCAATATGAAAAGAATCTTACTTATTTGCTTGGCTCGGGTCATATTCACCCCCCCAAAAAAAACAGAATAAAAGAAAAAGAAGAAAAAGAGCACAGGATGAAGGTCAAAGAGACTTGGGGCCATCACAAGTAAGTGATTGGTGCAAAATCAAGCAATTCCTGTCATGAGCTGCTGCTGGTGCTCTACCTTTCTCTCTATATTTGCTCCCAGAGAAAGAAGCTTGGCTTCGAAATTTTCATAGCCTCTATCGATATGAGACACGCCGCTGATCTCGGTCACCCCTTCCACCGCCATTCCTGCTAGAACGAGGGCCGCCCCGCCTCTCAAATCGGCGGCCTCAACTGGGCAGCCAGAAAGCGCAGCGCTGGGCCAGGAATGAAAGTATTGAGAGAGCAAACAAATCTATTTACACTTTGTTACACACACACACACACACACACACACACACACATATATATATATATATATATATAAGAAAACGAGTGGAATTGATCTAGACTTCAGGTTATTTGCAAAACGACTGTCCAACCTTGGAACCTGTTCATTTACTTTTCTAACATTTTAATTTCTTTGATTTTAGTCTTGAAAATGTCGCCGATGTTGCACGCACACCAACTCCGCATACTGTGCTGTCCATGATGCATCTCATGTGTTTCTTCCAACCATCTATATATCATGAACACTTCTGTAAGACTCGTGTGTCCGATATGGACATGCGCAAACGTCCGTGTCAAACTCGTGTCCGACGCGGACACACCATGGACGCACGTTCGATGCGGGTTCATAGAGCATCTCATTGAAAAAATATATGTAGTCTTTTTATTTTACTTTCTTTTATGTATATATAATATAAGATAATGAAGATTTTAGCTTTTTGATGAATGCATATTATTAACTAATTTCGTGGTGGAGATTGAATCATCAAAGATGGAACGATGGAGTCGCAGTGCATAAATGAATGGATGGACTGGCTGCATGCAATAGTTTCTCAGTACCGTCATATGACTCAACTCAGGTGACTTGCTGTTAAGACTAAAATTTTCAAAAAGTTGGGCAGTCGTTTCAAAATGATCTAAAGTTCAAGAAAGTCATGACCTGGGAGATGCTGGGAGAAAGAATTACCTTCTGTGCCTTTTTCCTTGGATAAATGCCGAACTTCCGGAGAGTCTGATTCTGGCGCCGAGTTTCTGAAGCTCTTTCACTACCACCAGCAGAAGAAAAATAATCAAGGTTGATCAGATTTAACTTGACATTAAATCTATGCTGTGCGCGTAGTATTGAGTATCACATCATGCATATCGGATTTGGATACGAATGAATTAGTTTTATGTTACTTTTTTAGGATAAATTGCACCATTAGTTGTTGAACATATCACGAGATCTTACTTAGGTCACCAAATTTTTATATGTTGAAATTGATGCACAGAAATTGTGGTTAGAAAGAGATGACTTGGCAGTTGATTTAGTTGCCACCTGCCTTGTCATCCCTAGATTGACATGGCCGCCATTGGCAGTTGTCTTCGAGAGTACGTTACAGCTGAGTTACTTACCACATCATCTCTCCAATAGGAAAATTGAACAGCATTTAACTTTGGACCGCATAAAACGATGTTCAGTACAATACTTGCAACAATTTAAAATTTGGTGCACTAAGGGGGTGTTTGGTTTTCCAGAAAATATCCAAGAAAATAATTTTTAACTGGAAAAGTATTTTCTGTCTGTTTGGTTCCTAGGAAGAGTAGTTTTCTTGGAAAATTTTTTTTCCATATTTCATATTAAAGTATTGTTTTCGTTTTCCAAATTTTCTATCTGGAAAACGAGAAGTGTGGAAAAGGATGTTTTCCATGGAAAACTTTTTTACCAGAGAAATAGTTTTCAAGCTTTTCCAACTAACCAAACACACCCTAAAGTGAAATTTCGCAGCAAGTTCAACGACAAGTAGTGTAATTTAACTGCTATTTTCTGGCTAGGAAATTGAGATCATGAACCCAAAATGGGCATATAGCTAGATAAAAGCAGTTGAAAATGTACCAACTTGAAACAGAAGAAACAACCTTAGAAAACAACCGAATTGTTTTACCACATACCGTGATGCATACGATTCTCAAAGACAGATTCTTCCACGACACTTAACCCACTACACGTTGTTAGTAACGCCATGAACTGAGGCTGGAGATCGGTAGGGAACCCAGGATACGGAAGCGTTTTCAGATAAAACCCTTGAAGGTCTCCATTATTTGGCGAACTCAGAGCAGATACCTGTAAAGCCCACACAGTCTCTCAGAGTCCTGATTTTTAATACCAGGAAGATGAGTTTACTACCTAAAAGAACTCCTACCTCAAGAATATGACGTCCCTTCTGAATAATCTTGCAACCAGCAGCAGAAAGCTTGTCCATAATACTAGTTAAATGACCAGGGATCACAGGAGACAATGAAATACAAGAGCGTGTAATTGCTGCAGCTACCATTAATGTACCAGCTTCTATCCTATCAGGGATTATAGTGAATTCAGCGCCATGTAAACGCTTTTTACCATTAATAACAAGTGTGCTTGTCCCAGCCCCTTCAATTTGTGCGCCACAGGTAACAAGAAACTTAGCAAGGTCAGCAACTTCAGGCTCCTGTAGGTCAGTTAGCCACATTAATTTGCAGTTGAATATATATATATCCTGATATCAATGCAGCACCAAAGAAAAGAAAGTAAAGTTTCATTGTTCAGAATCTCACTCGAGCTACGTTAGAGAGTATAGTCACTCCATCAGCCAAAGAAGCTGCCGTCATTAGAGTTTCGGTTGCTCCGACGCTAGGATAATCAAGATGAAATTGACCTCCGACAAGTCCTTTCCCATTCGCTGCCTCGACACGAACTTTCCCATGCCTACAAAGTGCGGCTACATATTCAGTGGCTGACGCTCCAGATGTTAATTAGTATGTTAGAATTCTTATAGAAAAATGCGGGATTATTTTGCGTTCCACATTACTACATAAACATATATTGCGTCGCTATTTCATCCAGGCCAGGCTCAAGTCCAGCAAACATTGACTCATCTCGACCTCACCCAAAACAACAAGCCAAAATCATACAATCAAAGTTGTCTTTTAATTGGGTTGGCCGACAAGCACGATAGATAGTCTGACCGATTTGCATCCCCGCCGCAGTAGGGTCTATGCAGCTAGAGTGGTTAATTTGACCAATTACCCAGTCCCGGTTAAATCCGGAGTCAATCCCAACCTGAACCTGATTAATACCTGAGGTACTACTGATCAGCAGGGTCTGGTCACAAGAAAGGGCCTGTTAAAATTCGGGTCCGGTTGTGGGTTTAGTAGATGTAGGGCTTCAACCAAGACATGGTTTCTATCTTCAATTAAATATATATTTGGTTATATAATATTAAGGAGAGCTGGATTAATAATTGGAGGCTACAAACTTACAATAGCATCTTTATTAACTTATAATTGCTTGCATGAATGATACCTCCTTTTTTGTCAATTTTTCATAATAGTTTGTTTATTTGTTTCTCATTATTCTTCAATACTACTCGTTTTACTTTGATATGAAGATAGGTAGGCCAAAAGTATAGAAACCACATGTCCAAATGATTATGTCGTAGGTCCGAAACATCGTTTTCTCGACACTTTTCTTAATCAACTGTCGATTTCGTCCAATAATAGAAGAATCTACCAACAGCAATAAATTACAAAGAACTCACATCATCCACACAAACAAGTAGTACATGACAAACTATAAATACTACAACGTTTTATGCATCTCCTCGCAAGCAAATAAACAAAGGGTTTGAGCTTCTTCAACAGTTACCTCAATTGGACGACGGCGCCGAGCGCGGCGAGGCCGCGGAGGTAAAGATCGATCGGCCGCGCCCCGATCCTGCACCCGCCCGGGAGCGCCACCTCCGCCTCGCCGAAGCGCGCCACGAGCGGTCCCAGCACGAAGAACCCGGCGCGGATCCTCCCAATCGCTTCCGAATCGGGCTCCACCGAGGTCACGGCGCCCGCGTCGACGACGACCTCCCCGCCGCCGTGCTCCTCCACGCGCGCCCCGAGGGAGCGGAGCACCGCGGCCATGGTGCGGGTGTCGGAGAGGTCGGGGACCCCGCGGAGCGCGAAGGCGCCGGAGGAGCAGCAGAGGGCGCCGGCGAGGACGGCGAGGGCGGCGTTCTTGGAGCCGCTGACGCCGACGTGGCCGGCGAGGCGGCCGCCGCCGGAGACGACGAGGCGGTGGTCTGCGTCGGCGTTAGCGGCGGCGTCGGCGGAGGCTGCGGAGATGGGCCGCGGAGGGAGGCGGCGGAGGCGGAGGGGGGAGGGGGACGGGGAGGGGGAGGGGGAGGGGAAGGGGAGGGAGGAGGAGGAGAGGAGGGCCATGGGAGGGTTGAGGTGGGACTCATTGTTAGGGTTAGGGTTTTTGGAGTGGTGTGCGCTCCACGTTTTCACCGTGCTCTCTCTCTCTCTCGCTTCTCTTTCTTCTCTCACCTCGGTGCTCTGCTTCAGTCACGGCGCCGAGCTCCGTCTCGGGAGTCGAGCAGTGTGGCCGTAGGAAGAAGTAATTATTTCGTGCACCGCATGTATTTAAAAAAACATTGAATGCATATTGGTCCCGCAAATATTTAACACTGTATAATTTGGCACTTTCTCCGATCCACGTAGCATCCTTAATTTTGGTTCATTCCAGTGGCGATGTTATCTCTTATCAGAGCTCTCTCTTTTCCCATCTCCCACCTGAGCCTCTCTCCCTTCATCTCCCCTGCCAGCTGGCCCTCTCTCTCTTCACACCCTCTCTCTCTCTCTCTCTTCCCCCTCTCCAGCTGGCCCCTTCTTTCTTCCCCTCTCCTACCTTTCTTCTCCCCCCCCCCCCCCCCCCCCCTTCTCTCACCTTCCCTGCAAGCTGGCCCTCTCTCTCTCTCCACCAACCGCACGTCTTCCCTATCCACTTTGTCTCTCTCTCTTCCCCACTGTCCAGATGCCCCCCTCTCTCTACCCCTCTCTTAACCGGGTCTCTCATTCTCTTCCCCTCTCCTCCAAGTGGCTATGTCACGCCCCGGGGTCCCTTTTAAGTTTGGAAAAACAGCGAAAACGACTATTTTTTTTTTTTTTTTGAAGCACCTGACCCCAGAGTATGTCAGATCCGCCACAAATACAGGAAATCCACTGTTCACACGGACAGAGTCTCCCCTATATTTGCACGGCGTCGCACAAGTACAAAAGTACAAGCAGTATACAACCACAACTAAATGTATATACAGATAGCTATACGTTCATACATTTACCATTCACACCGTAGTTTTACATTCGATGTTTAAACAAAAGTCCACGAAAAATCTTTTAAAAACTGTTCCATACGCGAAAACTTTTATCTTTTATAAAAGCTACCACGAGGGGTAGAAAACCTTTTATTTTACCAAATCCAGAAATTCTTTTATTACATTCATGAAAGTCCACATATTCCAATGTAATAAAAATACTGAACCATATAAACTGACTAAGCTATAACAACAGAATAGTAGGGATAAAACTAAACCGATAATCTGGGTCGGAAGCTCTATCGACCGCTACGAACGTACCTCACGGCTCGTCCCAAAACTCAACGTCTGCAATATCTGAAAAATAGTGGGGGAGGTGAGAACATGTAAACATGTCTCCCCTCCCAGTGGGTACCGCAAGCCGAAGAAGGCGAGGAGTACTCACCGGATCAGGAAGAGATAAACAACAGTATGGGTAAGTAAAATACAGTAGCAACGATAATGAACGAATGAGATATATATATGAAAGCACAACTACTGCTACTGTAATGTACAACTGCAAGCATACAAGGATATCAAAACAATAGTAGCAAGACAACTATAAAGAAAGAACTAGAAATATATATGCAACAACCGCTACTATAGCTATATGCGTCAACCGGACGAGAAGTCCAAAAGTACCCAATCTAAACCGCCGTGTCGGTCTAAGGACCTCAGGCAAAAGCCACTACCTGCTCACACCTGGCATGTAACCCTAGCACAAAGAGAACACCGCTGGGCTCACGGGTCGGATTTACGACCATTTTTCCGGAAAAGAACACCCTCCTGCGGGGGATCAACCCGCTGGTGTACGTGAAATGCACTCGAGCTGCGGCGATCAATGCGGATATGATCAATAGCCAAATGTCGGCAACCAGCCGACAATCACCGCCCCTCGGGGCAAACCGACCAATAGGTCATCAAACTATAAAGAAGCACAAGAACCGACCACTCAAGTCAACTAGGATGGAACGACTCTACATCCTCTCAACTGTATGTAAGTATTGACTAATCAAGTCAACTGGGATGGAACAACTCAACATCCTACCAAAAATATGTAGATACTGATCAATTGGTCAACTACTGTATATATGCAAGAATCGATCAACAAGTCATCTGAGTATATAATCTAGAACTACCGTCGGCCATGGCCGACAATCCTACCCCTCAGGGTACACCGACCTCAAAGGTCATCAAACGACAGAAGTCAAGAAACAGACCAACCCAATACATAATGCAACAACCGACCAACCAGGTCAACAGATATAAGATAAAAGCACCGATCAACTAGATCACCGAAACGAAGTACGAGAACCGACCAATCAGGTCACCGAAACGAAGTACGAGAACCGACCAATTAGGTCACCGAAACAAAGTACGAGAATCGACCAATCAGGTCACCGAAACAAAGTACGAGAACCGACCAATCAGGTCACCGAAACAAAGTACGAGAACCGACCAATCAGGTCACCGGTATCACATATGGATAAACTACTCTACTCCTACACATGATACTAAGCATAGAAACATATGAGTAGAGTATAATAGAAACAACGGGGATGCAAGCTCAATATATAATACGAAAATAGCAACAGAAGAACAGGGATAGAAGAAATATCACCGAGCGTGCACCACTGTACCGACGTCGGATCGAAGTACCCACCTGTATAAAGCTGAAACGGTCTCGCGAAGGCGGAGACGAAGCGACCGGACCTACGAAGGGTCCACCGGGTTAGAGTCTAACCCACAAACACAATAACACGACCATTCTCACACAAATCCCAAAATCATAACCCCTCGGAAATCGGTTTCTCAAACGCAACTACCGAACCAGCCGGAAATCCCGGAAACCGTACCGAAACTCCACCGTCGCTCACCCGTCGTTTCCGAACCCTCGAGAAGACGCGGGTGACCAGCCAACAAGGCTCAGCGACGCTACAATCAACCACGAGGCACCGTCGGATGAATTCCGAGTCGAACGCGCGTTCTATCGGCGGATTTCACCGAAAACGCTCCGGAAATGACAGATAGATTTCCGCAAGGGCTTGGGGCCTTGGACGATCAGTCCAGAGGTTATCTTAAGCCTTAACCTGCTGCCAACAGCAGCCACAACGAAGCGAAACGCAAAAGGATCCCTAATGGCCCATGAAATCACATTATTTTATGTGATTTCATGGCTCTAACGGGTCGTACCAGCAAACCAGGGATCTACGGAGGTTGCCATCGCACTTGCTGCAAGGTTTCAGCATGCCTGAGGCCGTGCTCACCTTTCGGAGCACTGCCGGCAGCAACCACGCGCGCACGAGCGACGCGAACCTCAGCGAATCAGTGCGCATACTGTGGAAAACAGCCTTTTCTCACTAACCAGGGCACCGTTAACCTAAATGGAGGTGAGCATCGTGTTCAGCACGAGCCCACGATCACCGTGCTCACCTCCCGAGGTGCCAGGGAGTCATCGGATCACCGAAAAAGTGACCGGAACGCAAAACAGCAGTGCTGGAACCAAAGTAAACTACTCACCGGAGCTGTGGGAGCTAGGGATGGCCGCCGGCGATCGGGCGGCGGGCGCTCCGGCCGGTGATGGGAGCAGCAGGTCGGGGAGGTCCGGGGGAGGTGCTGGCCGGCGGCGGGCAGCAGCCGGTGGCGCGGCGGCGGAGATCGGGCCCGCACACTTCCTCTCGGGCTGGAGCTTGCCGGCGGCGAGGCGGCGACCGGGGGAGGTCGGGGCGGCGATGATCCGGTGCCTGAGACCAAGGGGGAGGTGGTGCTCACCTCAGAGGGCAACGGCAGCGCTCGGGAGTGGCGCGGCTCCAAGGTCGGCCCGCACAGGACCCGAGCGGCGGCGGGAGACCTTGGCGGCGGCCGGCGGGGCGCGGGGACGGCCGGGGACGCGCGCGCCGGGTTGCTGGAGGTCGCCGGGGTCGACAGGGGGGCTTGGCCGCAGGGGAAGTGCGGTCCCAAGGCCCGCAACCTGAGCTCGGCCTGGCTCGGGTCTGGGCAGACCCGGTTGGCTGCAGCCTCTTCCGGCGGCTCCGGCGACGCTCGGGGGTGGCCGGGGCCGGCGGGGGAGGGCGCCTGAGGAAGGTCTCGACCAGGGGAAGGTGGTGCTCGGGCTAACAGGCCTCTCCAAGCACCAAGCTTAAACCGGTGGTGAGGTGGTCCAAGAGAGGAGGAATATTGGCTGCAGGCTGTTTCCGGCGGCCGGGGCTGCTCGGCGGCGGCCGGAACGCGAGCACGGGCAGGGCAGGGAGGTGCTGGGATGGCAGGGGCGGCTGGGGTTAGCTGGGGGGTTCTAGGGTTAGGGTTAGCTCAAGAAACCCTAGGACAACCTATATATAGGTGCGGAAAACTCGCGGAAAACCCCCTCGAAAGGAATCTAATTAATCCCAGCTCTCAACCAGCAGTCGCATAACGCACGATAGTCCCTCTAAGTTCGAAAACTCGCAATTCGACGCATAAAATATAGGGCCTTTTCGCGAATAATCCGATTACTCAAATCAGCCCCTTCGCGGACTTTTCGCGATTCCCGAAGATCCGTCCGTCGGATTTCCGATCGGATCGTACCAGCGCGATCAGTACGACAGAGGCATCGAATCTAGCATTTCGTTTCGCCCGAAAAGGTTCCCGATTTGCGACAAAACCATCCCTCATAGGTTCCACCAAAAACCACATATAGACAACTATATGTAAAAACCATTAAACCCTTTTTCTCGAAATCCGTGCATCCAAATCCAATTCCGTCAGTGCCATTGGGTCCAGGATAGTCGAGCGGTTGAAAACGAGCTATTGGAAGGCTATATTCGGAGTCCGATACGCGTCGAAAGTCCACTCTACTCCGCGGCCTCTCTGGAAAACCGGAGTTACTATTCACTTAAGTCAAACTTCCGGGTCGCGTAACTTCTCCGTTTTAACTCGTTTTCTCCTGAAATTCGACGAGTACACTTATAATTATATTACACACAAGAACATCGTCAAACAAAAGGGTTTAATCAATAAATCAAAAATCTCAGTTATTACAGGCTATCTCTCTCTCTTTTCCCTGTCACACCCCAATAATCCCACATCGGATAGGAATGAAAATATGATTGGATATATAAGTGACTTAGACATTAGTAATAATAACTGGGCTTAAGCATTTTGGGTCGGTGGTTGGGCCGAACTAGTTATTGTTGCTAGTGGGCTGGATCGTTACATTTGGTATCAGAGCCAATCACCAGCCGGAATTGTGCGGCGAGTCTCAGCTGAGGGCATAGTCCGTACGACAAGGAATCATCAGCCAGAATTGTGCGGCGAGTCTCGGTTGAGGGCATAGTTTGTACGACAAGGTGATCGACTATGCCAGGGTCTGGATCGCCTGGTGATCTTTGCCTGTGTGTGGGGGATTATTGCGGTCTGTCACACCCCAATAATCCCACATATGATAGGAATAGGGATGTGATTGGGTATATAAGAGACTTAGATACTAATAATAATAACTGAGCTTAAGCATTTTGGGCCGGTGGTTGGAGTTATTGTTGCTAGTGGACTGGGATGAACCGTGCACGGCACTCGTGCTCACCCTATGATGAGCTGTGTCCTACGTTCGTAGGCCAGGATAGGTTGCAAGTGGGGCGCATCCTTTCCCTCTCTCTCTGCTAACCCTAGGGAGTGGTGGCGGCGGCGGCGAGGATAGCGCGACAATGTCGACTCCCCCTTCAAACCCCCGAGCTTCGCCGTATATTTCCACTAATAATTCTCTCCACCCCTTTTTCAATTTTTCAAATTTGAATTTGAATTTTTCCTTTTGGTCTTGTTAGTAGCCAAATTTTTCGACCCTTGACCCGGTCAAAGATCCTTCTCAGGAAGTGCGTCGGGATGAGGAATGGCTACGGATAGTGACTCTCGAAGTTTGCGCCCTTCGACAGATCAAGCGATTCTGCTGACGAGGGATCGAGCCAGCCGGGTTCGAAAACTACTACTATCTGTTCGGTTCGGCTGAAACGAAGCCGGAAGAAGAGTCGAATGGCTAAAGCAACACGAGATTGGGTCGGCTTGAAGAGCCGAAATGACTTTCTATTGATTGATTACTGAGAAGTATAAGGACGGATATATAGTTTACAACGATTCGGCTAATGAGGGATCGAATCAGCCGGATCCAAAAATCTTCACTATAAACTGAAAGAGCCGAATAAATGAAATATACAATGACTGGTCGGCTGAAAGAGCCGAATGCCTAAATATATATATATATTAATAAAACAGAGTGTGCCCGAAGGGCATACAGACTCTGCAAATATGTAGTTTACAACGGAGCGATGCCCATGGGGTAGACAAATTCTAGGGTTCTACTTAAAAACTATTCCTAGGAAAGCAGTAAATGCGAAAAAGAAAAGATTACATTTAAACTACTCCTAGAAAAGCGATAAAATTGCGAGGAAATAAGGGTGGTTTTTTGTTCACAGGGGAAAAGACCCCTATTGCAGGCTTCGAAATTACTATTTATAGTAATATCAACCCACATTATTGATTGGTTGAAAGTAGTGGGGGGAGTGGTTATAACCATGATCGTGGAAGTTACGCCCACTCAGAAGTTACGCCCCATCGTGGAAGTTACGCCCCACTTCTCAACCGTACCCGCCTAAAACCTTCAAGCGCCTTATTGCCGACTCCTGGTGTACCATGAGTCCTTATTGGCTCATACGTAGGTTAGGTCGGCATGTTAATTTCAATTTTGGCATCAACAGGTCTAACTTACTATTAGGGAGGTGAGGCAGTGCTCTACAACGGATACGGTGCTGGATCGCTTCAGCGTGCGGCGCACCAACATTTCCACCACCCCAAGGTTTCCCTTTTTTTTTTACTTCGAAAAAAAAAATCAAAATTAAATCAAAGTCCTCCCTTCTAACTTCAAAACATAATTTTAAAACAAAAATCTTGCCCATTACCTTTTCTCTTTTTTATTTTATTATTTTTTTTTGTGGAACAATAGGGTGGGGCGATGGGTGCGCAGAGCTACGGAGGAGCGCCGCCGAGAGGAGCGGCGGCGGCACTGCCGCCGCAGGCCATCGCCTCGTCGGGCAGCGGCGCTGCGGGGACAAGCCACTGACCCTCACAGCATCATAGAACGAGTAAGCTTACTCTTTTTTTTTCCTTCCATTTTTGTTGCATTGAAAAATAAAATAAAAAATTAAGAAAATTTTTAAAAATATTTAAAGTAATTTCTAATCTATTTCTTGAAGCTCGATCTCCCCCCCAAATGAACCATATAGCCAAGAGAAACCATGAACCAGAATAGAAGAGCTTGCCCCACCCATGAGTAAATATTTCATAGTAGCCTCATTAGACCGTACATCTCTCTTGGTATATCCGGATAATAGGTAGGAACATAAACTGAAACATTCTGGAGCTACAAAGATAGTTATTAAATCGTTTCGTTTGTTTTCGTGCGAACAGCTTCGCAGGGAGAGAATCGCGGAGCGAATGAAGGCCCTTCAAGAATTAGTCCCTAACGCCAACAAGGTAATAAAACAATTTATTTATAAAAAATTAAAAAATACACTGTAATTTGGGAGTGTTTTAACTTCCTACTATTGTACAAATGATAGCTGATGTTGCACATGTAGTATGTGAAAGCGCTTGTAAAGTTCAGCGCAGAGTAGTCTACTTCTTCGTTTGGTTCGGATATAAGCAAGAACTAGCTATTACAGGAATAGATATAAGTATGGGGATAAACAAAATAGCATTTGGATAAAAATTGGGTTGTTTCCGGGAATAAAAAAAATACCGTTGAATAGATAATATGGAATAAGAAAAATAGTGGGTAGTTATATATAGAAAATAGAGGTGTTGGTGGGGATAGTTATACCAGCTTATTTTAGGTATCTGAGAACTACTATTCTCGGATAAAAAATTTGCGTTTGAGATAAAAGGGGATAAAGTGTTATCCTTCCCCTTATCCCATATCCAAATGCTACCTAAGCCTTTGGATAAATCCTTATATTCTGATATTTATTTTGTATTACATTAAACATACACACACACACACACACACACACACACCTTTTAACAATATACAACTCTCTAGGACTAGCTGATAATTTAAATAAAATTCAGCCTGCGAAAAAACAACAACTTACGTAAGATCTAATATCAATGATTTGTTACCTCAAATATTTACTGTTTATATATTATGGCCAATTTGCATAAAAAATTCACTAATTTTGGACTTTTGCAAAAGTAGGCCACATTTTTCGTTTTTGCAGATTCGGTCCGAATTTGTGACACCCCAATAGTCCCATATTGGATGGGAATGGGGTTGTCATTGGGTTTATAAGAGACTTAGACACTAGTAATAATAACTGGGCTTAAGCATTTTGGGCTGTTGGCTGAGCCCAACGAGTTATTATTGCTAGTGGGCTGGGTCGTTACAGAATTTTCAGCAAACTAACCAAAATACCCTTATTACTTTTTCTCTCTCCTCTCTCTCTTTTTTTTTTTCTCGTTCATTTTTTTTTCTCTCGCCGAAGAGGCAACGGAGGTAGAGGCGGAAGCGGAAACGGCCCACCTCGCCTCTCACCCTCATGCTCTCGCCCTCGCCCTCGCCCTCGCTCGCGCACCCCCCACCTTCCTCGCCTCCGACCCCGCCGAGGCCGCGCCGCAACTATTTTTTTTTCCTCTCCGACTCTCCTCCACCATCTACAACGACGATGCCTCTCTCACCCTTCCCCGCCCTTCTTGTCCTCTCCCTCTCCCTCCTCCTCTGCCGCCTTCGACGACGACGCATCTTCGCCGACGTCGACACGTGGAGATCGCTGCAGTGCTGTAGTCTCGGAGCGGGGGGTGCTTAGCAGAACAGTATAAATATCTCTCAAAGAATGCAATTTTCGTTTAAAGAGTGTAACTTTCATCTTAATGGATACAGTTTACATCTGAAAGAATGCAATAAGAGGAGAAACAGTGTAAATATTTCCCAAATAGTTTAATTTTTATTTAAAGAGTGTAATTTTTATCTTAAAGCTGCAGTTTACATCTTAAGTGGTACAACTTATGTTCATAATAGTGCAACGTTTTTTAAAACAGTACAATTTTATTTTTAACGGTGCAATTTTATCTTCATCTTTTTTTTTCTATAATTTTTTTATTTTTTTTTCTCGCTTCTCCTATAATTTTTTTTTATCACCTCTCTCTGTCAACGGCCACAGCGCCGGCGACGCCGCCGCTAAGGACCCCCTGCTCCGAGGTTACAGCGTCGCAGCGACCTCCACGGTGTTGGCGTCAGCGAAGATGCGTCGTCGTCGGAGGCGGCAGAGGCGGAGGGAGAGGGAGAGGACAAGAAGGGTGGGGAAGGGCGAGAGAGACGTGGTTGTCGGAGACGGTGGAGGAGAGTCGGAGAGGGAAAGAAAAAAAGAGTCGTGGCGCGGCCTCAGTAGGGTCGGAGGTGAGGAAGGTGGGGAGTGCGCGGGCGAGGGCAAAGGCGAGAGCGAGAGCATGAGGGTGAGAGGCGTGGCGGGCCGTTTCCGCCTCCGCCTTTGCTTCCGCTGCTTTCTTCGACGAGAGAAAAAAAATGAACAAAAGAAAAGAAGAGGAGAGAGAAAGAGGAGAGAGAAAAAGTAATAAGGGTATTTTGGTCAGTTTGCTGAAAATTCGAACTGAATCTGCAAAAACGAAAAAAATGCCCACTTTTGTAAAAGCCCAAAATTAGTGGATTTGTTATGCAAATTGGCCATATATTATACATAGGATTAGATTAAACTAAATTGGTTACTTTTGTTTTCAGGTTCCATGAAGCTTCCTCTCCAAATGAAGATAAGATGTGAAGGATTGCATTTAATTTTTAAGTTATATTATAAGTTTCAACTGTCAGCTTTTTTAAATAAATTTCCCGACATTTAATATTGCATTTCTCTTTGTGATTGTACATTGCGTTTATGCAGATTGATCCCAATCTACTTACCATGTAAAAGACTATATTTAATACTATATTTGTCTATTTATCATGTAAAAACCTATATTTAATACTATATTTATCTATTTATCTGCAGCGAAGTGTGGGTTTTCACTAGTAATTCTATAAAGTTTATTTTTATATATTATTTCTGTAAAAATTTTAATATTTTTAAATATATTTTTCTGATTTATTATCATTATTGAACTATTTATATTTTAATAAAATATAAATAAAATGTTAATTTTGCCATCACAAATATCTCCCTTAAAAAATCACAACAGTATAATATAAAAAAATAAAAATGTTAAATTATCTTATAAACTAATCAGGGTTAAGTATTTAACTTATAGTTAACTAAATTTTTCTAACGAATTCTAATGGTACAGACATATTTGAAAATATTAGGATTTTTGTAGGAACAACATATAAACGTTGAACTTTATGGCTATATTTGGTTCAAAGGATAAAGAAAGAATAAGAAATTTATGCCTCTTATTCTTCCAAACGGTGTCAAATAACGCCAAGAACTACTATTTTCTTCTTAACGGGTTATTCCGGAATAACCCGTTAAGAGGGGAGAATAGTAATTCCACCTATTGGGTGGAACAAGCTATTCTCTACCTTATTCCTCTACTAATTAAATTATAAATAATTATATATTATAATTAATTAATGCAATTAAATTTTTTAATAATTGACTAATTAATTATTTAAGTTATTAAATTAATAAAAATTTAAATAATAATATATTTATAATTATTATTATTTATCTAATTAAATAGTTAGCCATATATTCAATTATTTACTAATATTTATATTATTTAAATAATTAGTATTTTAATTGATATAATTAATATATTAACTAAAAAAATAAATGATTAAATAATTAATTACTATTAACATGTCGACTTATTTTTTATNATAGTTATTTACTAATTAATTAGATAAATATATCTCATATAGTAATTTTAATTAATTTATAATGTAATTTTGATTAATTTATTTATTAACTTATTAAAATACTAATTATTTAAATAATATAAATATTAGTAAATAATTGAATATATGGCTAACTATTTAATTAGATAAATAATAATAATTATAAATATATTATTATTTAAATTTTTATTAATTTAATAACTTAAATAATTAATTAGTCAATTATTAAAAAATTTAATTGCATTAATTAATTATAATATATAATTATTTATAATTTAATT
>NC_033636.1:7192390-7258500 GCF_001540865.1 Ananas comosus
GTGTATCTAAAGATATAGAGCAAGTATACGTAAGTTGTCTAACAACGAGTAGAAACGAAAAAGGGAAACTTAACCAAGGGGCGCAAAAGATAAAATATAACAATCACAAGTTTCAAAGCTAGTTATAAGGGAGTGTTTCTTACAGAAATGGGGTACAGGTCTCATTCAACTTCCAAAACAAAATCGAGAAGAGAGGATAGACCACTTCGTCGAATTCCTCGTAGCTAATCGAGGGATTCCTTGTCCCCATCCGGAGCTCTCCCTGGGGGTGGCAAGGCTCTGAAAGAAACATAAACAGGGGGCGTGAGATATAATTATAGTTCAGTGGCGAATTACTGACCTTAGCAAAATGCACAACTAGCGCAAGTCCAAACCAATCGAGCGATATAGAAAGGAAAATAGACAACTGCAGGAATAAAAGCACCTATAAAAGAAAATGCTTTATTACTGCTACTGCCACAAGTATATGTGTAAGACAGGAGTACAATCTACTCTTATATGATCCAAATATGCCCCAATACATACTCTAATGTTCTAATCACGGCTACCGTTGCTATGCGATGGCCACAGTCATACGCTATCACAGTATATACAATGTCCAAATGTCCGATACTATGCTAAAGGGCACTATCCAAGTTTAAACCAACTACTAATGCCTATCAGTAGTGAATTGTTATACACCAGTTAAATGTCATGTCTCAATCTTGTCTCTTAGGGACCGTACACAAGTGTAGGTCCGGCTTGTGCGCCGCTAGCTGCCTTGTGGTAGCCCTATCATTCCACGCTAGAGACATGAGTCTGTCGCGCACAGACGACCCTAACAGGCGCCTCGCCCTACCGCCTAGGCTGCGTGGGTAGCTCGGTCATTCCCCACGGCTGGAAATAGGCTGTCCACCGCGACCCCTACATGCATCTCATCCCGGCCGCCCTGCCGCCCCGCCGCTCAACCTGCCGTCCGCAAAAGGCCAACTCGGGTGGCCGGCTTGTAGGGACGACCTCACAGCAATGTGCGGAAAAATGAGCACAAAATGCAAGCAAGCGATTGAGTTTCTATCATGTATGGATCTCGTATCAGTGTCTCTGAAATAGATAGCCATAGTACCCAAGGGATCTGTCTATGTCTCAAGTGAAGTCTCCCAAATTCACTTAAGTCTTAGTGCCTTTTGTAGACCGCTAGAACTATTACGTATATACCAGCTGGTTCAATTTTTCATGCCTCTTTATGAATTTTAGTTTACTAGTGTTTCATACAATGTCCCAACTCAATTTGCTCGCATTTATTCATTAGATTAACTATACCAATTTCCAAGTCCAATGCCTCTTAGACATTAGTTACTCTATCAATAGATAGGTTAATACGCAAGATGTCCTTGCCGATGATCTCACACTTGCTAATATGTACCTAGCAATGTGATTCCCAATGATATAATATTAAGCATGCATCTATCCACTTAACAACATGTTTTCATGCTCCGTATTGCAACTATCTAACGATAGCAATAGTTCTGATAATGCTACATTGCCCCCCCGGGCCCCCCCTTACACTTTCCAATGAATACAATTTAGCATGAATTTTTTTTTCTTGTAACTGTATCATACACATACAATTCACTATATTATTAAGTTTTGATATATGCCTCTCTTATGCATTAATATGCTGGCTTATTCAATAGCTCAAGCTCAGATGTCGCTTACGACATTAGCCTCTCTAACTGCACAAGTTATTCAAGTTCAAAGCCACTTTTATGGCTAATGTATTCTCTTATGGTCCAAATGAGAATTTATGTCCAAGGCATAATTAATTTGTCATGGTTTTATTATATGGGAGCATGATTTCAGTCCCGAGTTGAATTTGCTAAAAACCCATTCTGACAGTAAGTCTCAAACATGCAGGTTCTCTACTACATTAGAGGGTCCGAATGCATGTATATAAACATGTGGCATTTATTATCTGTCATATTCACTAAATGCATATGATCTCAAAGCCAACAATTAGATGCTATCCAATTTAGGGCAATGCCAACACGAACTCTCTACTACATTAGAGGTCCGAATGATTTGTATATAACATAAGCATTTCAGCATTCTAAAATTCACATATAGCATCTATCATGAAAATCGTGAAATTCTATTTTTACGATATTAAAATCCACATAAATGAGATTTTTTATTTGTGCGAAGGGTCCCCACCGAGACTCTACGCGCTTAGTGCCCCGACTCTCTTGCTCAATGACTTTAGGTGAAACATTGACTCACGATGCTACGATTCCGATTTTGTTGATTTTTTTGTTGGGAGCTTTACGCGCGAAGCTGCAGGCAATCTGTACCGAAATCCGGCTTCCTTCAATATCTTCGGTAGCTCGTCGTATGCGAACCGACTTCGGCCAGGTAGTCAGAAACCTAGCAATTTAGGTTATATACAGGCTCAATCTAGAGTCGACCCTCACGATATTACGAAATCTTCATTTTTGACCTAAATGCAATTTACCCAAATAATCCAAATTAAGATGTGAGCAGCAAATGCTAGAATGCTCATTAGAGGACTACCGTAGAAGCACTTAAAGCTAAGGATTAAGACAAACCCATAGCTACCCAATGGTGAACGCCAGACGCACGAAAACACGCGCGATCAGAGCGCACGAAGCTCGATTCCGTTCGCTGCCCACGCGTTCGCAAGCTTTCTCCGCCGAACGCCGTGATTTGGGCGAAAGATCTCTGTAGAGAGATGACGACGAGATATTTTTTAGAGGGAGAAAAGGGAGGGGTTTCGTCTAACTACAATGAATCGTGTGGTGTGCCGGTGGTGGTAGTGGCTGGTGAAGATAGAAGAAGAAGCTAGAAGCTTTTACTTATAGTCTTACCCCCAATAGTTAGATACACTATTCACTTCAGGCACGTTCGAAATCTGACTATTTTTTCGCTGGGACGCCTCTGAAAAATGCCGGTTTAGTTCAAATTTTACGTTATGTTCGGTTGTTTGCTTAACTTGACGAGAAAAAATTTAATTTTCGTTTCGACCTCCGTTTATGGCACGAAAAGCTCGTACGAACTGTAATTCTTTATCAGATCTGTCGGATTTTACTTTCCACCCTTTCTGAGGGGACGAATGTCAGTGATATGAAATTTAAACTTAGCTCATAAAAATAATTCTGGATTTCCTCCAGTTTTTTAGAATTTTTGAAGATGTGAATTTTCTGGTTAAATAACCAGGCCGCTCGATTCACACAGAAAATTCAAAATCTTCTGTTCTCGCTCCGATTTCCGCACGAGCCGTTCCCGACTTATATTTAACTTCTATAAGTCCAATAAAAATAGTATCTCACACTATTTTTATTTATACCCTTATTATAAAATCCGGTATGCTACAGGGCATTATCCACACCCCGCAACACAACAGTAGCCAAGTAGGCTACGCAACCTCTACTAATCAACTGCCTAGCTCGAGAGGATCTAATCGTCATCGCAAACAGCGAACTTTGGCATCCTCGGTACACCACCTCCGCCTGCCCCAGCTCTCTAAATGTCACCGTTCGATTCTTGCAATCGATGGTGGCAAAGTATTTAGTTAACCAATCCATGCCCAACACAACGTCAAACTCTCCGAGTTTCTGCAAAGCTAGCAAGTCTATGGGCATGATCCAATCTCCAACCCGAATAGGGCAACTGGGGCAAAATTTCCGAATGTCCAAAGAATGGTCGGGTACAACAACTCGGCCCGGGTGCAATAAGGATATAAGTGGGATGCCATGCAACTCGGCAAATAGTCGATCAATGAATGAATGCGATGCACCGGTATCAAATAAAGCTCTAACTCGAATACCATGAAATAAAATGATACCGGCGACCACATTCTCGGCTGCCGCCGCCTCCTCAGTCTCGGTCGCGTACATGCGCCCGCTCGGGGCCTGTCGTGACCCCTCCGCCTGCCGCAAAACTGGCGGCCGCCCTACCTGGTGATGCGCAAAAGATGTCCCCTGGCTGGGACCTGGCGATGCTGGTGCAGACACCGAAGATAGCGCTGGCGCTGGACTCCTCGGACAGTCCGACTGAAAGTGGCCCTCCTGACCACACAAGAAGCACCTGCCCCGACTGCGTGAACACTGTCGTGGGTAATGAGGACCACCACAGATCACGTAGCGGGGGGCCTGACGACGATCGGGTCCTTCTTGCTGAGTAGACTGGCCACGTCCTCGCGACTGGCTCCGGCTCCTGGGGTGCCTCGGCGGCCTCCGTGAGTGCGTCGGACTCACACCCTCAGCCGCGGGCCTCATGCCCTTCCCTTTCTCCGAGCTCTCGCGACGCTCCTGCAAATCCGCCGCTCCTGCCTCCACTATCAAAGCTCGATCCACAACCTCTCGATAGGTCTGGAGGTTGGAAGACAGCACCAACCAGAAGATAGAAGGCCGCAAACCACGCTCAAAGATGCGGGCCTTGTCCTCGTCGTCCCTCACAACAAACGGTACACAGTGTAATATCCGGGAGAACTCCCTCTCATACTCAGCCACTGACCGCTCATCCTGGTACAAGCTGCGCAAATCCTGCTCCATCTTCCTCTTGACGCTGGTAGGAAAGTGGTGCGCTAGAAGAAGCTCCTTGAACCTCGTCCAAATAATCGCTGCCAAGTCGGTGTTCGGGTTGCCCTGGATATCCAACCACCAACGGTAGGCCTCGCCGTCCAGAAAGTTAGTGGCGAGCCAAACTCTGTCCCGCTCCTCTACAAAGGTGTCTCGAAACAGCTTCTCCATATGCATCAACCACTTCTCGACAATCTAGTGGTCGACGTTCTCGCCATCAAACATTCTCGCGCTACACCTCCTGAACTCACTGAGACGATCCATGAGCCGATCCCGCTCAGCTCCCTCGGCCATCACGGGGTATGCCGCCCCTGTCGCCGGTCTCTGAACTGGTAGTGCCGCAACCACCTCCTCCCGAGGTGCGGTCGCCGGTGCCGCACGTGAAGAACTGGGCGCGAGGGACTGCGCCCTCAGTGCGACGTCCACCACGGGTGCTGGCGGTGTGGGACCCTGGGTCTCCCTCGAAGCTGCTGCCTGCTGAAGTAGGAGGTCCTCAAGATGCTTCATCCGCGCCTCCTGCCGATGGGCCACCTCAGCCTGTCGCTGCGCCGCTGCCGTCTGCTGCGCCAACAGATCAGTGAGAACCGCAAGCTGGGCCCTCAAGTCATGGACCTCACTAGATCCAGAAGTAACGGAGGTCTCGACCTCCTCGGGGTGTGCCGCATCATCCGCCCCGGCAGACTGGGAGCGTGTAATCGGCATCGTCACTACAAAACATAAAAGCGCAAGTTAGTAACCCACGCTATCGCATCCCCGCTCAAATAAATAAAACCCCAAATCATGCGAAAGTAAGGAAGTGTCCTTCACTACTAACTCCCGATGTTACGTTGTCGGTCGCCAACGTAACCCCCCGCGAAGTTAGAAGCCGTACACTCCGATCAAACTCTAACTTTTTAGAGTTGTCATAACCCAATCGTAATACTTTCGCTCACAAGTCAATTATACCTCGTCTCTCACGAGCCTAATTCCTATAGTCCAACCGGCCTAAGGTTTGCTAGGTCCTCTACGACTCAACCCTAGGCTCTGATACCAAATTAATCTGTCACGCCCCGGGACCGGCGGAGGCCCTCCCAGTAGCGTGCCCAGACCCGCCATATGTCTACACATATAAGGCGTCTACAATAAAAGCGGAAGTAAAAGCAAGAGATAGAACAAATAGAATGAATAGCAACTAATGATATAAGAGCAAGTAAAGTTCTATCATCTAAACCAGAGTAAAAGAAACATATCTAAACAATAAAAGTAGCCATAAAGTGGTACAATATCTGTCTCAAAGGTACACAAAAGGGTGGTCTCTAGTACACTGGTACAACTCTCAACCTCTCCAAAAAGAAATACATCGAGAGGTAGACCACCTAAACTCATCTCTCGCTGAAGGGCTAACTCGAAGCGATGCCCTTCCCACGGTCCCTAGCCTCTCCCGACGTGGAAGGCTCTGAAAGAAAATATAAAACAGAGGGCGTGAGAACTATAATTTATAGTTCTCAGTGGGCAATTACTGACATCAGTTCAATGCACCACTAGGCCCCAAAAGAAAAAGGTAAGTCCTAGATAGTGATAACAATAAATAAATTGCAAATATGAAAGCATAATTAAAAGCTACACTAATGCATTGCAATTAAACATGGCATTTATATAATGCACCTTTACCTTGTCATGAATGCTATGCCTCTACATGGCCACATGGGATATCATGAGATACTTTATGAAGTTATGAAAGTGATACTTTATCATAACTACAATGCGTGTAAGAAGGCAATAAACGACGTCTCCTAGCATACTACATGTATATATGCATACTCATGTGTCCAACACTATGCTAGAAGCAAACCCAAGTAATCTAATTACTACTCTCTATCTAGTAGTGATTGTCACACACTCAATACTGTGTCGGTTTCCATTTCCAATTAAGGACCTACCCAAAGTAGTCCAGCTTGTGCCGCCTAAGTGCCTGTGGTAGCCCAACATCCCTACTCTTGGAATGTGTCGCCGCACTCTGACCTCTGATAGCTTCTTCTTCATAACCGCACGGATTTGCGAAAATATAATCGCCGTAGACGCCAAACTCCGATCCGGCTTCGGGAGACGACCGACTCACAAGCAGTCGAAGATGAGTCACAAAGCCAAGCAAGCATCATCCAACGTCTCATATCTCAATCCTCGTTCCTAAACATGTGATCGTCACTACATTCCGAAGATCTAGTTCAATGTCACAAAGCAAGTTCAACAAAGCACTATCCATCGCGGCGCTAGGTCCTCTTGATGACACTTAGGCAATTGATTTCAACATAAGCCAATCCCCGCAATGCTAACCACCAGGTTCACAGCATTGCCGCGAACTCGATCCGCTTGATACATTACTTCTCTAATTCGGCATTCATTCTATTCAATAGCCTCTATATGGCGATCTTGTCATCTTTCATGCTCACAAATTAAATCAAAGTTTAAATGCATGAATCAAGCCCATTTACCAGCTATATGAAGTAGAAAACCAATCTCATAAATGCGAAATGCAAAACGCAAAGTCTCGCCAACTTCTACTACTACATAGAGGTCTAAAATTTTACTATATGCAATATGGCATTTTAAGCATTCCTAATAATTCACAATAAATACATACTAAGCAAGGAATATGCATGCTTTTTTGAATAACCGATACTTATTCATCAACATTATGCCAAAGAATTCCATGTGTGGCTAGTCAAACCACCGAACTCGTCGCGCTAGGGCCCCGTTTCCTCCGAACAGGAGTTGTCCAAAGAGATCTCAATATCCTAAAAGTATTGAGCGAAGAGATACATCCGCATTACGATCAACATAAGATCAATATTAACCAACAAGACAAAAGGGCTAAAACTCACACTCAAGGAAGAAATGTCAACCCCGGACCCGATACTCAATTTGGGCCGGTCCCTGAGCACGTCAATCAAGACGCCAACGGACAGAGTTCCCCTACCGCCACAAGCCATGCACATTACAAATCAAACAAAATGCATCTACGGAAACATACAACACGCTTACACGAGTTAAGGCAATAGCCAATTAGTGAGAGAAGGAACAAACTAAACATCTACAACAATAATATGCATCATTTTAATCATATACATTGCATTCATTCTTACATTTGGATTCTCTTGTATTTCATTACATCATTTCATCATTTCTTCTCTTACATCACATTTTTCTCAAATGAGCTTTCATTCTTATACTTTACCATCACTAATCATCAAATACAAAAATGAACAAAGGGTAGCTACTAACAAAATAAACCCAACTCGACTCTGGTGGCCTCTGTCTAAGGCCGGATAACATTTGCCTCGTCGCTCGCTCGTTCGCTCGGTCCCGGCTCTGTGGAATAGTGGGTTAAACATACAACAAAGTTCCAGTGGTTCGGCCCCAACATCACCGACCTTCCCACTAGGACTAACTCAGGCATATAAGAAAGAATAAGCTGTATAGTAACCAATCTATCACATGATCCTAATATGCCTGAAAAATAGCAAAGAAATACGCTCAACATTAAAAGATGCAGATTTATGCAAATTTTCTCGTTCTTATATCTTTACACTTTGATCTTTTTCTTTAATCTTTGCTCTTTAATCTCAAGGCTAACACCGGGGTTTTGCCACATTAACTGCTTCACATAAGTCCATCATCGCAGAACTCACACCGCTAGGACCGTCTTCGGTCTACTCCAACCCGTGATGCATAACTCCGGACGCATCGCCAGGGGAAGCGACCGCCCTGAGCACCGAACTCATAGCAAGTATATCGAATCCTTAACTCCAAAGATTATAAGTTCAATCTTGACTACACACTAACTCTAGTGTTCTTCACATCACTTTATGTTGCCACTCTAGCAATCAATTTCTCTTTTGCATTTCTTTTACTTTTGCTAACTCTAGCAATCACATTCTTATCATTACTTTACTTAGCTATTCTTTAGCTTCACATCTTTAACTTTACAACGTTCTTTATGCCCACACTTAACGTAGCTATTACTCATTGATATCATCTTTACCTCGCATTAGTTCTTTGCCTCACACTAACTCAGTGTCACTTTAACATTTTTCAAATGCCACTCGATCTATGTCATCGTGCCACTAGGTTCTTTTGGCTCCACTTTGTACTCCACATTTCTCTCATACATACATATAGGTTTTAACATTCATAAGGTCCTGACCCTCACATTAAGCAAGTTTTACTCACATCATGCAACATCACATTTTTTATCATCACTTTACCTAAAATGCATGCAACAAGTATAATAACATAGCTCAATTGAAATGACACATTAGGCATAAGGGAGAAGTTCAAACGAGTTGGAAGCACCACCCACCTCGTAGGTCTCTTTAGGTGCTCCGACGATTTCTTGGGATTTTAGACACCCGGTTCACTACCTACAGGAAAACGAACCCTATTAGCCATTTTGCTCATATTTTACTTTGCTTTTCGTAATGCTAATCCAAGCGCACAACGCGTCGGAAATACCCCCAATTAGGTTTTTGAAAGGTCAATTCACTTAGAAATCTCCAAAGAGCAAAAGCCCACAAATTTTGGTACTCTAGCTCCATACATATACTAAAACCTAGGGTTTGATCTCATTAGGAAGCAAAAGTAGCTTCAATACTACTCCAAAATAGTCCATTCGAACCATCTTTAAACAAAGCAATAACCCTTACTTAAAGGTTCACCATGAGAGGTGATGAACCTCACCTCAAGCCCTCACCATTTTCATGGCCTTGATCTCAAAAGAAGCAAAGGAAAAGCTTCAAATACCAAATGGTTCGCATAAAATCTATTTTAGTCATTTCAAGAACTCATTCAGGGATTTTAACTGATAGTATGGATCAAAGCTTACCTACAAAAGCTTTCCTATGTTGCTCCAAGGAGTGAAGAAGAAGAGGTAGGCTCACTACTTGAATCTTCTTCCTTCACCTTCTTTCCCCTCTTGTCCTTCCTTTTCTTTCTTATCTTCTCTCTCCTTTGGTCTTCTAGAAGGAGAGAGGAAGATGAGAGTGTGAAGAGGGAGTAGAATGAGAGAAACCCTCAGTGTCCCTCATACAAACCATTGGGTCCTGCAAAAGCATCAATAACCCCTCAACCTTTATACTCCTTCCACAAGCCCCTGGACTGGGCTGTTCGCGCCAGCAGGAACCCGTCTCCTCCTTCAGTGGACCGGTTCCCCGAAGGTCGTCCCAGCGCAGCAGAAGCTGCCTGCGCGCCAGTGCCATACCGGTCTCTCTTTGCGGGACCGGCTCCTCAGGCAAGGATCGTATCCGAGAGCTAAATTTCTCAGAGACTTAGCCGATATTGGCTGCACAAATCATATCGCGTCTGGACGTCTTATCCACCTGTCACTCGCACCCGGATACTCGTTCCCGGGCACATCGACAAATCCGCCGTAATACAAAGAAATATCCCTTGTATACGAAGCGTCAAAGTAACCTTAAAATAACGATACACAAACAGTACAAAGAGCTGCTCCAACAAAAACAAATAACTGAGTTCATATAATATACTAGAATACACAAAATACAAGGTTACTCGCACTGGCGAGTAAACAACTAAATACATAAATCCAAAACAACAACTACCTTGCAGTTATGAAAGCCTCTAGCTCTGACTGTCGGGCTAGGAGCTCTAGCTTCGCAACCCCTGCCTGATCCTGGTCGCGCGGAATATCAGCAGCGCACCTGTGGCCGTGCAAAACAGAGTAACAACTGGCGTGAGACACTACTGTAAAAACAGGTATGTCTACCCAGTGGGTGCCGCCAAACAACATCGGTCTAACCCACACGTAAAGTTACAGAAAGAGAGCAAAAAAAAGTAGGAAAAGCAGAAGTACACCTACGCGTATCAAATCAACACGCCATCATGCCTCACACTAACCCAAACTGTAGGAAATGTCAAATCTGACCTAATCCAATCGGACTGTAAACATATCCCTCCTTTGACTGAATACACGTCCCTGCCGTTCGACTACCAGCTCCCCCCACTATAACTTGGTCTTGGAGAAGCAATCCAACGGCATAGCGACACCAACCGCGAAAGCACAAAGCCTGACTCCGGAGTGCACTCGTGGCCTACCCACCTGAGTATCAGCGTATCCTTCGAGCTCAATCAGCTCCGACCATAGCAAAGTCCAAGTAATGAACTCAACATGATCCAAACAACCAATCAGGTAAACGTCCCCCGCACAGGTCTACGCCAAAATAAGGCTGATACGGGCCACCGTCAATCTCTGACGGCACCCAACAGTTCCGAAACAACCTAGAACGACCTGGTAAAAATCCACATCGCGAACCAGCACGAGTGTAAATACATTCTAGACTACCTGGAGTACTCGTCTCGAAGAAACTGCGACAGTACAATTTTCTAACGGCTCCTAGAGCTAAATCAGGCAGTTTATACAGGTGACAGGTCCAAATCGCAGGTTTTCTCCTAATTCAATTTTCAAGTCCAACATGTATAATCTACTTAATTTATAAAACATGCTCCAAAATTCAGATTTCACAATCTACAATTAATCCATGAATTTGAGCTAACATTAATTACCGAAATCAAAATCTATACATGTCGACCAATAAGAACTTAGGAGTAAAGCCGATGTAACCCACCTCGCACGCAAATCCCCGGCAGCGAAACACTCTCACAGCTGTGGCTCCACCTGCTGGGTCGATCGTAGTACTTCGATCTCAAGAATCGCGCTAACTCCAAGCTCTACACCAACCAATCACCGATTCAGTCCAGAATTTGCAGCAGTAGAGTAGGAATGAGATTCGACCAAGCTAACCTTCACCAAATCTGGCAAGTGAGGGCTTCGTGGATTCCTCTCGAAGTTCCGAATCCAACGAACCAAGTCTCGTCGAAATCCGATGCTCCTACGTCGCGTACGAGCCAAAACACCGACAGTAGACGCAGAAATCTTAGAACCAGCACGACATCAAGGATGGCGAAAATCCGCACTCGCCCGGCCTCCTCGCAGCAACACGACGTCGAAAATAAGCTCGAGCGGCTCCGCGGCACGCCGTCGACGACGAATCCGAGCTTCGCGGCTACCTCTACGCGGCTCCTCCGCTTCGGCTCTCCACTCCACACGAAAGAGAGAAAGAAAAACTAATTAGAGAGGTTTAGGTTGCTTCCCTTAATTAAATGCATGGATAACTATGCATGGGGGCACGTGGCACCCACCTATATATATATGTATATACATGGGGCATGTGGCATCCATATATATATATATGGATGTATATTTAAAGGATACTACATCCTCCCCCACTACAATAAGTTTCGTCCTCGAAACTCAAACATACCTTTGCTCAGGCATCAAACAAAAAGGGATAGGCCTCCCTCATCACCGTCTCAGACTCCCAAGTCGCCTCCCGCTCATCATGATTATTCCACTGCACTTTCACATACGGGATGACCCGACTGCGCAATTCTTTCGTCTCCCGAGCAAGAATCCGCAACGGTCGCTCCTCATATCTCAGATCCTCGCCAATCTCAAGTGGAGTGAAGTCAATCACATGAGAGGGATCGAAAACGTATCTCCTCAATGCTGAGACGTGAAAAACATCATGGATGCCAGCAAGTCGCGGGGATAGAGCTATCCTGTAAGCCACCGGTCCGATACGCTCCAATACCTCGAAAGGGCCAACAAAACGTGGACTAAGCTTCCCACGTACTCCAAATCGGCGTATCCCTCTGGACGACGAGACTTTGAGAAAAACATGATCTCCAACCTGAAACTCCAAGTCTCATCTCCTAGTATCGGCGTAACTCCTCTGTCGGCTCTGTGCTGTCAAAAGGTGTCGTCGAACGACTCTCACCTTTTCCTCAGCCTCAAGTAGAATCTCTGGTCCAAGTGTCTTCCGCTCTCCCACATCACTCCAAAATAAGGGGGATCGACATCTGCGTCCATGCAACGCCTCAAACGGAGCCATCTGGATGCTCGCTTGATAGCTGTTGTTGTACGCAAACTCAACCAGTCTCAAATGTCGATACCACCCTCCTCCAAAGTCCAGGACACATGCCCTCAGCATGTCCTCTAGAGTCTGAATGGTCCGCTCTGACTAACCATCTATCTGTGGATGAAACGCCGTGCTAAAATGTAGCTGTGTACCCAAGGCGGTCTGAAGACTCCTCCAAAACTGGGATACAAACCTCGGGTCTCTGTCTGATACAATCGACACTGGCACGCCGTGCAGCCTAACGATCTCATCCAAGTATAGCTGCGCAAGTCTCTCCCTGGACCAGGTAGTCTGAACCGGTAGGAAGTGAGCAGACTTGGTCAGTCTGTCCACTATCACCCAAATCGCGTCGTAGCCACCCTGCGCTCTAGGCAATCCAACGACGAAGTCCATCGTGATGTGCTACCACTTCCACTCGGGAACTGGCAGACTCTGAAGCTTGCCAGCAGGCACCTGATGCTCGGCCTTCACCTGTTGGCAAGTCAAACACTGAGCCACAAATCTGCCAATGTCCCTCTTCATTCCAGGCCACCAGAACCGTGCCTTAAGATCCTTATACATCTTGGTTCCCCCAGGGTGAACCGTATAAGGGGAACAATGAGCCTCTCTCAGAATATCCGCTCGAATCTCCGGATCCACAGGCACACACAGTCGGTCCCTGTACCGTAGTACTCCCGAACTGTCCAAAGCAAAACCCTCAGCCTGCCCCCTGTCTAGCTGCTCTCTAATCCTCAACAAGTACGGATCTCCACTCTGTTTCTCTCGGATCCTATCCAACAGAGTGGGCTGTAAAACTAGAGACGTCAGCCTCGCCGTAGACCCAGGGGGTACTATCTCGAGTCCCAGCCGCTGTAGCTCCTCGAGTAGGGGTCTCTGCTCAGTAATCCTCAAACTCAGGCTCTGCACTGACTTCCTGCTCAACGCATCTGCCACCACATTCGCCCTGCCGGGATGATACTGAATACTAATGTCATAGTCCTTCAGTAACTCCAACCACCGGCGCTGCCTCAGATTCAGCTCCCTCTGTGTGAACAGATACTTGAGACTTTGATGATCGGTGAAAACCTCGCAGTGCTCGCCGTACAAGTAATGCCGCCAGAGCTTCAAAGCAAAAACCACCGCGGCAAGCTCCAAGTCATGCGTAGGGTAATTCTTCTCATAATCCTTTAACTGCCGTGAAGCATAAGCAATCACCCTACCATGCTGCATCAGCACGCAACCAAGTCCACTGTGCGATGCATCACTGTAGATCACGAATCCATCCCCCATCACCGGAAGGGCAAGGATAGGAGCCGACGTCAACCTCAGTCTCAACTCGTCAAAGCTCCTCTGACAGTCGTCGCTCCAGACAAAACGAATCCCCTTCCGCGTCAAGCGTGTGAGGGGTGTGGAAAGCTTCGCAAAGCCTTCCACAAACCGACGGTAATATCCTGCCAGTCCCAGGAAGCTCCGTACCTCAGTCACCGTCGTCGGTCTAGGCCAATCTCGAATCGCCTCAATCTTCTTCGGGTCCACTGCTACGCCCTCGGCTGAAATCACGTGGCCCAAGAAAGCGACCTCCCGTAACCAAAACTCGCACTTCTTTAACTTGGCATACAACTTCTTCTCTCGCAGAAGCTGTAGCACAATCCTCAAGTGCTCCTCATGCTCAGCATCGCTCCGGGAGTAAATCAAGATATCATTAATAAAGACTACCACAAACCTATCCAAGAACGGCTTGAACACTCTGTTCATCAAATCCATGAATGCGGCAGGGGCATTCGTCAATCCAAAAGGCATCACCGTAAACTCATAATGCCCGTACCGAGTCCGAAAAGCCGTCTTGGAAAATCCTCGGCCCTCACCCTCAGCTGGTGGTAACCTGACTGGAGATCAATCTTCGAGAAGACATAAGATCCCTGCAGCTGATCAAACAAATCATCAATGCGCGGCAAGGGATACTTATTCTTGATGGTCACTTTATTCAGCTCCCGGTAATCCACACATAACCTGAGCGAACCATCCTTCTTCTTTACAAATAGCACTGGCGCTCCCCAAGGCGACACACTGGGTCTCACAAACCCTTTATCCATCAAATCCTGAAGCTATGCCTTTAGCTCTCTCAGCTCTGCCGGTGCCATCCGATAAGGTACCGTTGAGATTGGTGCAGTTCCAGGAACTACATCAATCACAAACTCAATCTCCCTCTCCGGCGGCAACGTAGTCAACTCAGGGAAAAATACATCTGGAAACTCGCGGACTACTGGGATGTCCTCAAGTCCCGGCGCCGCCGTTGGTACCTCCACAATAGTCGCTAGGAAAGCGATACACCCGCTACTCAGCATCTGTCGAGCCCTCGCCGAAGATATCCAGGTGGCAAATAGCGTGCTCCTGCAGCCTCTGAAAGTGAACTCCTCCTGACCTGGCTCGCGGAACGTCACCGTCCTCGCTCCACAGTCGATCGTAGCGTAGTACCGCGCCAGCCAATCCATACCGAGCACGACGTCGAAGTCCTGCAGCTGCCCTAACACCAACAAGTCTGCAGGCATGACACACGAGTCCAACTGCACCGGACACGACAAACAACACTCCGCAACCAGTAAAACATGGTCCGGGATCTGCACCTCTCGTGCCTGTGACAATGCCCCTAACTCTAGCCCATGCAACAATGCAAATGCTCGGCTAACAAAGGAATGCGATGTACCAGTGTCGAAAAGAGTGCGAACTCTAATGCCAGAAATCAAAGTGATACCTGCCACCACTCGGTCGGCTGCTGTAGAGTCCTCCACCTGAGCTGCATAGACTCTACCACTCGGAGCCTGCTGTCGAAGCTCACCCTGTCGCGGCATGGACGACCTATCCTCCTGGCGGTAACTCGGTGCTGCTCTGTAAGTCTGCTGAGGTGCTGGTGGAGCTGAAGCTGATGATGGTGCTGGAGATGCTGCTCGAGGACAAGCTGCCCTCATGTGTCCCGGCTGACCACATCCGTAGCACCGGCCCTCCCTCTGCTCACACTGTCTGGGCCAGTGTGGTCCTCCGCAGATCACACACTGCGGCGCCCTCTCAGGCTGTCCTCTCTTACGGGAGTCTCTGGATCGCTGACGTCCTGAGAACCCACGACCCTGAGAACGCGATCGTGGAGGTCTCGGCGGACGCCTGCTACTCGATTGGCCTCCGTCGTCTGGAGCTGGGCGCTTCCTGTCCTGAGTCTGTCCCGGCTCCTGAGCCCTCTCTCGCAGTGACACCTCTCCTCTCTCCTCCCATAGTGCTTGCTCAATGGACGCGTCCAAAGTCCTCGACCTCTGCGCCCTAACGAACCTGAACAGGTCGGGTCTCAAACCCTGCTCGAACAAGTAGACCCTATGTGCCTCGTCTCTGGCCACGAACGGAACACAGTTCAGGAGTCTAGTAAACTCCCGAACATACTCCTGAACTGTCCGCTCGCCCTGCTGGATCCTCTTCAAATCCTCCTCAACCTTCTGTTTCATGCTGTTCGAAAAATACATCCCATACAGCATTCCACAGAACTCATCCCACCTCAGCTGCGCTGCCTCCAGTCTCTGGTCTCGCCTCACTCTCCGCCACCAGTCACGTGCATCACCTGACAAACAGTGTACTCCCAAAGGTACCTGCTCCCCCTCTGGAACGTACAGATCCTCGAATAACCTCTTCATAGCACTGACCCAACCCTCAACAACCCAGGCCTCAGTGCCTCTACCATCGAAGATCGGTGGATCAAATCGGCGGAAACGAGTTAACCTCTCCGTCCACCGCTCCTGCTCGGCCTCAGTCAATGGTACAGGCCCCCTGGCAGGCGCAACTGGCGCTATAGGAATCTCCACCGGTGGGGGCATAGCTGCGGCTGGAGCTGACGCTGGAGTAGTCGGGAGTGGAACAGTCTGCTCTGGTACACTCGGTGCTGAACTCGGTGACTGAGCTATCCTCTCACACAACCTCTGCAACAACTCTCCCTGCTGCCTCGTCACCTCAGTCAGGGCAGCCAACTGTGCACTCAGATCAGGGGGTGCGCTAGCCTCAGGTCGCGCACTCGGCTCTCCAACAGGGGGTGCACTAGCCTCCGGTCTGTCCCTCTGCTCCTGCCGAGCACTCTGCTCCATCTGCTCAGATCTCTCAGAAGGTCCCGCACGATCCCGCAACGACGGTCGACCTCGGCGACGATACATAGCTGAAAAGAAACAAGTCGGGGTCAGATACACGCAACACTCTAGACCCAATCAACGAAACTCGGGAAGGCGGTCCCTGTTTTCCTCCAAAATTATGTCGTCTGCAGCCAACATAATTTTTCAGGCCAAAACAGGAACTCCTTCAGTCACTCACTCCACTCTAGGAGGAATTAGAACAAATAATCATTGACCTTCGCAATTAAATGACGCCTCTCGCGTCTTGCTTCCTAAGGTTTGCCAACTTAGGGTTTCCTAGGTCCCAACGACCTATAGCAAAGCTCTGATACCAACTTAATCTGTCACGCCCCGGATATCTCGTTCCCCGGGCACGACGACAAATCCGCCGTATACAAAGAAATATCCCTTGTATACGAAGCGTCAAAGTACCTGTAGAATACGATACTACAAACAGTAGCATAGAGCTACTAAAAAAAACCTAAATAACTGAGTTTCATATACATAGCTAGAATCCAAAATACAAGGTTACTCGCACTGGCGAGTTAAACAACTATGTACATAAACTCCAAAACAACAACTACCTGCAGTAGTGGAAAGCCTCTAGCTCTGACTATCGGGTAGGGCTCTAGCTCGCAACGCCCTTGCCTCGATCCTGGTCGGCGGAAGATGCAGCAGCCGGCACCTGTGGCTCTGCAAAACAGGAGTAACAACTGGGCGTGAGAACTACTGTAAAAACAGGTAGTCCTCAGTGGGTGCCGCCCAAAATAACATCGGTCTACCCACTAAGTCTACAGAAGGGAGCAAAAATAGTAGGAAAAGCAGGAAGTACACTCTATCGCTATCAATCACTACGCCATCATGCTCTACACTAACCAACTGTAGGAAATGTCAAATCTGACCCAATCCAATCGGGACTGTAAACATACCCGTCCTTGGGACTGTGAATACACCCGTCCCTGCCCCGTTGCGACTATCCAGCTACCCCCACACTAACTGGTCTGTGGAGAGCAAGTCCAACTGGCATGAGCGACACCAACGCGAAAGCACAAAGCCTGACTCCGGAGTGGCACTCGTGGGCGCTACCCAACCGAGTATGCAGCGTATCTCTGTCGAGCTCAATCAGGCTCCAACTAGCCAAAGTCAAGTAATCGACTCAAACTGATCTAACAACCAACAGGTAACGTGCCCTCGGCACAGTCTGACGCCAAAAAGGCGATACGGGTCGACGGCACCTAACAGTCCGAAAAAACCTGAACGACCCTGTAAAAATCCACTTGGCGAACCAGCACGAGTGTAAATACATTCTAGACTACCTGGAGTACTCGTCTCGAAGAAACTGCGACAGTACAATTTTCTAACGACTCCTAGAGCTAAATTAGGCAGTTTATACAGGTGACAGGTCCATATCGCAGGTTTTCTCCTAATTCAATTTCAAGTCCAACATGTATAATCTACTTAATTTATAAAATGCTCCCAAAATTCAGATTTCACATCTACAATTAATCCATGAATTTGAGCTAACATTAATTACCGAAATCAAAATCTATACATGTCGACCAATAAGAACTTAGGAGTTAAGCCGATGTAACCCACCTCGCACGCAAATCCCTGGCAGCGAAACACTCTCACAGCTGTGGCTCCACCTGCTGGGTCGATCGTAGTACTTCGATCTCAAGAATCGCGCTAACTCCAAGCTCTACACCAACCAATCACCGATTCAGTCCAGAATTTGCAGCAGTAGAGTAGGAATGAGATTCGACCAAGCTAACCTTTACCAAATCTGGCAAGTGAGGGCTTCGTGGATTCCTCTCGAAGTCCTGAATCCAACGAACCAAGTCTCGTCGAAATCCAATGCTCCTACGTCGCGTACGAGCCAAAACACCGACAGTCGACTCAGAAATCTGCAGCAGTAGCACCCGAGCTCTAAATTGATGGAATTGAAGTAATTGGAGGAATGCCCACTGATAAAGCATTTCAAAAAAAAAAATACCTTAGAACCAGCACGACATCAAGGATGGCGAAAAGCCGCACTCGCCCGGCCTCCTCGCAGCAACACGACGTCGAAAATAAGCTCGAGCGGCTCCGCGGCACGCCGTCGACGGCGAATCCGAGCTTCGTGGCTACCTCTACGTGGCTCCTCCGCTTCGGCTCTCCACTCCACACGAAAGAGAGAAAGAAAAACTAATTAGAGAGGTTTAGGTTGCTTCCCTTAATTAAATGCATGGATAACTATGCATGAGGGCACGTGGCATCCACCTATATATATATGTATATACATGGGGCATGTGGCATCCATATATATATATATGGATGTATATTTAATGGATACTACATCCATTTTAGAAGAAACTCCAACAGAAAGTAGGTAACAGTGCACTCTACCCATTAATTATTTCATTATAATATATAATTTATGGATTGACTACTAAACCTCAAGTTAGAGATCCGCGAGATTTGAATTTATTTATTTTTTTCCTAAAATAAATTTATACTACAAATTATTTTACATTTTATTGTAATAAAATAAAAACGAAAGAAATAAATTAGAGTGGCTTAAAGATAAGAAAATAAATACACTGCTAGCTATAATGGTTGAACATTCTACTCTCTGGGTGTACTTACTAATGTGGTTGATTTACAATAAATATTCTCCTTCGGGATATAAAGATTTTAATTCTCAATTAAATATCCGTAGTACTAGTTTATCGCCTTTATATCTAGAAGTATTTAGATAATACACTTATTTGCTATGAAACTATACATGTAATTTTATCGTAGCTTAAAATCAATTTTTTGTATTTTTTTAGCCAATTAGAAATTTTGAATATAAAAATACAAAATACCATTTTATAATAATTAAATTTTTAAAAATTAAATTAGTGATGTTAGATTAAGAGATACTAAATACCATCTCATGTTTCAAATATCGACAGTGCACTCAACATTCGCAATCGATTCCATTTGCCTTTTTCTTTTTCTTTTTTAAATATCTTTTCCTTGGAATAATTCCTTCGACACAATTAAATATTTTGTTGTAAAAAAAAATTCACAACAACTAAATATTTATGTTACCTTCTAAACTTTTGACGGAGTTTTATTTTACCCCCAAACTTCTAAAAAAGGATATATAAAATCCTAAACTCTAAACATTTTATTCATATTTTTCTTTCCATTAGTTTTCGGTTAATAGAGCTTGATGAAAAACTAACGGAAGAGATAATATGAATGAAATATTAGAGTTCAGTGTCTTAGATGTTCATTTTAGGAGTTTATGGGATAAAGTGAAACTCTACCAAAGTTCAAGGGGTCGTAATATGTAATAACTGAAGTTTTTGATAAATAAAATTAAATCCTTGGTTGACGATGTTTTTGTGTGTAATATAATTACTAAAGCACTCGTCAAATTTCAGGAGAAAATGAGCTAAAATGGAGAAGTTACGCGACCCGAACTGATGACTTAAGTGAATAGTAACTCCGGTTTTCCGGATGAACCAATGAATAGAGAAGGGTTCTGGTGCACATCAAACTCTGAATATAGGACTTCAATAGCTCGTTTCGAACGGCTCAACCATTTTGGACCCAATGGTACTGACGGAATTGGGTTCTGATGCACGGTTGTCGAGAAAAAGGGGTTTGATGGAAATTACATGTAGTAATATAAATGGTTATATGGGTGGAAACAAAGAGGGCTGGTTTCGACGCTGATCGGAGACCAAATCGGACAAAGTAAAATGCTAGATTCGATGCCCCAGTTGTGCTGAACGCGCTGGCGCAATCCGTTCGGAAACCCGACGGACGGATCTTCGGGAATCGTGAAAAGTCCGCTGAGAGGTCAAGTTGGCAAGATCGATTATTCGCGAAAACGTCCAATATTTTATGCGCGATCTTGCACGAATTTGAATGTCGAGGGACCTGTATGCTTAATCCACTCGTTGGCAGGGGCTGGAGTGTAAATATTAGACCTTGGAGGGGTTCCTCGCAAAGTGGCACCTTGTATAAAAGGGGCATCTAGGGTTTTCCAGAGTTCTTTTGGCTGCCATGATCATCTAGAAAACCCTAGCCGCACCGTAGCCGCCCCGACCTCCTCCGGCCGCCGCCACGCCGCCGGGAAGCCCGAACCCGAGAGATAGTGGGAGGAGTGGATCTCCGCTGCCGCGCCACCGGTTGCAGCCCGCCGCCGGCCAGCACCCTCCTCGGACCTCTCGGACCGAGTGCTCCCTCCTCCGGCCAGACCGCCCGCCTCCCGACCGCCGGCGACCAACCCTAGCTCTCCTCGGGTCTGGTAAGGGTATTTTATGTTCCAGCACTGTTTTTCGAGGTTCCGGTCACCTTTCTGGTGATCCGATAAGCCTCCTAAGCTTCGGGAAGTGAGCACGATGATCTACAACTCGTGCTGAACATCGTGCTCACCTCCAACAGCGGCAAAGATGCCCTGGTTTGTGAGTTAGTCGCGATCTTCGCGCTGTGCGCGCAGTTTATCAGAACTTCGCGTCGCTCGTGCGCGCACCGCAGTGGCCGGCAGTGCTCCGAAAGGTGAGCACGGCCTCCGACATGCTGAAACCTGTCAGCGAGTACGACGGTCGGATTAATCGACCTCTGGTTTGCGTGCACGGTCCAGAAAAGCCTAGAAATCACATGAAATGATGCGATTTCATGTATCGGTATGGGCTTTTAGGTTTTCTGCTTCGTTGTAGATGCTGTTGGCAGCATGTTTGGGCTGAGGATAACCTCTGGACTGATCGTCCAAGGCCCCAAGCCCTTGCGGAAATCGAAAAGTGATTTCCGGAGCGTTTTCGGCGAAATCCGCCGATAGAACGCGGTTTCGGTTCGGAATTCATCCGACGGTGCCTCGTGGCTGATTGTAGCGTCGCTGAGCCTTGTTGGCTGGTCACCCGCGTCGTTTTGAGGGTTCGGAAACGACGGGTGAGCGACGATGAAGTTCCGGTGCGGTTTTCGGGACTTCCGGCTTATTCGGTAATCGGTTTTGGGAAACCGGTCGTGGTTCTGGTGAGCGGGGGTTGTGAGTTAGCATTACATGTCAGTGGGTTAGACCTTAACCCGTTGGACCTTTCGTAGGTTCGGTCGCACCGTCTTCACAGTCGAGAGACCTTCGTCAGATACGTACAGGTGGGTACTTCGACCCGACGTCGGTACAGTGGTGCACGCTCGGTGACGTTCCTTCCACCCTTCCTGTTTACATTGCTTATCATATACATTGCTTATCATATTATCCTCGTATTACTCTACTCGGTTGTTTCCATGCTCAGTATCTTGTGTAGGAGTAGAGTAGATTTCTTCAGCATATGATATCTGTGATCTGGTTGGTTGATTCTCCTTTGTTGTATCTATGACCTGGTTGGTCGAGTTTCATACTCCATACTTGTGACCTGGTTGGTCGAGTTTCATACTCCCTACTTGTGACCTGGTTGGTCGAGTTTCATACTCCATACTTGTGACCTGGTTGGTCGATTTGGTTACATGATGACCCATGCGGTCGATGGGCCCTGGGGGGCAGGATTGTCGGCTGGTTGCCGACGGTTGATCATTGAGCATATTGCATTGATCGCCCGATACTCGTCGCATTTCACGAACACTGGCGGTCTGATCCACCGCAAGGAGTGTTCTTTTCCGGAAAAGTGGTTGAATGGTGACAACCCGTGAGCCCTAGAGGGGTTATATGCACTGGAGAGTAGTAGTGGCATTGGCTTGAGGTCTGCGGTGCTGACCAAGAGAGCATTGGGTTCAGATTGGGTACTTTTGGACTGATTGTCCCGTTGATGCATACATACAGTAGCTGTAGTTGTTCATTTATATACACTTCAGTACTTGTTTATTTTAGCTACTGTACTACCATTATCCATATATTTGTTTATCTCCGTGACTAGTGAGTACCCCTCGCCTTCTTCGGCTTGCGGTACCCACTGGGAGGGGAGACATGTTTACATGTTCTCACCCCCCGCCCCCATTACAGGTGACGTAGCCGGTCCGAGTGGGACAGCTGGTGAGGAACGGGTCTAGCATACGATAGAGCTTTCCGTCCCGTGGTTTGGTTTATCTACCCTTACTCTTCATGATTAAATAAATAACTAACTTAGACATATTATGGTTCAGTTTTATTTTACTATTTGGATATCTGAGTTTTCAGTTGGTTTTGAAATGTAATAAAGGAATTTGTGTTTTCTTGAAATGGAAATGGTTTTCTACCTCTCGTGGTAGCGTTTTGAAAAGTTAAAAGTTCCTGTGTAGGGAACAGTTTTCAAAAGGTTTCTGTGGATTTTGTATCTTAGTATTTCAAAACCTGTTTCTGTGGTTGGAAACATTTTAACTGATAGTTGTGGATTTATATTTAAATAGCGAATGTATAATTGTGAATCTGTGGTGAATGGTGTATGAATGTATATCTGTGGTTGTTTGTATATTCATCTGGTTGTGGTTGTTGTATGATTGAACTCTTGTACTTGTGCGACGCCGTGCAAATACAGGGGAGACTCTGTCCGTGTGAACAGTGGAACTCCTGTATTTGTGGCGGATCTGGCACACTCTGGGGTCAGATTTTCAAAAAAAAATTTCAGACGCTTTTCCACTACCTTTTAAACTAAAAGGGACCCCGGGGCGTGACATAATAATACAATTTATCTATTAAAAAAAGTTTAAAAATGTAATAGTCATATTGCTGATATGGTGCCCACAATCAATCAATCAAATTACTGTCCGAGTCCACCCATTTTATCCTGATTTTTAGAAAACATATTTTTATTATATTTTTCTTTAAAAAGAGAGATATATAATTGGCTAATTATGGATAATATAATATAGGCATTATATTGTGGACTTCCTCATGTATATAAGGACCAATTTGATCGTATAATGGCTAAAAAACAAAAAATATATATATAAATAAAATAGGGGTGACAATTTTTAATTTCAAACGATTAAATTTACCGGTCATCACATAATTTGACATGAATATCAAAATAGATTAACAGTTAATAGGGGTGGAAACGAGCTTAGCTCGAGCGTGCTTACCTCAGCTCAAGCTTGGCTTGAAATTAATTTGAGCTGAGCTCGAGCGAGCCTAATTTCGAGTCGAGCGAGCTCGAGTCCTAAACGACCTGCTTGAAATTCTTAACATCGTGCAATCTATAGTTTAACTTTTATAAAATATTATCTAAAATTTAATATAAAAAATATCTAATAGTTTAACATACAAAATGAATGCATGAAATAAGATATTATAATACTAAAAAAAATTAGAGAAAGAGACTCTACGAGGAAGTGAAAAAGAGAGAAAGAGAGCAATTAGAGTATGATTTTGCTGGTTTGATTTTGTGGGCCCAATAATTTAAATTCTATGTACATATAATTAAAATACATAATATATATTATTTTATATAATTAAAATATATATTATATATAATTATATATAGAGAGAGTTTGGCTACTATATATACTTTTATGAGTATAAATCCCTTTATACTCATAAGTTTTCGACCGTTAGATCTATTATTTTGACCATTTTTATCCGTTAAATCATACTATTCAACAAACCACCCACTCAATCTTAGGGGACCACTATCATACTAATCGCATATCCAACGGCTAAATTTTATAAGTATAAAGGGGTCTATACTTATAAGAGTATAGTAGCCTGAGCATATACATATAGAATTAGGCTACTATACTATTAATAGCACAAACCGCTTGCTATCAGGTTTTCGGCCCTTGGATGAAAAGATGTGTAGTCAGAGTGATTGTAGCCCTCTAGGGTTGAGTGGGTGGCTAGTTGAATATTATGATCTAATGGATGAAAATGGCTAAAGGGATAGATCTAACAGCAGAAAACTCGATAGTACCAAATGCTTGGTACTATCGATAGTATAATAGCCGGACTCTATATATAAATAGGCAGATCTAACAGCAAAAAACTCAATAAAACAAAGCGCTTAGAGGTGGGTTGTGTTTCACCGAAACGACTAAGTCGCCGCCATGTCAAAGTGGAGTATGAATTCTCATTGATGCATATATGTGTAGTGGTAGTTAATTACATAAATGAATGTATAGGCGGATGCCATGTAGATGCATGAGATGTTATGTACTAACTATCTTACATGATAAGTATATGCATGTTGACATTATGAGAAATATATTAGGTGATATATATATGTTAACATATTATGGAATATATGCTAGTTGATAAATGCATGTTGGCATAATATAGAATATGTTAGAGTATATAAATGAATGTTGACGTGGTGATAAAATGCTAAATAGAATAGGCAGGTGTCGGGGTGTGACATATATATATATATATATATATATAAAATTGAGCTAGAATGCTTTTAGAAGCACCAACCCCATGGTACTTCTAGGTTTTTAGCCCTTGGATCTACTCCTTCATTACAGGTAGCCTTTGGATCAAACACTATTCCACCTACCACCAACTACCACCATTATCTCANTATATATATATATATAGAGTCCGGCTTGGATACTATCGATAGTACCAAGAATTTGGTGCTATCGAGTTTTCCACCGTTAGATTTAATCCTCTGATTATTTTTACCCGTTAGATTATACTATTCAATCAACCACTCACTCAACCCTAGGGGGCCCACATCATCCTAACCACCCATTTCTCAATCTAAGGGCAAAAAAATCAATGGCACCAATAGCTTGGTGCTATTGATAGTATTCCAGCCTAGTTCTATATATAGAGTCCGGCTGGGATACTATCGATAGTACCAAGGATTTGGTGCTATTGAGTTTTCCACCGTTAGATTTAACCCTCTGATGAGTATAGAGCCCTTCGTACTCATAAATTGTTTTCGATGTTGGGGCTTTCGAATCGACGATCCACATCGTTAAACATGATCTAGAGTATTTGAAAGTTTTAGAAAATAAATTTTGTAATTTTTCGAAACTATTATAAAGTCCATCAAACGGGTATAAAATGAACAGTCAAAATCAAAAGACATCCTAAAAATGGATGATCGGATCCTTTAATTTAAGATCGAAGTTATTGATCTTTTATTTAGGTAGTGAATAGAATTTTCTATCAAAAATTCAACCTATTCCGATTCTTTTACACTGTTAAACTAGCAAATATCTCATACCGGCCGTTAAAAATTATCAATTTTGTGAGCTTTTGATCGCAAGGTAAATGATATCGAAAAATTATAAAATTTGATTTCTAAAAGTTTTAAATGCTCTAGATAATTTTTAACAGTATGGATCGTCGATTAGGAAGCTCTATTATCGAAAACAACTTGTGAATACGAAGGCGATCACACTCATAAAAGTATAGTAGCCAGACTCTATATATATATATACAGAGTAGGTCTTGTGTGCCGTTTTCGATAATGGAGCTTCCGAATCGACGATCGGCTCCGTTAGACTTGATCTAGCATATTTAAAGTATCTAGAAAATAAATTTTGTGACTTTTCGACATCATTTACCTAACGATCGAAAGGGTTCAAAATCAACGGCTGAAAATAAAAATCTTACAAAAAGTGGTGATATAGCATGAAAATTTTCGATCAAACATATTGATCTTGCTGTAAATAGTATAAAATATTTTCTATCAAAATTTCATCTGATTTGAACGGTTCTACACTGTTAAACTTGCAAACGGTATACATCAACCATTAAAAATTGTTGATTTTGAACCCTTTCGATCGCTAGGAAAATGATACCGAAAAATCACTAAAATTATTTTCTAGATAGTTCAAATACGCTAGATCAAGTCTAACAGAGCCGATCATCGATTTGGAAGCTCCATCATCGAAAACGGCTTAGGAGCATGGAGGTCTCCGTGCTCCTAATAGCATACAAGACCTACTCTATATAAATAAATATATATATATATATATATATGTATATGGAGGAGAAGAGGTTGATTCAAGGAGTGTTTGTGTGAGTGTGTGAGTGTGTATGGAGGAGGGAGCGTTATGTGTATATATATATATATATATATAGAATGTGGAACGTAGCTAGGGTGGTGGGTTTTTATACATAAGCATTGCTCTATATATAACGGGAGAAGGAGAGCATTGCAAATAAGGCATAGTAGCAGTAGCATACGAACGAACTACGAGGTTTGAGTGGGCCCGAAGCGTGTGGATTTATGGTACCAAAACACAGGAAAAGCAGTTTGATCTATTGTGTAGATTAATTAATTAATTAATATGGGAGTTGTCAATAAAAATAGTGTTAGCTACTCACTAGGCGTTGCTCGTTGTTGTGGCATCAAAAATATTTATTTTTATATGTATTTTACAAGGTTAAAAAATTTTAAAAAAATTTTGGTTTCTTCTCTCCTTGACAAAATAGTGGTAAAAATAAATTGACACGGAATAATTAAACAAGCTGCAAACTAGACGTTATTCCGTCCTCGATCTCTCACAAGCGTNTGCGGTTAGGATGATGTGGGCCCCCTAGGGTTGAGTGGGTGGTTGGTTGAATAGTAAAATCTAATGGGTAAAAATAATCAAAGGGGTTAATCTAATGGCAGAAAACTTGATACATCAAATGTTTGGTGTAATCGATAGCATAGCAGCCGGACTATATATATATATATATATATATATATATATATATATATCTATACTATATATAAAAGCACATATTTCAAATTTGGGTCTGTCGACAGACCCATTTTTTGGCAGAAAAAAAATATTATTTCCTCTTTCCTTACGTAAAATAAATAACGTAATGAAACAAATTTTTAATTTCTGTTAATCTCTAAAATAGAAAAAAAATACACTTATACAAATTTTTGCCAACCGAAAGATATTTTGTTACATCTGCCAGTTAGGGAGTAGGTTAGAGGAGAGTAAAATAATCAAATTAATCAAGTGCGGGGAGCTCAGGGGACTTAGCTTGTGAGATGGTATGCGCATCGACCGGCTGGGAAGGAGGAGCGGCGAGTGAGTGGCAACCTTAGGTCGAAGAAGGAGTAAGATGGGACGAAGGAGGAATCAAAAGCGAACAACAGAGGTGAGTGAGGTAGAGTCCTGAGCATAAGGAGCTTAACGGATAAGCACCAGCGCGAAAGGACCCGACCTGTTAAGGATGTTAATTGGAACCGAGCCGTCTGAAGGGCCCAGTAAGCTTCGGAGTGCACGGTCCAATAAGCATCGGAGTTCACGAATTTAGGCCCATTGGCCCCTACGCTTGATATTTTGGCACAATTGCAGTATAGCACATAGGAGTTCATATTCTTTGTTTTTAGTAATAGACAGGGTAATAAAAGATGCAGATGTAACCTAGGTCGATTATGAATAATATTGATATTGATTTCCTTCTCAACTCATCTCGTCCCTCCTACTTCTTCTTTCTCCTTCATCTTTTCTTCTACTTCTTATCCTTTCTTAAACCCTGCTTAATCTCTCAACTTATTCTTCTCCTACTTGGATCTGTGATATTCGAGTCGGAACGGAGACCATCATTCTCGACGCCGTCCTCGTCTCAGCGAAATCTCATCATCAACGGGTTGCGTTGAGTCAGGTACGTAACATATTTACTGTGAATCTATATTTTAATTAAAATTTTATTTATTTTTTTTATCTCTAAAATAGAAAAAAAATCATGCTTATCCAAATTTTTGCCAGAATATCTATTGTAAATCTATATTTCAATTCAAAATATATAATTAATTTATAACTTAAATTTTACGAACAATTATGATCAATTGGTTAAAAATATTGAAAATAAAAATGAACTATTATGTTCAATCTGTTAAAAAGTAGCACTTTTATCCATTTATTTTACATTAAAATTTAAATTTGACTTTAAATTGTGAATTAAATTAAATTTTTAATTTTTGATATCAAATCTATCCATCTATTTATATTAAAATTTAAAATTGATATTGTAGATATTTTCTAATAAAATGAAACATATAAATTTAGAAAATATTTTATTCTAAATTTCTGAAAAAATATGATTTACAAATGTTTATTGATTTAAAATAAATTAAAATAATTGTTACGTGCAGTTACACGTATGCTCAACTAGTATATATATATAGAGAGTCCAGCTACTATACTCTTATGAGTACTATCGCCCTCGTACTCATAAGTTGTTTTCGATGATAGAGCTTCCGAATTGACGATCCATATCGTTGAACATTATCTAGAGCATTTAAAAATTCTAAAAATCAAATTTCATAATTTTTCGACATCATTTACCTTACGATCAAAAGCTCACAAAATTGATAATTTTTAACGGCCGGTATGGAATACTTGCTAGTTTAACGGTGTAAAAGACTTGGAATAGGTTGAATTTTTGATAAAAAATTCTATTCACTACCTAAATAAAGATCAATAACTCTGATCTTAAATTGAAGGATCCGATCATCCATTTTTAGGACGTCGTTCGATTTTGACCGTTCATTTTATGCTCGCTTGATGGACTTTATTATGATTTCGAAAATTTACGAAATTTATTTTCTAGAAGTTTCAAATACTCTAGATCGTATTTAACGGAGTGGATCGTCGATTCGGAAGCTCCATCATCGAAAACAACTTATGAGTATGAAGACTCCAATACTTATAAGAGTATAGTAGCCCTACTCATATAGGCTGGGGCTACTATACTCTTATGAGTATAGTATAGACCCACTTATAGTCATAAATTTTTAACCGTTGATTGATAGGATGTGTGGTTAGGATGATGGTGGTCCACACTTAGAATGATAGTGGTCCTTTAGGGTTGAGTGAGTAGTTGGTTAAATAGTATGATTTAATAGGTGAAAATGATCAATGAAATAAATCTAATGGCCAAAAACTTATGATTATAAAGGAGTCAACACTCATAAAAGTATAGTAGCCGGACTCTATATATATATTTTTGGGCTTTTCGAGCTTAATTCGAACAAGTCGAGTAATACTCAAGCTTGGCTTGAAATTAATTTTGAGCCTAAATTTAGGCTCAAGCTTGTTTGAAATTAATTCGAGCTGAGCTCGAGCGAGCCGAATATCTCGAGCCGAACACGAGTCGAACACCAGCTGGCTCACTCATTTGCCAGCCCTAACAGTTAATGTGTGGTTTATCCAAAATGTCCAAAAAAAAAAAATTCCAAAATTTTTTTTTTCATGGAAAACTTTTTTTTTTTTTCCAGTTTTTCATCTATTTATTTTTAAAAAAACTAGCTTGTTTAAATATGTTTTTTAAATTTAATGGCAAATTAATATTTTTATTTTCGAATTTTTTTAGAAAAACCAAAATGCTAGTTTTTCATAGAATTTAGAAAGAAGTTTTTCAAAAGAGCTATTTTTTGATATTTTATAATACAAAAAATAATAAAAGTGCTTTTGAATTTAGAAAGAACTTTACCATATATGTGGTTTAATGAGGAAAAAAATTATCTAGAACCACGGGCTCGAAGAGGTTTGTTGGAGCCTAAATCTACTTTTTTTTTTTTTTTTTTTTTTTGTTATGGAGGAAAAAAATTGTATTGAAGCATATATTATTGTTAAATAACTTATATCTATGTTTTTTATATGTTATATGTGATATTCTATTTAATGTACTTGGATTAGTTCATTGTTTCTTTTCTACATTTCATAATTTTTTCGAAAAAAATACAAAAAAAATATATATTTTTATTTTTAGAATTAAAATAGTTTCATCTCTTTCATACTAATTAATTAATTATTTCTTTCGATCGTAAGTAAGCTTTGTATATTTAGTAGCTGTTTTTAAATTTTATTCTTTAATTGAACAATCAAGTATAACTTTTTTAAAATTTATTTATTTTTACTTTCATTTTTTTGAGAGAAATTTTTTTATTTTTATCTTTTTTTAAAAATATAGTAGAAGCAAGCTCCTTATAAATGCATGTCTTTATGTATAAACTTCTTTTATTTGTTTTCCTTTTTTATTATTTTATTTTTTATTTAAATAGATACAAAAATCGGCAGATTAGGCGATCAGTAAGTGGGTCACTATATCCAGTAAATAATTTGGGTATGGATAAAATTTATCTCCAAAATTTTGGTTAGCCAATATTATTATCATACTCACCCATAGGCTGAGGGTTAATCTAATGTTTACAATATATTTAAAATATTACAATATACAGTAGATAATATAGAATATTAAAATAATACAAAGAAAAATTAAGATTAGATCCTAAAAGTACGTAAAACAAAACGAGTATCCACTATTTTATTTAATATTTTTGTATGCAGGTACTCGCGAGTTTCTATAGTTTTTGTGTATTTTTTAAAATACAGATAATTTAATAGATACCCATCTATTTTATTTATAATTTTTTAGATAAAAAATTTAATATTCATATTCATAAATTTACAGCTAACTCAGCTATATCCCTGGATATGGATAAAAATTGCGACATCTACTTTTTAAATTTAAAAAGACTTAATATGGAATCCCTTTTAGGATGTGGAATCCCATGGGCAATGGAGACCGGGCTCCAAGCCTGCAACAAACCATTTATGTTCCGACTATACAACCTCAGATTATACATTTATACGCAAGGAATATTATGAAATATGAAATTAGATAAAAATCTTATTATGAAATATGAAACTAGATAAAAATCTAGTTAAAGAGTAGGATTAATTTCATATAGGTCCTATAAATATAGTAAATTATAAATATATGCTTTCAAAGTTCAACTTTCATATATTGTCCTTATAAAAGTCCTGATGTTTTCAAATATGTCCTTATTATTAAGATCCGTTAGAAAAAATTAGTTAACCATAGGTAAAATACTTAATCCTAGTTAGTTACTAAGGTGAATTGATATTTTTACTACTCATCAATTAACAGTTAGGACTTTTGGAGGGATATATTTGTGATGTCAAAAGTGTCGGTAACAAATCAGAGAGACATATTTGAAAATATTGAAACTTTTGTATGGACAAAATACAAAATTTAAACTTTGTAGGGATATAATTGCAATTCACTATATTTACAGAGATCTGTATGAAAGTAACCCTTAAGAATAATATAATAATTTTATATTAAAAATAATAATCTTAAATATTTGTATTTGTATATTTTTATATACTATAACTAAAATAAAAAAAAAATAATACAGCTCTCTATAAACATATTGTAGTATTCTTGGTGTAGTGTTTCTGAGCTTTGGATAGGATTGGCTTCAGTTTTAGTGACTGGTCGACACATCTGGAGAGTGTCGGACTGAGTCGGAGTCGTTTTTGTACAAATTGGATGCAGAAATGGACTCGGCGTACTCAATTAAGCAAAACTGGAGTTTTGCCAGATTCGGGCGCTCAGAACACGATTTAGGTCGCCCAGAACTGAGTGTTGAATTTAACTGAAACTGGAAGCCAATTCGGATCCTATGTTCCAGGCGCCCAGAAGTGGGTCCGGAAATTTTACATTGTGAATATCGTTTGTGTTGACACGTGGCGGGTGGTAGGTGAGGTCCGCCGGAGCCGTTTATAGGCGCAGCACACCGCGGGTGATAGAACCAAAGGGGAGCAAATGTGCAGCATGGAGGTTTCGGACGCCCAGAAATGGATTTTGGGCGCCCGAAAGTGGCCATTTCTGCAGGTGTAGCAGAATTGCAGCCTTCGTTCCTGAGGTTCATCTGACCTTATGTTCACCCTATAAATAGCTGAGGAGCGTCCCTGGTGAGCTCTTTTCCTCTCTTCTTCACAGTGATCCTCTACTTTGCATTCCAACCCCTCCAAATCACTCAAATTGCTTCAAGATCCACAACTCCAAGCATGTTAGGTGCTGATTCTGCAATTCTTCAGCGACGACCTCCAGTGTTTTGTCTCGTGTGTGACGTAGGAAGGTCGGATCGCGGTGAAACTTAGTTTGCTGGATTCTAGACTGCCAGAAGAATCCACGAAGCCCTGAATTGCAGAATTTGGTTGAGGTTAACTTGGTCGAACTCAAGTTTTACTCTGCTACTGTTGTATTTGGACAGAATTATGGATTTTGAGCTTTTCTTGATGCTATCTTTGGAAGTAGGAGAATTTGGGACCTGAGAATAATTCTTTAGTATACTCCAATGGATTTGGGACTGTCCTCACCTGAATTGGAGGTTATTATGTGAGTTTTAACATTGGAGTTGGATTAATTAAGCTTAAGTGCTGATATTATAGTTGTATTGATGGAATTAGTGGATTTTGGTGCTTAGATCGAACTTGTGGATCATTGCTGGCTGAGAGGAGGTTCAGCTGCGAGATCTTGCACCTTCGAGACTTCCTTGCTGGCAGGGATTAGCAATTAAGGTAGGTTTCTTATTGGTTTTGCTCCTAAGCTTGTGTAAAGTAAACATGTATAGTTCGACTTCGGTATAACACATTATAGCTCAAATTCATTGATTAGTATATTATATGAAATCTGAATTTGGAGCATGATTCTTAATTCGCAAAATATATATGTTGGACTTGAAAATTTGACTTAGGAGAAAACCCGCGTTTTGACCCGTCATATGATTTTACTACCTGATTTAACTATAGGAGCCGTGATTTGATTGTATCACAGCTGTTTCAGCGCGGTGGATACCCGGGGTAGTTTAGAATGCATTTACGCTCGGGCTTATTTTACAGCAGAGTCTAGGCTGTTTCGGGTTGTCGGGTGCCGTCGGAGTGGACGGTGGACCCAGATTCCTGTTTTTGGTATCAGATTGTGCCGAGGGCACGTGGGTTTTGTTTCTAAATCTGTTTTGACCCTAGCTACTTATCTTTGACTTGTTAGAGCCTGATTAAGCTCGACAGAGATACGCTTGCATACTCGGTTGGGTAGCGCCCACGAGTACCACTCCGGAATCGGGCTTAGTGCTTTTGCGTTGCTGTCGTTCGTGCAGGTTGGACTTGCTCTCCACGGACTGGTTAGTGTGGAGTTAGCTGTATAGTCGTGACCGGGCGGGACGGGTGTGTTTACGGTCCCAGGGACGGGTATGATTACAGTCTTTACTTGAGATTGGGTCTGAGTTGACATTGTTCTACAAATAGTTAGATTCAGAGCATGATAGTATAGTGGCATGTAGCTGTAGATTTATTCCAGCTTTTTTTACTATTCCTGCTTATCCCTGTAGACTTAGTCGGTGGACCGGTGAGTTTGAGGGCAGTACCCACTAAGGACTACTTGTTTTTACAGTAGTTCTCACGCCCAGTTGTTACCACTGTTTATGCAGAGCCGTCGTCTTCGGCTGCTGCTGTTGCTGATTTTGATCGTGGCAAGGGCATCGCGAGTTAGAGCCCTTCCAGTCGAGTCGCAGAGTTAGAGGAGCATCAGCTACAGGTAGTTGTAGTTTTTTGGTCTTTACATACAGTTGTTGTTATCTCGCCAGCGCGAGTTTTTGTATACCCTGATGACATGTATGTATTGAACCGCAGTTTATATTTATGGTTTATTTTTCTAGCTGCTCTGCACTATTGTTTGTAGTATTGTATGATTACAGGTACTTCTACTTCTTCGCTTCGTATACAGAAAAAATACCTATGTATATGGCGGGTATTATTGTAATTTTTGTTGGTGGTTATCCACCCCACCAACTCCCCTATATATATAGTTATCCACTTGAGACTTGAGAGAGATAATGAATTATCTCGTGTTCATTTCTCTAGCATTGAGCCGTACGTGGTGGAGGCTTCAGGTGGAGCTCGGATTGTCGCCGGCGTCGTGCCGAGGAGCCGTTTGATCGCGCGAGCGTCATAGTCGCATCGTTCGGAGGTCGGGCGAGCGTGTGGTTCCACTTCTATTGGCTTCTTGCCAGATTTGGATTAGCGTTTAGAGGTGGGTCAAAGTGATGCTTACCGAATTCTACGGATTTCCTTCTAATTCTATATGTGTCGACAACATGTATTTTTAGCTTCGTTTAGTATATTGTTTAGCTCGATTCTTGGAATTGCATGTTTGGAACTTGAATTGGAGCTTAGAAATATTAGCTAAATTATGCATGTTAGATGGATTTGACTTAGGAGAAAACTGACGTTTCTATACCGTTATTTGATCAAACAACCAGATTTAGCTCTAGGAGCCGTAGTTTGTTTGTATCACTGCAGTTTGTGGGCGGTGGAAACCCAGAATAGTGTAAAATATATTTACGCTCGTGCTGAGGTGCAGAGTGTATTTTTACAGCAGTGTTTAGGCTGTTCCGGATTGTCGGGTGCCGTTGAGGTTGACGGTGGACTCAGATTGCTTTTTTTGCATCAGATTGTGCCGATGACATGTGAGTTCAGTTGTTAAACCATGTTTACTTGACTTTAGCCTGCGAGAGCCTGATTGAGCTCGACAGAGACATGCTTGCATACTCGGTTGGGTAGCGCCCACGAGTGCCACTCCGGAGTCAGGTTTTGTGCGTTTGCGTTGGTGTCATTTTATCTTGGTTGGACTTGCTCTCTACGGACTGCTTAGTGTGGAGGTAGTGGTATAGCTTCGACAGGCGGGACGGTTGTGCTCACAGTCCCTTGGACGGGTATGTTTACAGTCCCGAGCGAGATTGGGTCTGGTTTTCCATTTTCTACAGATTGTTGGGTTAGAGCATGATAGTATAGTGGCATTTAACTGTAGATTTATTCTACCTTTCTTACTATACTTGTTTACATCTGTAGACTTAGTGGGTGAGCTATTGAGGTCGGTAGCGGTACCCACTGCGGATTACTTCTTTTTGTAGTAGTTCTCACGCCCAGTTGTTGGAATCTTTTACAGAGCCCTCTTCTTCGGCTGCTGCTGCTGCTGAGTCTGATCGTGGAAAGGATGTTGCGAGTTAGAGCCCTTCCTGACGAGTTGCTGTGCTAGAGGAGTACCAGCTATAGGTAGTTGTAGTTTTTGAGTTCTTATACATACTGTGTTGTATCTCGCTGGAGCGAGCTTTTTGTACACCTAGATTCGATGTAGGTATAGTGAACTTCTGTTTTTATTTTTATTCTCTTTTGGCAGCTCTATACTACTGGTTGTAGTATTGTATGATTATAGATACAGCTATCGCTTCGTATATAGAGGAAATTTCCTTTGTATACGGCGGATTTGTCGGCGTGCCCGGGGGAACGAGAAATCCGGGACGTGACACATATCGAATAGCAAATATATTCCTACAAAGTTTAACTTTTTATATTTATTCCTATAAAAAGTTTTTAAATATATCCATACTGTTAGAGTTCGTTAGAAAAATATACTTAATCATAGGCTTTGTTTGGGATTGTGGGGAGATTGCATTACGTGCGATGAGAAACGACGATAGAAAAATACTTGTTTGTTTCCGTACGTAATATTGCGTTTTGCATATTGCTGTTAGTCAGTTACGATATATTTTCTGCGGTCCCACCGGAGAACGCAGAAGCATATTCCTATATGCTTTTTCTCAGGTCCATTATATCTAACTAGTATTTGACCCGTGCGATACACGGATAATATAATAATATAAAATAACAAAAGTTATTATGTGATGATAAAAAAAATATTCTAATTAATATTATATTTTTTTAACAAATAAAGAAATATACTATCAATCTTAATTATAGTACATATTAAAGTACAAAAGGTAGAGAAAAAAAATTATGAACCAAAGTAAATACTCAAGTAAAAAGTAAAATTCAACCTTGCTCTATTATCTATGAATTGGTGTGTAAAATAATTTATATTTATATATTGATGTGCAAAACAAAATGATAACTAAAATTGATATGAAAAATTAAAATGATATTAATATTTAAGCATATAATGAGATCAACTAAACTTTCATATTTGACACAAATAAGAGTAAGCACACGTATATGAGAGACATACAAACTTTTAAGATTCAAAAATATATAGATGTTGGTCTTCAAGAAAATATAAAAAAAAAAAAAATTTGTTACATGAAGATGGAAAGTACCTGCTCCAATAACAATATAGATAAATTATTAGATAAATGAAATGATAAATATCATAATATTAGTGAATTTTTTCAGAAAAATATCTAAATTTATTTTTAAAAAAACGACAAAGTTAAATTGTTGAAAAATTGTAAATTTTGAAATAACATGAAGAAAAATAAACCGCTCACCTATTTTAAGTTCTGAAACGCTTCTTTTAAAACCACATTACTTGTGGTTTTGGATAACAAACCATCTTTATCACAAATTAGAATATTCAATCCGTCCTTGCTTCGAACTCTAGATATTGCAACATATAACTGACCATGACTGAATATCGGTCTAGGTAGATATAAGCCAACATATGATAACGATTGACCTTGGCTCTTATTTATTGTCATAGCAAAACAAACAGCCAACGATAATTGCCTTCGTTGCATTTTAAAAGGTAATTTGGAGTCTGATTGAGTAATCACCATACGGGGTATAAACACCTTCTCCCCAATATTGCTCCCAGGGATCACTTTTGCTTCTAGTATGTGTTTTTCTAATTGAGTGATCACTAATCTGGTTCCATTGCATAAACCTGAAGACTTGTCTATATTTCTCAAAGAATGTAAAGTACCGTTATTTAAGATTCAGACATGAGTGTCGTATTATAAAGTTATGAGATTGATAAATACAATATAATTTATTTTGGATATAACTGTCAATCTAGTCATCTATTTATAATAATAAGCAGTTAACTGAAAAAAAAAATATAAACATTCAAAAGATATATTTATAATTATGAGCACCTACTTGTCATTCTCAAGTAGTATCGTAATCTTTTTTGTTTCTTTACCGTCCTTGCAGCTTTCTTCCATTCTACTAATTCCAGAAAGCTTCCCAATGACATCTGATAAATTAGAAAAATAAAATGTAAGAATTAATATAGTAGGTACACATATTAAAAATTAAATTTTAAAAATTAAATATTTGATGCATGTAACAACTCTTACCTACTAAATATTTGTCATCAGCGACATTAGCAAGCAATTCATCAAAAGGGGTAAATATAAATCCATACTTTGATATTGTCAAAACATCTTCCATCTCACGTACAACTGTAGAATATTGAAAATTGATTTTGTAAGGATGTATAGTGGTCCTGTAGAAGCTGCTGCTCTGCCCCACTCCAAACTGGTTGATCACATAAACTTTTCCTTCCGTAAAAAAGACTTTAAATTTGTTCAGAAAAACTTTTCTTACTGTTGTACGTATCCTATCTCCCTAAAATAGAAAATAAACAAATTATGTAGTATCTTTTAGTAAAAACAAAGCAAACGTATGTTCAATTTGAAAATGAAAGTCGTATCTTACATTTTGATCAGAAAAGAACTAACTCTAGGCTATTCACCACCTCTGGACGATGAAATTCAGGCATAGTATACAGACAAATCACTCTGACTTTGATCTTCCATTTGTCTCCAAGAAGAGTGATGTCACGTATAGAATCATACCCAAGTGCCATATCCTGAGAACAATAAGATATTCAAGAAAAAAAATTAATACTTGCTTCGTATTTAAATAATAAAATAAAAATAATACGTTTTATTTTAAAGCATCAACATTTAAGAACTAAGAAAATTACAGGAGTGACAGTAAAGAAAAAAAAATTACGAAATAAAAATTACAGAATGAGTGATAGTAGGAAAGTAACATGTAATATCTATATCTATACTACTTATAAAAGCGTGAGTTTTGAATTTTTTCCTTTTTTCAAAAATGACTCTATCCTTTTTTACTAATATTTTTATTTTCAGTAATTTTCAACCAATCATTTCAAATAATTAACTAAATAATAATTTATTCCCAAATAAAGATAAATATTTTCCTTCTCACGCGTAATATTTGCACCCGCCAATTCTTTCGTAACGTAATATCCGTGAATTTCTCAAATATCTCAACATAATTATAGATGATTTGAAAATAAAATCCCCTTTATTATAGGTGATTTTTAATAATATAGTAAAAGATATAAATTTTTTGCCATTAGATCTTATCTAATGATTGAAAATAAAAGTATCTGTTAACTTTTGTGACAATGTTACTCTCGCATTTATATCATATTTTCTATTTACGCGTTTCTCAAATATTTTCCTTCTCACGTGTAATATCCGCACCCGCCAATTCTTTCGCAACGTAATATCCGTGAATTTCTCAAATATCTCATTAATCCACCTACCATTTGAATTTAATAATATAGTAAATAGAATAGATATGATGACACGTGACAAGCATATAGAAAGCCGCGTTAGGAAAAATGTCTCTATTTTTTTTTACTAATATTTTTATAATAAAGATAAATATTTTCCTTCTCACGCGTAATATCCACACCCGCCAATTCTTTTGCAATGTAATATCCGTAAATTTCTCAAATATCTCAATATAATTATAGGTGACTTTAAACTAAAATTTTCTTGATTATAAGTGATTTTTAATAGCATTATAAAAGATATTAATTTACTTTGAAATAAAATCTCCCTGCTTATAGGTGATTTTTAATAGCATTATAAAAGATATTAATTTTTTGCCATTAGATCTTATCTAATGATTGAAAATAAAAGTATCTGTTACTTTTTGTGACAATATTACCCTCGCATTTATATCATATTTTCTATCTACGCATTTTTCAAATATTTTCCTTCTAGAAAGCTACGTGTCAGCTTCTCATATAGGATTCATTAAGGGTTCTAATAAATAGATAGCGTTAGATAGAGCTCAATACCAAACTAAGCCATAGATAAATTGACCTTTTGGCCCCTCTTAGCTAGGATTTTGGAAGAACATTTCAGATTTTTGGAGATACTGATAAAAATATTATTTTATTTATTTTCTGTTTAGAAGGTAAATAGTGTTCTAATAATAACAAACTAGATGAAAAAATAAAAATATCATTGAATTTTTACAAAAATAAATATAAAAAATTAATTTCATAAAATTATATTTTCTATTCGATATAGTTTACAAAAAACATAAAATTAATCTAATAATATATATATTATATATATATATATATATATATATATATATATATATATATATAATATATATATATATATATATATATAAATATATATATATAACTAGGCTACTATGCTATTAATAGCACGAAGTCATTAGTGCTACAAGTTTTTGGTTATTGGATTAAGAGATGTGCGGTTAGGATGATGTGGCCCTCCTAGGGTTGAGTGGGTGGTTGGTTGAATAGTATGATACTAACGGATGAAAATGATCAAAATGGTAGATCTAACGGCGAAAAACTTGGTAGCACAAGTGCTTCGTGCTATTAATAGCATAGTAGCCGGACTCTATATATATATATATATATAGAGTTGAGCTAGAATACTCTCGATAGTAAACGGGGCGTTTTACTATCGAGTTGTTTTCGATGATAGAGTTCCAAATTGACGATCGGCTCCGTTAAATATGATCTAAACCATTTAAACTACCTAGAAATCAAATTTCACGCACTTTCGATATTGTTCTTTTATCCATCTAGTGAACAAAAAATGAATGGCTGAAAATGAATATTGTTTAAAAAATAATGATAGGAGTCTTGTAATCAAGATCAAGAGTATAGATCTTGTTTTAAATAGTTTGAAGAATTTTCTAACAAAAATTCAATTGATTGAATATCTTTACACCGATTACGAGAAAACGCCTCATATCGACCGTTAAAATTACAAATTTTGAAACAATTTGATCATTAGGCAAATGATATCGAAAAGATTTAAAATTTGATTTCTAAACATTTCAAGTGGTATAGATCATGTTCAACGGTGCCGATCGTCGATTTGGAGGATCTATCATCGAAAATAAATGGATGGCAACGGAGCACATATATAGATATAGTATATATATATATATATATATATATATATATATATATATATATATATATATATATATATATATATATATAGATTAGCCTTTTCGATTCGCCTTTATTAAAACCAGTAAACCAAACCCTTCTCTTCTCTCCACTTTATTTTTCCCCTCTATTCCCCCTTCCCCGATCGCAAGCCCAAAAAAAGAACCAAAAAACAAAAAACAAGAAGAAACCAAAAAAGAAACCCTAACGCTCTCGATCGAATGGCTAATAGCAATCTCCCTCGACGGATCATCAAGGTAGAAGAAGAATCCCTTTCGTATTTGACGAGATCTTCGTCAAATTCCTTTTGATCTCTCCGTGTTCCTTGTTTTTTTTTAATTTTTTAATTTTTAATTTTTTTTTTTATTTTTGTGGGGGTGATTTTGATTCTTGAATCTTTGGTGCGAATTCGAGCAGGAGACCCAGCGCCTCCTCAGCGAACCAGGTATCAATCCACGTATTAGTAGATTTTTACAGTTTTAGGGTTTTTGTTGCGGGGATTGGAGAGGGCTTGGATTGATAGGTTGTGGATGTTCCCCTTTTTTTTTTTTTTGGTTGCAGCTCCGGGGATCAGTGCGTCTCCGTCGGAGGAGAACATGCGGTATTTCGACGTGATGATCATCGGCCCCTCGCAGTCGCCATATGAAGGTGAGTTTTGTGAATTGTATTGTGTGATTTGTCGGAGAATTGGAACTTCGAAACTGAAACGAACATCATTTGTTAGCTGACGTATCAGAAGCTTGAACAGTTTAGAATTGTAACAGAATCATGGGATGATGATTTTTCATGCAGATGTGAATCATCTGATTTGATGCTTTACGCCGTGTTTGGATGTAGGAATAAGTTATCTGTGGATAACTTAGTACGTGGATTTTCTTGTGCGATTGGATGTTAGGATTTTGATTTTGCTCCTTAAAAGGTTTTGGCTTCCGTGTTTCACCTACGAGATGATTTATTTTTGTTGAATATATAAATTTTATGTACTGTTCTCTGATAGCGTTAGCTTTTGGAGAACAACAGTGATTTCACATAATTTAACAATCTTATTACAGGAATATGACTTGAAGGACAAATATGATATTTCATTCTAGACTTTGGATCCCACTTATTTATCAAATATTATAAGCTTCTTGCGTAAATCAAAGAAATACTTTGAACATGATGTTCATACATCCAAACAAGGCCTTAATCTTTCTACATAAATCCAGACATTTAGGCCTTGTTCGGATGCATGAATATTTTATTCGGAATATCTCTGTAATTTATTCAAGAAATTTGTACATTTAATTGATGAGGAGTGTGATCAAATATTTAGAGTTGGATATTATATTTGGCCTCCAAGTCATTTTTTTCGATAAGATAAGTCACCTCGTAGATGAAATACGCTATCTTATCAAATCATGGATAGCAAAACTTTTGATGGAGCAAAAATCAAACTCCTTACTTACAATTCATTTAAGAAAATCCTTATACGGAATAAGTTGTCCTTCGATAACTTATTCTGATGTCCAAACAGGCCTATGGCTCTATTTGGATGTTTGAATAAGTTATTCACTTATTCAAGGATAACTTATTCGGTTTGAAACTACTCTAGTATGATTGTAACTAAGGAGTTTAATTTTTGTTCATTCAGAGGTCTTGCTATTCATACATCTGAAAAAGGCCTTCATTTTTTTTTTAAACAACATTTAGAACTCTAGCTTTTGGTTCTTTGTCCCTATGGTTGAAAAGGTAATTTAATGATAATGAACACTAATTGTTGTTTTATAATCAATCAATTTTATGCGTTGAAGTTTTTAGTTGAAACAGTATGTTGACATGTCATGTAGTTATTAGCTGATTATCAATATAGATGCTTAGGCAGCCACTCATGGTTTAATTGTTGGGCTCATTCTTCATCCTAACCTTGTCCCTAGAACTCTCTTCTGCTTAAACTTGGTTTTTTTTAATTCTGAGCTAATGAATCCTTCCCAGGGAGATATTACTTCCCAAAAGTTTTTGATGGGTCTTTGAATACACTAAAACTGATAGCCTGGTGCTTATAAATGAAAAATGAGAAGATTGGTGGCTGACTTGCTGATTTGTTTTTTTGGCAGCCTAGGCGTGGTAGGACAGAATTCCACCAATTATATTTCATTCTTGCAATGTTTGGATACTTATAATGCCAGCCTTTGTAAAATTCGTAATCTGCTGGAGTGTATTGTAACTAGTTGTTTGATTTATGTATGCAGTTGTTTTAAGGATGAAGATTTACTTTGTTGATTCTTCCGTTCTTTCTCCCCCCTACTATGTTTCTTAATTTTGATGGCATTTGTGAGTTGGTTTCTGCAATTAGTTTAAGATGAGCTGCCCTTTGGTATTAGACGATTTTATTGAAATTCATGCATAATTTGTTTTTTGCTTTGTTAATATGAGATGATTTTACTTTGGAAGGTGCATAAAATCTTATTAGTCATTTTACACTTATTTTCTGTACCATTAAGCCCCCTAATATTCACTAATGTGAAGTTTTTTGTTTATTTCCTTTTCTTTTCTATTTGGTTAGGAGGGGTTTTCAAGCTCGAACTCTTCTTGCCTGAAGAATATCCAATGGCTCCTCCGAAGGTAATTTACTGCAAATATTTATAGATGCTAGAGTATCTAAGAAACTAGAGGTGGTTATTATGTAAAGCACCAAAATTATCTTCTGTTTGGTGTAATATTATTACTCTTTTCTTGTTTTTGCTTCATGTCCAAAAATCATTTTAAATGATGAACATTTTCATTCTGCCGAAGCATGCAAATCATAACTAAAACAGAGGATACATGGTCATTGATTAACTACCAACTCTACTTTGGGATGAAGAAAGCCGATGTCTAGTTCAGTTGTAGAGATGTTAGATCCCCTACATTTGAAAGGGGCAGAACTGGCTCATACTTTTGGCTAGTATATGCAACTAGGTTAGTGAGTTTGTATTGTGGAGCTATCAAAGAAGGACATTTTTCAAAAGCCTCTATGGTCTAGTATAGGAATGCGATGCTGAAGTGCACCTCACCTGGAGGTTCCCTTCACATGAAATATTCAGACAGAGAGAGATTGAAAAATCGGAAAATGCTTTATAATTTCCTTTTTGATGCTCCAAAATGTTGGTGGGAGCTGCCGGCGGAGAACCACCCCAACCAGTGGTGGTTCCCACCAGTATTTCATAGCATCAGAGAAGAGGATCATGGAAGTGATGTGAAAGGCCGGTGGGAATTGCCACTGGTCTGGATGCTTCTTTGGTTGTAGTTCCCACCACTATTGTGAAACATCGGAGAGGGAGAGCTCTATAGTGTTTGAGTTAATGATGTAATCATGATGTGAAATGATGACGATCAAAATCGTCAGTTTTATTCTTTTTGCCGCCTTGATTTGAACATCAAGGCTAAGACTTTTTTTACCTTGTGATTTGGATTATTTATTTTCTTTTCTATAAGCCTTTTTTTTTATCAACTGATAGATATTTTACTGTTTATGCATTTTTCTTTGGTTATCTCTTAAATAGGTTCGGTTTCTCACCAAAATTTACCATCCTAACATTGATAAGGCAAGTGGGTTCTTTGGTCTTTTTTCTCAACATCTTGTAGCAACTGCCTCTTTAATCTAAGAACTTTATACTTGCAGCTTGGTAGAATATGTCTCGATATTCTGAAAGATAAATGGAGTCCAGCCCTCCAAATTCGAACTGTTCTTTTGAGGTAATACAAGTGTTTTCTTTGTTCTGTTACACCAACATTATTAAATCATATATATTTGAGAAGCACATTGCTTACTGTGTGCTTCATATTTTTCGTATTGTACTTTTTGCTTGTCCATTGTGTTGCTGTGCCATTCTTCTTGCTTTAGTTTTTTTTACGTCTCTGTAACCTACTTTAGAGTTCAGACTTTAGTCAACATCCTTAAATTGTAATAATGATTACTTCATATTTTTTTTGTATATAATAACTTAAGTCTTATGAAGGCCTTTTGGAGTCCTGGAATGACTTTTCCGGCGTATCTCTTCTAGTTTGCTCTAGGATCTACTGTTTGTTGATTATTTATTAAGAGGCATGAAAAGATCTCTAAGGGCATCTTTCGATGGTGGAGCAAATTATCTGGTGATAACTTGTGTTGGATGGAAGTTTCTTTCAATAATATTGAGTTTGACTTTATTTCATAGCAAGGGCTAATGGTAATGATTTTTGAGGATTGTCTGTTTCCACAAACGAGGTGATTTACTAGATCATTAGAAATTAGTGTGGTTTATTCCTTCTTACTCACTCACAGATATACCATGCCTCTCCTACTAGCAAACGATTCATCAGTAAACAAGAAGAGATACGCTGGATAAATTATTCTAGCATTCAAAGAGGCCCTTTGATAAATTTGCATCTATCCTAACAACCAACTAACAAATGATTCGGGAGTAAACAAACAGAGAAATTGGACATGTTATTCTAGCATCCAAATGCTTCGTGAGCTACTAGGATTAATGTCTGTATAATAATTAGGCCTAATGAGAGATTGGTCTGCCTAGCTCATGTTCAACCCAAGTGTGTAAACTTTCGCATATGAATTCCTGCTTTCGTCGACTCTGATGAATAGAGAAACTTTGGCTGCTTATCTCACATTATTTTGGTATGTTATGCTGAGGAAAATTTTAACATATCTATGCGACTGTTGCTTGAGATATATGTTGAGATTGAGGGTAACTAGGAGCATGGAATGTTACTACTTACTAGGGTTCTGAGATTTGCTGCTAGATATTTTAGTGTTACTAGGATCAAGTTTCACCAGGACCTTCGCCTCTCATATCGCCATATAACTCGATCCTATTTATTAGCTTACTAGTTACTAATGCTTATGCTGCTCATCAGTATTCAAGCACTTCTCAGCGCTCCAAACCCGGATGACCCACTGTCTGATAACATTGCAAAGCATTGGAAGGCTAACGAAGCAGAAGCTGTGGAAACTGGTAAGGGCAATACTCTCACTTTCGTACTTCGTCTGCACATCACTGTTGCTTCTCATGTTTATACTGACAGAACTAATTCCTTTTATTTTCTTCCCCACCTTTTATTTGCTTGGACAATGTAGCGAAAGAATGGACCCACCTCTATGCTAATGGGCCGTGACGAAGCTTTTCGGCGATGGCGAATGTGATATAACCCATCAAACTATTGGGGGGTTCTATTCGACTGCCGCGTGATAAGAATGATATGGTTAGTATTTTGATGTTCCATTTGTCGAAGGAATTTCTAACAATCTTTTCGAAGTCAGTGCCGCTATATATGCGGTGTATATGACTCTCTCGGGCTATTTATATAAGGCAACTTTCTCTCTAATCTGTATCAGTGTTAGTCGAATTTGATTGTTCTTCGGTTTATCATCTTGCAATCTAAATCTGTTAGTTTTTTTTTTTCTCGTGTTGTGCCCGTTATCTCCGATGTCGAGAATTGTTTCTTTGATGAGAGAAAAAGAACCTAATCTTGCAGCGGCGAGATTAGGTTGCTAAGATAGGTTGGCAATGGAGATAATGAGCCATCAACCCTTGCTCAAATCCAACAAAATGGATTTGGATCTGGAAACATAATATTTGGGATTTGTATGTTTTTTTTATTTTATTTTTTGGGTTAGAAATGCTTGGAGTTTACCTGAACTATTGCGTAATCTAAGGATTTTGAAAATTTATAATTAATTTTAGGGTAAATTATACTTTTGGTCCTCATAGTATGAGGCGCGTGACATCTTAGTTCTCAAAACATTTGGGGCACCTTATCTATGCACTATAATCTTTGCGTGCTTAGAAGCACAGTACTGTATTTACGATAAAACTTCTGTTGGGGAGCTCCCCAACCGGCACCTTGGGAGTTTATTAATTTTGGATGTGTTTGGTTCAAGTCCGAATCATAATCGGAATTGAAATAAGAATAAGCTGGAAACAGGATCGGAATGATTTATTATTTTATTATGTTAGTTTCGTCACCTGAATTAGAATCGGAATGAATTATTCTTATTGTCGGTATTTGGTTCAGATAGATATTAAAAACGTAGTCAAATTAATTTGTCAATCTTATCTTTAGTTTAAATTCAAATTGAAAATTAAATATAAAAAATTGACCTCAAAATATTAAAATAATGTCAAAGTTTTAAATATATTTTTTAAAAATTAAAATTTGAAATTGAACGGATAATTCAAAATATAAATATAAATTTTGATTTATTCAAATTCAAATTTAAAACTATTAATTTAAATTTTAATTTGAATCTATAAATTTAATATAACTTTTAAATAAAATTTAAATAAAAATTTTAGATTTAGATTTGAAATGCTTGATTGAATTTTAATTTTTAATTTAAGGTCAAATTAAAATTAAAATTTATAAATATAATTTTTAAACTTAAATTTATGTTTTAATTAGAAACTATGTAAAAAAATTAATTTTAATCTGAACAAATTCATCCTATCCGGATTCAATTTCCAATCCAACCGGATGGAAAAAATGGGTAATTGGGGGGACTCATTCATCCGAGAATCGAAATTGGAATCGGAATCCCGCATTCTAAATACGGATAAACGGATTCGTCCATTTCGATTTTGTTTTCGGCGTGAAAAAGGGGCGAGAAACATGCTCTTTGCCTCCATCTAAAGATTCGTCAGGTATTTTTTAATACTTAAAATTTTTTAAAAAAATAAAATTTAGAAGAAGGAATTAATAATTTTTAAATAGAAAAAATTGACACAACATCGATTCGCTTTCAGGCCAATTTGCATAAAAAATTCACTAGTTTTGAGCTTTTACAAAAATAGGCCGTCTTTTTAGATTTTACAGATTATAACTAAATTTTTAGAAAACTGACCAAAATATCTTTATTTCCTTTACCTTTATTTCTTTTTCTCTCTCTTTTTTTTTTTTCTCGTTCTTTTTTCCCTTTTCTCCCCATAGGGCGGCGGAGGCGAAGGCCAAGGCGAAGGCGGCCCGCCTCGCCTCTATCCGGCGCACCCTTACCCTCACTCGCGCACCTCCCGCCTTCCTCGCCTCTGACCCCGCCGAGGTTGTGCCGTGACCTTCTTTTTCTTTTCTTTTTTTTTTCTCTTCGACCTTCCTCCGTCGCCTCCCGGTTCTTTACGATAGTAAAGAGGGTAACGCTGCTTCCTCTTCCTCTTATTTTTTTGCTCGTTGCGTCGACACCAGTGCCAGAGGATGAGAGCAGAAGAGGAGGATGAGAGCAGAGGATGAGGAGGATGAGAGCAGAAGAGGAGGAGGACTCTGAGCGAGCNCACCTCCCGCCTTCCTCGCCTCTGACCCCGCCGAGGTTGTGCCGTGACCTTCTTTTTCTTTTCTTTTTTTTTTCTCTTCGACCTTCCTCCGTCGCTTTGCGACTTTCCACGACGGTTATGAAGACAACGCCGTGTCCTCTTACTCTGCCTTCGTCGGTGTTGGCGTCGACACCAGTGCCAGAGGATGAGAGCAGAAGAGGAGGATGAGAGCAGAGGATGAGGAGGATGAGAGCAGAAGAGGAGGAGGACTCTGAGCGAGCGCGGGTGAGCGTAGAACCAAGAAAAAAAAATGTAAAAAATAAATAAAATAAAAAGAATAAAGAATAAAATATAAAAAAATATTTTTTTCTACAAAAAAATGATGAATCAGAGAGAAAGAAAGAAGAAAATGAAGATGCAGTGTTTGAGAGGAACGTTGTATTGTTTTAAACAAAAATTACACTTTTCTAAATGAAAGTTGCACTCTTTGAATAAAATTTATACTCTTTGGATGAAAATTATACTTCTTTTTCTCATTTACACGAAAATAAAGGAGGAGGAGGAAGAGAAGAAATAGTGTAATTTTCGTCGAAAGAGTGTAACTTTCTTTCAAATAGTATAATTTTTATTCAGAAAAGTTTAATTTTTCTTCCAAATAGTATAAGTTTTCTTTAAAACAGTGCAACTTTCCTCTAAAATAGTGTAATTTAGTCATCTTTTTTTTTTTTGTTTGATTCTTTATTTTTTTTGTAACTTTTTTCACCCTCTTCGACTCTCATCGTCCCCTCCACTGCCTCGGGGCCCTCGGTGATGATAACGAGGGCCACGCCACATCCTCTTCCTCCATCTTCTCCTTCACCAATGCAGACGGCCGTCGGCGACGGTAACGAGGGCGCTCCGCCTTCGCCTCCACCTCTACCGGCACCGGAGAAGAAGAAGGAGAACTCGAAATGGACCCGGATGAGGGACGGAAGCGATGAGGTCGTTGTCGAGGAAGTGCTCGCCGCCCGTAAGGGTGAGGAAAAAAAATGCGCCCATCTCCAAAGAGCAAACAAAGATACAGATTGTAGAAAAAAAAAAGGAATAAAAAGTAAAAATTTATTTTTTCTTTTTAAAAGACAATTATATATCATTTTTCGATAGTAGTAATGATATATAATGGTCATTCTCATCCGTATCCGCTTCGAGCTCTCTTTTTTCTTCTCCGGCGCCGCCCTCGTTACCGTGGAGACGGCGCTGCCCTCGTTACCGTCGCCGAGGACCGCCGGCAACGGCGGAGGAGGAGATGGAGGAAGAGATATGACGCCGCTCTTGTTATCGTCGCTGAGGGCCCCGAGACGGTAGAGGAGAGGATGAAGGTCGGAGTGAGTGAACAGAAGTTACAAGAAAAATAAAGAATTAGATAGAAAAGAAGAAGATGATGAAGTTATACTATTTTAGAGGAACTTTACACTGTTTTAAAAAAAACTTATACTATTTGAGAAAAAAATTAAACATTTCTTAATAAAAGTTGCACTATTTGAAAAAAAAGTTGCACCATTTGAATGAAAATTATACTATTTCTCTTTTCGTCCTCCTTTTTTGTTTTCGTGGATGAGAAGAAATAGTGTAATTTTTGTTTAAAGAATGCAAATTTCGTTCAAAAAGTTCAACTTTCGTTCAGAAAAGTGTAATTTTTTTTAAAAACAGTGCAACGTTCCACTGAAATAGTGCATCTTCATCTTCTTCTTATTTTCTATATGATTCTTATTTTTATTATAAAAAAATGTTTTTTTTATAAAAAAATGTTTTTTTATATTTTATTTTTATTCTTTTTATTTTATTTATTTTCTACCATTTTTTTTCTTAGTTTCGCTCTCACCTACGCTCGTTCCGAATTCTCCTTCTTCGGCGCTGGTGTTGGTGCCTGCGCCGTCGAAAGCGGAGTAAGAGGACACGGCGCTGTCTACGTTACCATCGTGGAGGGTGGCGAAAGCGGTGGAGGGGAAAAAAAAAAGAACGAGTGAAAAAAATGAGAGGAAGATGACGTGGTGTTACCCCCTTTCCTATCGTAAAGAGCCGGGGATGCGATAGAGGAGGGTTGGAAAGGGGAAAAAAAATGAAGGTCGCGGCGTGGCCTCGGCAGAGTCAGAGGCGAGGCGGGCCACCTCCGCCGCTCTCTTGGGAGAGGAAGAAAAAAAGAACGAGAGAAAAAAAAGGAGAGAGAAAAAAGAGTAAGAGTATTTTAATCAGTTTTCTGAAAATCCGACCCGAATCTATAAAATCTAAAAAAACGGCCTACTTTTGTAAAAATTCAAAACTAATGATTTTTATACAAATTGGCCTTCTCTTTAATATATATTTCCATTTCAAAAATATTATGCACCTAGTGGCCCTACCATGTTTAACCCTTATTAATAACTTGGTTTGGTGGGGAGGGACCCAAAACCAGTGTGAGCACATGCATTGTTTGTTTAGGTTGTGGGGAAGAGGGGAAGTTCTCAACTCCACACATGCACTGAAACATGGTCTCCCACATGAGCAACTACAATTCAAAATGGAACAGTTTTAGGAACATCTGATTTGATGTAATTATAAATATAAAATAGTTAGAGTAATATACAGTTAAAAAATATAACAGTTATATCTATCAGTATTTTATTTGATTGAATATAGTAAAAACTGTTACAGCTTAGTTGCATGCGTAGTTAGGAACTGTATGCATAGAATCTTTTTATATATTGAATTATGAGCTTAGCCCTTACGTAGAAGAATCTTGTTTCAATAAAAAGGTGATCAGGTAATAAGCAACCTCTTATCTAAACAAATTACTTTTTTCAACCTAGCATGCGGTTGAACCTCACTATGTGGTGCTAACTATTTATGTTAGATCCAAATGCACCAAACCAAATGCTACATTTAGAACAATATATATAGTTAAAACTGTAGTGAGTTGCAATGGAGTGCGACCAAATAATCTCATTATAGTAGAAAACATTGCCAAAACATTTTTTGACACCCATTCTTAGGCGTATAAGTATTAAGACTTCGTTTCGGATTGCGGAAAGATTGCGTTACGTGTGTTTTTGTACATAATATTACATTTCCGATCAGAAAAAATAAAAAAAAAGAATTATGCCAGCTATTACGATATATTTTTTACGGTCCTACCGGAGAACACAGAAACATACCCTTATATGTTCTTAATCCGAACTCTATTTTATCTAATAATTTCAGATGGATTTCAATACCAAACTAAACCTATCTCTACTACCATATTATCTAAAAGAGATATACTACTGTATGTCTTAAAAGTTCAGCTTACAAATAATGGATATATTTCTTTAAATATTATAAGTACCATACAGAAGTATATCTCTTTTAGATAATATGGTAGTAGAGATAGGTTTAGTTTGGTATTGAAATCCATCTGAAATTATTAGATAAAATAGAGTTCGGATTAAGAACATATAAGGGTATGTTTCTGTGTTCTCCGGTAGGACCGTAAAAAATATATCGTAATAGCTGGCATAATTCTTTTTTTTTATTTTTTCTGATCGGAAATGTAATATTATGTACAAAAACACACGTAACGCAATCTTTCCGCAATCCGAAACGAAGTCTTAATACTTATACGCCTAAGAATGGGTGTCAAAAAATGTTTTGGCAATGTTTTCTACTATAATGAGATTATTTGGTCGCACTCCATTGCAACTCACTACAGTTTTAACNTAATTGGATAGGTGGAGAATAGAGGGAAGAATTTTAACTGATCGATGGATGATGATATATTATTGGAGGGATTTTTTTGCAACATATTAAAATTTTGAAAGGAAGAGTAAATTATTTTCAAATTTTATAAAAATATACCTGTTATTTATATGCTTTTAAGAAATGTACGAGTATTTATCCCTATCTACAATCTCGGATCGGAGACGATTTAAAAACATCACCAGTGCCCTTCTTAAAAGTTGAAACTAGAGGTGAAAACAAATCCAATACAGTCGAGTTTTTGATAAAATCATATCTGTATTCTTTTTTTCTTTTTCTTTTTTTCTTCAGATGCAAATTCACATGCAAATATAAGTTGGATGCTAAATTTTCGTTATGATATACATTTANCTAGTGAACGAGTAACCTCAAAATGAAGGGCCGAAAATAAAAATTTCATAAAAAATAGTGATAAAGGACTAAATTTCAAATCGGAAATATTGATCTTGATATTGATATTAAGTAGAATTTTTTATTAAATTTTTATGTAATTTGGATACTTCTACACCGTTGAACTTAAAAACATGCCACATCGGCCGTTAAAATAGTCATTTTTGAGACCTTTTGATCGCTTGGTAATTAATGTCAAAAAATTATAAAATTTGGTTTCTAGATAGTTCCAATAGAGTAGATTATACTTAACGGAGCCGATCGTCGAATCGAATGTCCTATCATCGAAAATAACTTACAAGTACGGAGCTCTCCTTACTTTCGAAAGTATAGGAGACGTACTATATATATATATATAGAGTCCGGCTACTATACTCTTATGAGTACGATCGCCCTCGTACTCATAAGTTGTTTTCGATGATAGAGCTTCCGAATCGACGATCCATATCATTGAACATTATCTAGAGCATTTAAAGCTTCTAGAAATCAAATTTCATAATTTTTCGACATCATTTACCTTACGATCAAAAGCTCACAAAATTGATAATTTTTAACGGCCGGTATGGAATGCTTGCTAGTTTAACGGTGCAAAAAAATCTGAAAAGGTTGAATTTTTGATAGAAAATTATATTCACTACCTAGATAAAGATCAATAATTCCGATCTTAAATTGAAGGATCCGATCATCCATTTTTAAGACATCGTTCGATTTTGACCGTTCATTTTATACCCGCTTGATGGACTTTATTATGATTTCGAAAAATTACGAAATTTATTTTCTAGAAGTTTCAAACACTCTAGATCATGTTTAACGGAGTGGATTGTCGATTCGGAATCTCCATCATCGAAAATAACTTATGAGTACGAAGGGCCCAATACTCATAATAGTATAGTAGTCCTACTCTCTCTCTCTCTCTCTCTATATATATATAGGGTCCGACTACTATACTATTATGAGTACGATCGCCCTCGTACTCATAAGTTGTTTTCAATGATAGAGCTTCCGAATCGACGATCCACACCGTTAAACGTCATTTACAGCATTTAAAACTTCTAGAAATCAAATTTTATAATTTTTTGACGTCATTTACCTTACTATCAAGAGGTCACAAATTTGACAATTTTTAACAGCCGGTATGGGATACTTGCTAGTTTAACGGTGTAAAAGAATCAGAATTTGTTGAATATTTGATAAAAAATTCTATTCACTACATATATAAAGATCAATAACTCCGATCTTGAATTGAAGGAATTCGATCATCCTTTTTTAGGACGTCGTTCAATTTTGACCATTCATTTTATGCCCACTTGATGGACTTTATTATGATTTCGAAAATTTACGAAATTTATTTTCTAGAAGTTTCAAATACTCTAGATCATATTTAACGGAGTGGATCGTCGATTCGGAAGCTCCATCATTGAAAACAACTTATGAATATGAAGGCTTCAATACTCATAATAGTATAGTAGCCATAACATATATATATATATATAGACTAAAATTAGCGCGAATAAAACATACAATGCAATTAAATGTTCGCATTCGTATTCAAACTTTATATAATTAACTTTTATTCAACAAAATTTAATATTTTAACAAATATAAATGCAATTTCAACATAAAATTTATACAACAATAAAGAAAGAACAAAATAGAAAACCACTTTATTCTCGTGTAATATATTTATATCTCTCTTATTTTTTGGGGATTAAAACGATCGAATACGGTTGGATTTTTTTTTTAAGAAACTATATGTGCATTCACTTTTTCTTTTTCTTTTTTTGAATGCAAATTCGAATATGAATACATATTGAATGCTAAAATTTTAAAATCCATATTCGTACCGAATCCGACATTGTATTGCACATTGCACATGGCTCTCCTTAGAATCCAAGAGGACTGTTGTGTATTTATTTGGTCCAGCCTATCCTCTCCAGGTAAGTACATATCTTGTCGGTGGCCCCGCACCGAAGCTTCCTCCTCAAATCTGGAGGGAAGCTAAGAATATCTAAATCGACTTTTGAACTTAGGACGGCAGATGCCAACAATCAAGTCCTTTATTACTATCTGTGCTAAAAACAGTCGATTTTGATTATATAGCACTTATTAAATTGTGATCAAATTGTCGGCTTAAAGAAACCAGCATTCTGTCCTGTAACGGAAGGTCGGGTTCGGCTGAGTTACTTTTGAAATGGCAGGAGATCAGACTGTGCCGATTTATGTTGGAAGTGGCGTGAGGCTGGTCGGACCAAGTCATAATCGAGACTCGTGGGCTCTGTGTTTGTACGGCTTAAGTGAATTGATTGCGTATTTCTATCTGCTCGAGTTTTGAAATTAAAAATTAGCGTCAACAATCTGGCCTCTTTTACGTCGTTTCTGAATAATCATTCTATTTTAAAAAGCCGCATTCATAATCATATCCAATTCTCACTACTCTAAATTTTTTTTAAGAAGCGTTTTTGTCACATCTGTGAATTCTACATGTATTTCATATCTCTCGTGTCTTTTGTTAACATTACTAGCGAAAGATGACGAGACGCTTCTTATAGTTTCGGGAAAGTGAATTGTTAGGATCTTAAGCACCTGTTCTAGTTTATGCACAGATTTTGATCCTACTTCAGTTGTAGTATAAAGTTGTTTGAAGGGGGACGAAGTTAGAAATTAAAATTTGTGGGCGCAGACAGGATTTAGATATGACATAAAAAATTCAACTTCGAATAATAAGAAAAAGAGTTTGTTCGGTTCACTCGGCACTGATTGCTAGCGACAATAGTGATAATGTACGAAAAAAAAATAAAGACTTAAAAGCTGAAGAAAAAAGACTGAAGGGTTTGGAAAAAAATTAGGACACCAGTTTTCCAAAAAAAAAAAAGAAAGTCAATTTGGCTCTTCTAAAACTAACATTTGTAATATTTTTTAATATTTAATATAAAAGACTTATATATAATCTTTAAAAGTTGAGGGGGCTATGGCTACTGTGAGCCTCACAATGACTTCGTCCCTGGCTTGAAGAACATTAATAAAAATACTATTTTTGTTTCTTCAAAATTCTACTAAATAAGCACTTTTTAACGATCTCTAAAATGACGGTTCCTATCTTTCTTTTTGAGTTAACTTCTGAAATATCTTGCCTAGTCCAAAATGCTAAATATATAATTGAATGTAAAATAGTAAAAAAAAAACATCATTTTCTGCGACTTAAGCTTTTAGATTAATCTGTTGTTTCACATTAATAGTATATGTAACTTCTCATCTAGAGATTATTATGTATGCTTGATAATAGTCTCTTACCTTTGGCTTTAGGGACTATTATCAAGCATTATCACCATGATTATCAAATGATTATAAAATATAAGAACATTATTTTTTCCCTAGTTTAGGATTTTGATAACAAATAACTATTTTATATAGTATTAAAGCAATTGGAATTAGAACGATTCTGGAAAGTCCAAAGAAAACAAAACAACTCAATCTGTCACTCCCTGGTATGGAAACCAATTAGACGCGCGACAAATCTATCGCAATGATAGAGTTTTTTCTATTCATATAAGAGGAATGCTTCAATATATCGGCTAAATTAAATCTAGCCATTTATATTTTAAGGGCGAGATTGACTTTTGTATAGTAGTTACCTGCTCAATAGGTTATCATTCGTAAGGATAATATGGAAAAACAAATACAAACTAATTACCAAATTTGATTAACCTACACAAATATTTGTTTCCTTATTTAATTTTGTTACTTGCCAAATTAGATAGTGCTAATTTAATAAGTAATAAACCTTTATAAAATTGAATTTAAAATTCAATTTGAGTTAAACTTTATAATTGTGTACATTAAATTCAAATTAAATTTTAATTTTAATTTTCAGAACGAAAAAATTTATGTTTAAATGAATAGCATATTCCAATTCAAATTGTTAATTTGATATTAAAATGACAAGAAATTTCAAATATATTAACTTATTTTAAATTGTAAATTATGCTGTATTTATAAACATAACTTTTATTATTTATTTAAATTAAAGACTTCTATTTTTAAAATTAAATTCAAATTGTTCATTCGATAGTAAAAATAACATTAAAGTTCAAAAATATTGATTAAAATTAAATTTTAAATTTAGATTTAGTTTATATTATAGTTAAAAAAATAAATTTTGTTAACTATTTAAACTAAACGATTCTATGTTTGAAAATTAACTTTAAATTATAAATTTGAATTTAAATTTAGCTATTATAATTTGAAATTATCTTTAAAAAGGCTTTTAGCTTGTTCAAATTACACATAAGTTCATTTAACTTGGATCATTTGTTCAAATGGTATAGCTTATCTTTACTTTGTCAACCTCTAATTAAAAAAGTTTTACTGTCTCTTTATGGATTAGCTCATTTTTATTTTGGCATTCCATGGTCTAAAAAATCACTCTGCACCCATTCAAAGTTTAGCCCATTTTTTACTTTGCCACCACATTATTTTTTAAAAATTTTACTTTACCATCTATTTTGACATAGGTTTTTTTGATAAAATAAAAATTAAATTAATTAGGTTAATATTACACTGATTGAGCTATCCAATCAAATAATCATAACTCGAATAGTCAACTTCGGATCGACTATCCATGTTCAAAAGTTAAAATTTTAATATATTACATTCTTTTTAATTGAGTTTTAGCTTTCACCATCCAATTTCAATTTATTAAGAGTTTTGTTCTGAAGTTTGACCACATCAACTTTAACTCATTATTTAGCCATTTAAATTAGAGCATAAGGCTCAATGCAATAATCTAGAAGATTTGAATAAAGTTAGACAACCAAAGTATTATGTTTCTTATAATTTGAGAAAAAAAAATATGTAATTTGTTCTGAAACTGGTAAAGATTATAAAAGTTTAATTTATTTTAATTAAGGTATTGAACTGAATTTGTTAGTACTATTGATCACAAAGTCAAATACAAAATTTTTCAAACATTCACTTGGGGATGATATTTCATATTCAATTACTAAGAGATTGTATAATATAACTTGTGAGTTGCAATATTTTATATTTACATATAATTTTCGATGCAAAAAATTTTTAAATTTAAAACAAATTTAAGATTTTATTTCATAATCAAATCATACAAATAAATTCAAAATTGGCCAAACTTTTAACTCTTGTTTAAGTTAGGCTCGAGTTTAAGGGGTAGACTAAATGATATCAATAATACATTATTTTTTATTTAAAATTTGAATGTGATATATTAGTCAAGAAAAGTTAATTTAGAAAAGGTAATTACACATCTTCCTTACTTGTAACGCCAACCCTTTCTAGCTAAATTAATTTTTCTTTCTCTCTTTAGTTGACACATAGCAATATCTGTGGGTGAAAACTTTCCAAAAATAGAATGTGATATTTTATAATTACTAGAGGGGCATTATGAGAATGAAAATAAAAATTTACAAAAAAGCCCTTCAAGCTAATTTTATATATGAGGAAATAGTTTTCCCTTGGTAAGAGGGTTATTGTTACCTAAGGCAACAAAAGCCAGTCACCCTCTTAGCTAAAAGACATTTTCATCATTCATTTTAAAAAATTTAAGGGCCGAGATCTTTTTGGTGTATAGGTGCATTGCTTCATATAAAGCTACAAACACCGGAAGACATTCCCAAATTTTCGAAATTTATAAAGTACTATTTTAGGAAGGGTAAATTGCACGTTTCGTCCTCAAACTATGAGGTGGTTGACACTTTGATCTTGAAACTTTATTTTATTATAACTTCTATTTCAAATTTTTAGAATTGTTACAATCAAATCTTATAACCTAATTTAGCTAACTCAATATTAATATACCGCTAACGTAGAAGTGATTGTACTAGTGTTTTGATTGATGATGCATCACCAGTTAAAATGCTATATCACTTTACATCAGCGACACGTCAATATTTAGTCAACTAAATTGGATGGTAGGACATGATTACAATAAATTAAAGTTTCGTGAGGTCCAAACATACACAATTTATCCCTTTAGAAATGATAAACAATGATTAACCTTTAGATTTATTTTTATATATAATTTTCCTATGATTTATGGTTGAGGGAGAGATACAAAAATAGATCAATCGAGGAGAGAGTGACGTATACCATGTAGAAATCATTAGTGAACAAAAATTAAAAGCACCAAATATAGGCTACGTGGTAAAAATTAAAGAATAAGTGTTCGCTGCCGAAAATCTCCGATTCTCGATCTGGTCAAAGATCCTCCTCGGGGAGCTTGTCGGGATAGAAACGGCTTATGGTACTGACCCTCGAAGTTCGCGCCATTCGATTGATCAAGCGATTCGGCTGACGAGGGATCGGATCAGCCGAGTTCGAAAATCTCAACTGTAAAATCCGTTCGGCTGAAAGCGCCGAATGTACAGAATGCACAAGATTTTGGGTCAGCTGATGAGCTGAATAGATTGAATACACAGTGACTGGTCGGCTGAAAGAGCCGAATATCTTTATATATTAAAATAAAGTTAGGAACTCATACAAAACAGAGTGTGCCCGAAGAGCATACAGACTCTGAAAATCGAGATTACAATAGAGTGTGCTCGTGGGGCATACAGACTCTAGAGATCTAACTTAAAAATTACTCCTAAGAAAGCAATAAATGCGGGTAAAAAAGATTACATGTAGACTACTCTGAGAAATGGATAAATGCAGAAAAGAAAAGTATTGAAAATGCGATGGTCTTCTCGTTCAGTGGAGAGAAAGACCTCTATTATAGGCTTTGAAGTTACTATTTATAGCGATATCTTCTCAGCCCACATTATTGGTCGGTTTTTAGTAGTGAGGGAAGTGGTGTAGACATGATTTTGAACGTTACACCCTACTTCTCATGAAAGTTACGTCCCACTTCTGATGAAAGTTACACCCCACTTCTCAACCGTTCCTGCCTAAACGCTCTTGACCTTCAGGCACCTTATTGCTGACTCCTGGTATATCATGTGTCCTTATTTTTTTGGCTCATACGTGGGTTAGGTCGGCGTGTGTTAATTTTTTGGTATCAACAATAAGATTAATTGAAAGGCCGGTCTCATCCAGATTCAATCAAGCTTATATATATATATATATATATATAGAGAGAGAGAGAGAGAGAGAGAGAGAGAGAGAGAGTGAGTTGGTATGCTTCTGGAAGCACGGAACCTTCCGTGTTTCTAAGTTGTTTTTGATGTTGGGTCTTTCGAATTGATGATCGATTCCGTTAAACATGATCTAGAGTATTTGAAGTATCTAAAAAATAAATTTTGTAATTTTTTAATATTATTTGCTTAGTGATCGAAGGGGCTCAAAGTCAATAATTTTAATTGACGTGGTGAGCTATTTGTAAGTTTAAAGGTATAGAAATATTCAAATCACGTAAAATTTTGATAGAAAATTTTTTATACTATATAAAACAAAATCAATATTTTGTATCTAAAATTTTAATGCCATATCATCATATTTTGTAATATTTTTATTTTCAGCCGTTGATTTTGAGCCACTTTGATCACTAAGCATATGATATCAAAAAATCGCAAAATTTATTTTCTAGATACTTAAAATACTGTAAATCAAGTCTAACGGAACTGATCGTTGATTGAAAAGTCCCAACATTAAAAACGACTTGAAAGTATGAAGCGTTTCGTACTTTCAGAAGCATACCAGCCGCTCTCTCTCTCTCTCTCTCTCTCTCTCTCTCTCTCTNTTAATTTACTTAAAAATTTATACATTGATCGATAAAAAGTGGGATGAAATATTTAGAATGAGATATTATATTTGGATTTCAAGTTATTCTTTTAGAATAAAATAAATCATCTTGTAGGGATAATATGTTATCCTACTAAATAGTGGACAGTAAGACTTTTGAAAAAACAAAAATTAACATTTTTACTTATAATCATGCTAGAAAATTTTGATATGGAATAAGTTATCTTGGATAAACTTATTTCGATAGCCCAATAGGACTTTAATAATATATATGTTGGATACATTTTTAATTATTTATAAGATGATAGTATTTAAAAATAATATAAAATACTATATAAATATAGAACTAGGCTAGAATACTATCAACAGCATTAAGCTATTGGTGCCATTAGTTTTTTAGCCATTGGATTGAGAAATGTGTGGTTAGAATGATGTGGGCCCCATAGGATTGAGTGAGTAGTTGGTTGAATAGTATAATCTAACGGATAAAAATAATCAAAGGATTAAATCTAACGGTGGAAAACTCGATAGCACCAAATTCTTACTGCTATCAATAGAATCCCAATCGGACTATATATATATATAGAGTTGAGCTAGAATACTCTCGATAGTAAACGGGGCATTTTACTATTGAGTTGTTTTCGATGATAGAGCTTCCAAATTGACGATTGGCTCCGTTGAACATGATCTATACCACTTAAAGTGTTTAGAAATCAAATTTCAAATCTTTTCGACATCATTTGCCTAATGATCAANGTTCCATAGTGAAGATCTCTCCTCCCTCGCCCGTGGTTTTTTCCCTGCAAAAGGTTTTCCACGTAAATCTGTGTCTCTTTATTTTTCTGCTTATGGTTTGATTGTTTTTGTGTTCGTCATTTCGTTTCTGTTTGTGCGTTTGTCGTAACACGAGATTATAAGCTTTAGTCCTACTATACCTTTTATATAGTATTATCTTAAATCTTATGAGTGTCACATTTTCTATATAGGCCTATTCTAAAAATTTTAGATGTTATACATTCTTTTCCACTTTAAGTTTTGACATTCTTGTTAGGTTGATACGCATTCACAAGAATTAGGCGATGTGTGACTTATGTCACTAGTTTTAGTGGACCTTGTGGAAGCTGCGCTCCACTCACAATGATCATTAATCGGAGATCGAGCTACGCTTTGCCCGCTGTATGACCCTAGTTTAGTCGAGGTTCATCTCTCACTTTCAATTAAAAATTGGCTCTGATATCAATCATATGTAATGCCCAACTTCCTAAAAAGAACACTCATTCTAGTAACAGCGCCCTGATACCAACCGTGAAGCACAACCTCTCAGGAAGGTCAGCCATTCTAGAATTAACTACTCTAATTTTAACATGCTTAACTCTTTTAACCTCTTAAATCTGATCACAGTCTAAAAATACTATAATGAAATTTATGTACCGTTTGGTTCAGGTATAAGCAAGAACTAGCTATTACAGGAATAGGTACAAGTATGGAGATAAGAAAAATAGCGTTTGGATGAAAATTGAATTGTTTCCGGGGATAAGAAAAATAGCGTTTGAATAGATAATATGGAATAAGAAAAATATTAGATAGTTTTATATAGAAAATGAAGGTGTTAGTCGGGATAGTTATAATCGGTTATTATATATAGATAATCGAGAATTACTGTTCTCGAATAAAATATTAGCGTTTGGGTATAAAGGAGATAAGGGCCCTATCCCCTTGCCAAACGTTGAGATTTAGTACTATTAACTCCCGTGCAAGATGTAAACAATAATTTGTGTTATATCCAACGGTCGTAATGGTGCAACTGCAAAATTTTGCTTCGTCTCGGAATAGGGAAAAGAGGATCAGAGCCGTACAATTTATCACACTCCCCATTTCCACTTTGTCATCATTATCACCATCCACACGCTCAGATGCATTCACACATTTCATGCACGATATACACTTGGTACTATTTAAATATTAATATTTTAAAATTACTATTAATTTAATTTTAAAAATATTATTGAGAAATGAGAAATAAGTATCTAAAATTTACAATATTTTACACATTTGTTAAAGTACGGATGCAACTCACGCTTTACATACAAATAAAAAAACTTACCTGTATTGTAAAAATTACTTGTGTAAATAAAATAAACATATTTTATTTAATTATAATAATCTAATTTAATAGTAAAATAAGAAGAAATATAGTACATTAGTTAAATTCGATATGTAAAACTTTAAATTAGTTTACAAACTTAAATTGTATTAAAAATTATAGCAATTGTTTTAAGCATAGATGTGCTTTAAGAATAAAAAAATATATTTTTGGACGAAAATTTGACATATTCAAAATGTCTATTCCCATATATATATATATATGACTTGGGCTACTATCGGTAGTAAACTGCTCGGTTTACTACTGATTTGTTTCTTATGATAGAGCTTTTAAATCGACGATCGGCATCGTTGAACATGATCTAGACCATTTAAATTATCTAGAAATCAAATTTCATGATTTTTTAGCATCACTAACTGAACGATCAAAGGGTCACAAAATCTATAATTTTAATGGCCGATATGGTGTGTTTGCTCGTTTAACGGTATAGAAAAGTTCAAATCAACTAAATTTTTGTTAAAAATTTTTTTAAACTATTTAAAATAAGATCTAGATTCTAGATTTCAAATATAAAAATTGTATTATCACTTTTTGAAGGATATTTATTTCCAGCCATTTATTTTTCTGTTTACTTGATGGACAAGAGAACAATATCGANAGTAGTCGGACTATATATATATATATATATATATATATAGAGAGAGAGAGAGAGAGAGAGAGAGAGAGAGAGAGAGAGAGAGAGAACTCGGCTGAAATATTTATAATAGCACCAAGTCATTGGCGCTCATGGGTTTTCAACCTTTGGATGACGTTTCGTGGGGTTAGGATAATAGTGGCCATCATATGGTTAGTGGTTATTGGTGAATTAGTATGATACAAGGAATAAAAATAGTCAAAAGATAGATTTAGTAATGAAAAAGTTAGTAACACCTAAAGCTGTCCAAAATATCTAATATTTAATACCCAATTTGGACCCTACTCGGATTGTATCCGGACTAGAACTAGACCCGATAAAAAATGGATAGTATATGGGTCAAAAAAAAAAAAGACCATTAAAATTTCGGGTATTAGTCCGGATATTCTATACCCATATACAACTTGAACCCGATCCGAGCCCGACCTTTTAACGGATAGGGTCGGAAACAGTTTGCAAATTCAGATCCGGACAATGACTCGGTAAAATACTCAATAGTAAATAAAAAAGATTTTAAGTTGAGGGATCAATTTCAATAGGACTTATAGATGAGGAGTCTCTCTTTATATTTTCATCCTAGTGAAACCCAGCCGTTATGTTTACTCATTTATTTTTTTTTAATTCTTATTTTTTAATCCTAGCCACTCTGTTTACTGCTTGAATCTTTCTCTCTAAATATGGGTTCCTATTTATTGCTGGAGTTAAGGAAAGGAGTGAAAAGAAAAGGAAAAAAAAAATCAAACCTTAGCCGCCTCTCTGATCTCTCTGACCGGGTGAAACTCATTAAAATGCGAGTTTTTTATAATGCGAGATTTATGGTTTGTCCATAAACCATAAAATAGTCTATAAAAAATATGCACGTACGAGTACTCATACCCGATTTAAATCCGACACTACCCAATCTTAAACGGGTAATATATGATAGTCACTTTTAGACCCGCTCAAATAGACTCGATGGATATATTAGGAACTTAAATATTCAAATCTAAATTCAAATCCAATCCGAAATTAAATGAGTAGGGCATATATTTTTTTTTCTTACCCATTTCTTTTTAGGATACTGCTGCAGCATATTAACTACTCAGATCCAATCCGGTCCACAGACACCTAACACCAAATATTTTATGCTATTGGAAACACCTGAGCGAGACTATCAAGTTTTCTGCTATTAGATCTACCCTTTGACTATTTCCACCCATTAAATCATACTATTCAACCAACTATCTACTTAACTCTACTATCATTTTACTAGTACATTCTTTCATTTAAGAGCCGAAAACTAATGGCACCAATGACTTGATAGTATTAATAGTATAATAGTCTAGTTCTCTCTCTCTCTCTCTCTCTCTATATATATATATACATATAATATAGAATTATGCTAGAATGCTTCTGATAGTACTAAGTCATTGGTGCTATTAGATTTTCGCCGACGAAGGAATGTGCGGTTATGATGATAATGATTCTCTAGTATTGAGTAGGTTGTTGGTTAAATAGTATGATTTAATGGATGAACGATCAAAGGGATAAATTTAATGGTGAAAAATTTGATAGTACCAAGTGCTTTGTGTTATTAAAAACATACTGGCTGAACTCTCTCTCTATATATAAAGTATTTACGACATCGTGTTGACGTCATTCAACTCGGTGGTCGAACCAGCGACACAAGACCTCTGACAAAGTTTTTGGATCGCAAACGATTTCGAGCAACGAATTTGATCAAATTTAATAAATAAAACTTGCCATTAATGGAGCCTTGCTGTTACACTACATAATAAGAGGCTCCTGCTACAGTAAAGAGCTGACCAGTGACATAAGTATACAGGCCCCATGATTTTGGAACACCATCAAACTCAGAAGTACCCTAAAAAGACAGAACCCTAATTTCCTCCACTTTGTTCTCTCCTTGGACCACATCTGCAACATTCTCACTTGTTGAGAGAGAGAGAGAGAGAGAGAGAGAGAGGTTTTTTTTTTCTTTTTTTTTGGATTATTTTGGGGGCAGCTGAGGAGCTGCTGTCTATTTGAATACTTGATCTCATTACTGGCTATGGTTGGTAGTCACAATAAATGCATGATCAGTTCTTAGTTGGTTTGTTTGAACAAATTGTAAGTGCATGAAAAATAAGAATAGTTTTTCAAAAAAGAATTGCAAATGCGCGACAATATATCACTGACTAGTTGAGTGTACATAGTTGTTATTCAGGATTTCATTTAAGAGAACGTGTTCGATTCCTTTTGTAATTATTTTAGCTGTCAGATCGTCTCAAAATTTGTACAGCACTAGCAAAGAAAACTTAATGGAATATATTGTTAATAATATTGTATGAATTTTGAGGCGATTCAATGATTAAAAATTTCACAAGCATAAATTCTCCTATGCTTTTAAATGCACAACAGCTCAACTCTCTTTCTCTCTTTATATATATATATAGAAAGAGAGAGAGTCCGATTACTATACCATCGATAGTACCAAGCGTTTAATACTATCAAGTTTTTCGTTGTTAGATTTATCCCTTTGACTATTTTCACTCATTAGGTCATACTACTCACCCAACTACTTACTCAACCCTATGGGACTATTATCATCCTAATCGCACAACTCCTAATCCAAGAGCCAAAAACCTAATAACACCAAGCACTTGATACTATAGTATAGTACTCTAATTCTATATATGTATATATAGAATTCAGCTACGTACTATCTTTTTAGGAAAATGGAGGTCTTTGTCCTCTTAAGTCGTTTTAGATGATAGAGATTTCGAATTGATGATCGAAACTGTTAAAATTAATCTAGAGTATTGCTACAAAATGTTGTAATAATAAATGACTAAAACACATGATTTGTGTTCGCAATAAAATTGTTGCAATATATTATATTTTATAATAATTTAGTTTCCGATATATGAATTGATATAATAGAATAAAATTGTTGTAACGAAATCAAGTTAAGACAAAATGTCGAGGGAACAATTTTGAGCTCAAAGTATAGTCCGAGAGGTCTCCATACATTTTTATCTTCGGGATAATCATTTATATACTCCTCAAAATTTCTGAAATATTTTATATATTCTTTTTTTTTTCAAATATATCATCGCATATTTTTCTATTATTCAAAAATAACCCGTTGTTAGTATCTATTAAGTCATTTTTAGTTAAATCTGAGTTAAATTTCTGTCAGAGTTAAAAAAATATCAAAATAACTTTTTTATTCCTAACTTAAGGACAAATAAGAAAAGTTAATGATGGTAGAATAATATATTTGAAAAGAAAAAATATCAAAATAATTTTTTGCTCTTAACATAGAAAAGCTAGTGACGACAAAAAGGCATATTTGAAGGGCAAAATAATAATTTCACAAAAATAATGATTGTTTATAACAGTTCACTAACAGATTTAATTCTAATGATACGTATATTTGAAATAACTTAGAACATTAAAAAAATATTTTTAATATTAGCCTTCTAAAAAAAATAAATAAATAATTAAAAACTTTTGAGATATATATCAGGAATTGTCCTTTTACCTTAAATGGATGTATAAATGCAAAGAAAAAAGGAAAGAGAAAAAAAAAAACTTATATTTTATATTTTAAGGAACACCTTTTGCTAGCTTTTATCAAATGTACCTTCATATTCTCCCCCTTTATGATATCTTTTTTGAGATATAAAACATCCAAAGAGAAGATGATTGAACAAAAACATGCCAATTAACTTTTCACCCTCAGGACTCATCTTTTGGTTTGAGCATGCATAAAGTTGTACGGACGTCCCTTTTGCTCTTTTTCTTTTTTTTTTTTTTTTTTTTTTTAAA
>NC_033636.1:7258533-7259562 GCF_001540865.1 Ananas comosus
TTTTTTTTTTTTTTTTTTTTTTTTGGGAAAAATTCAAATAACTCTTTTGTGGCTTCACTCCTTCTCACTTTAATACTCTGTGGTTTAAAGTATATCAAGTTAGTACCCTGTGGTTTCACATTTTCTCACTTTAGTACCCTGTGGTTTAAAGTGTATCATGTAGTACCCTGTGATTTCGCACTTTCTCACTTTAGTACCCTGTGGTTTAATACTTCATTAAGAGAAAAATAAAATCACGGTGTACTAACTTGATAAAAAAATAAACCATAGGGTATTAACTTGGTACAAAAATAAAATCACAGAGTATTAACTTGATACACTTTAAACCACAGGGTACTAAAGTGAGAAAGTGCAAAACCACAGGGTACTAACTTGATATATTTTAAATCACAGAGTACTAAAATAAAAAGAGTACGAAACCACGGGGGGTTTCTTGAAGTTTCCCCCTTTTTTTTCTAAAAAAAATCTTTTTGTCCCTTTTCACAAATGAATTAAAGGTTAATTAGAAATGTAAACTTTGTGCAAAAGTAGGATAACATATTAAATGGCTCAGGGACAAAAAAATTGTACAAAATTTTTAAAATTGAGATTTGAAAATATATTATTCATGAGCTTCTGTTTAGGGACTAGTAGAGAAATATTTATGCATGCCTGTAAATTATATCTATAATATTAGAAACAGATGTTCGTGCCTTTCCTCTTTGCGGTATTTTTCAGATTCCTGAAAATGTGGGTTAAAAATCGAGAAAATTTTATCTTAGGCTCGTCACCGAATCTAATATGATAGGAATTTGTAATTCTTGTCGAATCTTAAAATCTCACGAACTTTGAAAACTCCAAATTCATTGGCTTTTTTAGGGCTTGTTTGATATTGAGATTATCTAATATATTAATAGCAAAATAAAGTACTAGTTTAGTTGAAAATATATAGAAATATACTTCTCGATTTCAGATATAACATCAGTATATATATATATATATATATATATATATATATATATATTGAGAGATAGGTATCACACTATCCAT
>NC_033636.1:7259595-7266658 GCF_001540865.1 Ananas comosus
GAGAGATAGGTAGCACGCTTCCCGCTTCGTTTATTTCATTTAGAAATAAACTTAGCTAGAAATGTGAATCAATTAGGATTCGAACTTGGGTTTCGGATACCAACCATCAAGCCTTTTGCCACTTACTCTAGGGACGGTCGGTCATCAGTAAATATATTATAATTGACTCATTACTATATATGTGAAATGTAATATTACATACGAAAATAGATAGAATATTTTTTTATATTATATTCTCATTGTGAGTAATACAATCTCTCTGGCCATAATCCCTAACGAAGACTTAGTTTTTTTAAAAAAATAAAAATATGGTTTGAACAAACTAAATTATCCCATTCAATTTTGATATTTATCGACCTATTCAATACAAAACAATATAAAATTAATATCAATTCGTTCAAGTAATTAATAATATATAGAAGTCAGCTTAGAGATATAAACTCATTACTTTCAAAACCAAAGGCAAAAATGATATGATCCTAGGCATTCCAAGATGCGGAATCAAATAAAAATGTTCTTACATTATTGAAATTCAATTCTTTTAGCTAGTTTTATGTGAGTTTTAAATCTCGTGAACCATAGATATCCAAACATGGATACAGTGGTAGAGGAATAATATTTATATATATTTATTTTTTAACCTGTCTAAGGATTATTATGTGATAGTTGGACTAATATCTCTCCAAGAATTAATTAAAAAATAATAATAAATATTGTTGTGACACTCCACTTTGGAGTCATCCGTCGTAAAAGTAATATAGTCTTAACACGCTTAGTACTCTCTTAACTTTTTGAACTTATCACCGACCGTCCCTAGAGTAAGTGGCAAAAGACTTGGCGGTTGGTATCCGAGATCCAAGTTCGAATCCTAGTTGATTCACATTTCCAGCTAAGTTTATTTTTAAATGAAATAAACGAAACGGGTAGCGTGCTACCTATCTCTCAAAAAAAAACTTTTTGAACTTATCCATCGTCTAAAATGCTATAACGAGATGTTAGATGTGACTCGAAATCTACTATCGATTCAGGTTCGGGTTTACGACTCGCCGACAGCTTCGTGGTGCGACCAATTTGGAAAAGAAAATTATGGAGGAAAAATGAATGTCTGTGGTGGGTAGCGGAGGGCTCGGGCCGACAGGCCCGAGATCCGAAACCCTTTATGAGTTTTTCCTTTTTCGTTTATCGTTTATGCCCTAGAGGCAGGTGATCGTGGTTGGTTGTAACCTGAAGAACTTGTATTCCCTTTTTCGTTCCATAGTGAAGATCTCTCCTCCCTCGCCCGTGGTTTTTTCCCTGCAAAGGGTTTTCCACGTAAATCTGTGTCTCTTTATTTTTCTGCTTGTGGTTTGATTGTTTTTGTGTTCGTCATTTCGTTTTCGTTTGTGCGTTTGTCGTAACAAACTGGTATCAGAGCCCTAGGTTCATTGATTAGGGTTTCTACATCAATGGCGTCCATGAAATATGATCTTCCTTTGCTCGACCACAGTACACGATTTACATTATGGCAAGTGAAGATGCGCGCAGTCTTGGCTCAGATGGACCTAGAAGATGCGCTGCTCGGGACTGAAAAGATGTCTTCGTCCCTCAGTATGGCGGAGAAGGAGAAGAAAGATAACCGAAGTGCCCTTAACAGATCAACTCAACCTTTCAAATGAATCTTACCAACATGTCAATCAAGGAAAGAATCTGCGAGCTAATCTTGAAATGGATCGTTATCATAAATACGACTAATTAAGCTCACCGAACCAACTCCATCTGAAGCAACATTTTTCTCCCTCTCGACAAAGGAAGAGCATTGACCCATCGTCGAGACTTAAAGAATTATACTTGATCTGAGATGAGTCTGTCTGATGATAAGATTAGCGTATTCCTTGTTCTTACGATCCGTATTACATTATAGAAATTTTAGAGCGAATCGATTCCTTAATGGATCCTGATAATCTTTAATATTCGATTCTCATAACTCCTGCGCACTACCCGTTGCGAGAGGCGTGATCATAATGTACCGCGCCCAGACAGTCAGCGGTCTCTAAATACTCAATACACCGCACAGACAAGTCCAAACGAAGCAAATTTCGCGGTGACGATAAGAAAAGGCAGATCTAAATCCAAGCATATACCTTTCAGACTCTCCATGACTCCGCCAAATTACTGTTACAGAAGAGAGGAGAATCATATTAAGTGCCGGAACAAAGCTCTTAGCAACAAAAGTGAATAAGAAGAACCACCCGCACCGAGAAATATTCTCAAGGAGATCTGCAAAAATGCATCCCAAACAAACATGACAATCTACTCACAGGGCGAAATGAATCCTTAAGAAAGCCAATTCGTGAAACCATACGTATCAATTACAATTACATAAGTAACCTAAAGCCCCATTGCTGAAGTCTGCCAAATGTAAGTATTAAGCAAGAAGAATTGACACCTGTATAAAATTAACAAAATATGCACATAAACGACCTACAGGACAGTAAAATAAGCCTACAGCTGGCACGCAAATAATCAATAGACATCTGCATTCAACCAATCAGCCAACACAGAATTGGATCAGTATTCGGTGCTCTCATCGCTCACATTGTCCCAGACAGCGAATCTTTCCCAGCGATGAACAAATCCTCTGTCAAAACCGAACATAATATAATCTGTGTAATTGTTAACTTGTTGGTGATGAGCCGATTACGTTAGTACTGCGTAGAATGGAATGCAAACTCACTCGCATAAAGTTGTTGACACGAAAAAGAGCACTCTCGGCATGAACAAACATCTTAACATCATTTTAGACACACGAAGAAAAATTTCACTTCAGAAACATACATCTGCCTCTCACAACGTTATCCGTTTAACCGACTGTCAAAACCTAAATTAAAAAACAATATCCAAGCTAATTCAAAACAGTAAATCAATCACACTATAAGACACATCTCTATGAACAGTTAACCAGCCTAACACTACGACCGCTAAGTATACAAATTCCAACAGAAATTATGGTGAACCACGAAATTTATACCTGAATATTCGTCATCTAAAGGAGATATCCTTGTGATAAACGAAGGCCAAGAAAGAAATGTAGTGCGCATCCAGGTTTCGAACCTGACAAGTGGACAATGCTGCCGGATTTCTCTCTAGCTTCCTCACTCGCTATGCCTGATTCCATTCAGCCATCACTGTACACAACCATCCACCAAAATTATGCATAACTTACATGAGCTGCGACATACTGAGCCGACAAGCGGTGGGATCGGGCCCACGTCTCATTGCTGGCGAGCCGACCCCGAGGAACTCTTGATGGCCAATAAATTTCATCTCCACTCCATTTCTTGATCTAAGTTCTAGGGAAATCTACCTCCAGAACACTGCTACGAGTGGAAACAAAGTACCAGTTTCGAACGGAAGCAACTCCACAACGAATCAAAAAGAACTCTAAGATACATCCACTATATTCTCAGATCTTGGGGCCAGCAGCAACAACCGGGGCCAATACCTCTAGAAGTGGAGCGACCGAATATAGCGACCTTCAAGATGCACTTACCATAAGAACAGTTGCAACAATTGATCCTACTATCACTACAAAACCGAATGACAGAATGACGACAGAATGCCTAGTTAAACGTCACCTCATTCCCACACCACACAATGAACCTAAGTCACAAGATGAAATACGTCTCATTTAATCAATGAGCTTTCACATATTGAAAGACAGACTAAGTATATATAAAGAACACTGGATAACTAAAATTAATAGTATCGCCGCTCATTGATTGAAAACTATCAACACAACAAATATTCTAACAATGAATTTCCAACACTCGACAACTGATTGGTACGTTCTGTTCACGGAGAATTCAACTCATTCAACTCACGTAGAACTTCTCATAACCTAAAATAAGGGATCGCGACGAGACCAATAAACTGAGCATTATACCAAATCAATCATCCACCATCGATACACATCGACACAAAAAAACCTTTGTTCAACTTGACAAAAATACAAACCTTATAAAAGTAAATCAGGGACTTCAACATATTGTAATGCTTAACAACAAAGAACCCCAAAAAAACAAACGAAAAAAGCAATACAATATAGCGCGCAACAAACCATATCACCAAACAAATCACCCATATTGAGAAACAGCAGCACATCAACCTCTTAAAGATATTGAGAACAACTAACTATACGCGTGGCTCGAACGTAAGAATAAGAACATTTGACGGAAAAGACAGACGTGTTCTAACTCTCGAAGAGCATGATCTTGGCGAGCGAGTTCTGGGCCAAAATGCTGCATCCTAACAGCCTTGCAATCAAATATATGTTGAACCTCCCGTCCCCCCATTACGTCTAGTCTCGACCTCTATTCTCCAAAGCGAATACTATGAAAAACTATTTACCACTTGAAGAAGCTAATGTACACCATTGACCTGACCCACTCTGCGCGCCTCCTAAGTTACTCTGATTTAATAAATTCGCATGTCCTATATGCAACCAGCAAATAGCAGGAAAATTAAAACCTAGATCAAAAGAACCAAGTTTAGGTTATGCTTCTCGGGCACAAAAGGTTTTCGTCCTGTCGCGCTGTCGCTCCTCGCCAAGATACACAAAATTAATACATCAAGCAGAGCATTCAAGTTAAGCGAAACTCGCGCGATACCACCTCGCCAAACGAGGATTGCCGTTTTCTGTGAAACAGTACATCATGCAAATGAAATAAGTCAGACCTGTGCAGCGTGCACACTACAACTGAACAACTAATCAATCTTGAAAAGCCTGATCTTACTGAATAGAGATAAATTCTGATCGAGGTAGTGACGTTTCCAAAACACAAATCTCTACGCCACACTATGCCAAAAATCAAGACCCTAATAATAACCAATCGTTGGAAGCCACCCCCCCAGCAACTACTAATCATAACTAGTCAGTCATACTACCAATTAATCAATAAATTGCGGACGATTACTGCTCTAAATCAACTACATGAACCAGACGCGCAACCACGACAGACACATATTCTCGATAGCTCAAGATCGACCGAGAAAGGGAGATTAACCACCCCCGCCAAGCAGCAAGATATGAAAAACAAATTGTGGCTATGCATTTAGAAACTGCTTCAAAATTGAACAGATCGCGTCTGAGGACGCCGTCACATATACACGAGGTCAAGTCATATAACTATCAATTGTTCTCCAGTATGGAGAGAAGAGGAATGAATCTCTCATAGACAACTTGGACTAGTGAACCTCAAAGGAAAAGAAAGCTTTCGTTTGCAATGGTGTCAGAAAAGAAGCACACCACAGAGATTAAGTAGTCAGAATACGATCCCGTTTGCTTGCGAAAGCGGATAGCAGTCAAATTCCGTTCGACTCAATCGATGTTTCTCAACACCCTCCATGTAAAAACATACAATCCATCAGATCCTACTGATATGTGCTATAATAGTTAGAACTTAGCAACCGATCTAAGACGGCTTCTTACATGGCGAATTGGAGAAGAGATTATACTCACCAGCCCGAACGATTCGTGGTTGAAGGAAAAGAAAAAACATACGTTTTTTTGCACGATTGAAAAATCTCGTGTATGATTAAAGCAAATCCTAATGCAAATGTACACAGAGGTTTTGATATCACTTATGAATACCATTTGCATTTAATAGAAGCAATTTTGATAGTTGTGTTATATAAGAATAATTGATGTCTTATATCTATAATTGCTCTTCTATTGGATCGATACTGTTTAATTGCCCTAAAACTATGCTGACTGTTGATGATCTTAAAAACATTATCCGTGAAGTCTGAATTTGATGTCAATTTCACGAAGAAATACTTGATATGAGATACACGAACAAAAAGCAACCAGAATTACCGCTACTCAAGGTACACTCCACCCGCGTAGGAGCGCTTTGATATGATGAGTAACCTGTAATACAATTCGCCTTTCTACAATACATTTAACTTCTTCACCTGATTTGCCGCGAAAACGATAATCTGAAAAGCATATATGGAACAGCCCGACCTCAGTCCGCTATCGTACATTAAATGCTAGCAGCTCACCAACCAGATATTGCCTCGTATTCACGTGTGATAGGTACTGGGCAAATGCCGCGGAAAGCAACATTGCAAGCTGAAAAGGATTTTGAAATATTTGCGAGAGTACACTAAATGCCTGTTCTAGAGTTCGGCTATATCTCGATACATCTGGGACAGGATACTTGGATTCGGATTAATGCTGGATATCTTGATAATGAAAGATCACTTTACGGTAAATATGCTTTCTCATATGGCGAATGCTGCGCTATAGTTGACGAGAGTTGTTACAGCCTACTGTGCAGCGTCTACGCCGACGACGGCGAGTCATGCCGAATCAACGGAGGCCTGTGAAGGAAAGGTATTGTTAATCAGCTACCTCGTGAATAAGCTGATACGACAGTCAGAAATTAACCATTTTTTGCGACATTCAGAGTGCTATTATCCACTAAAGGATCAACTTTCATAAGAACGAACATAATTGACATCCGAAGTATCATTTTATTCGGATGTCTCCATTCTGGCGCGGCAACCGGAGACATTTGATGAAGAGTAGCACTTCAAAAACCTGCCGACATTTACTGATAGTTCTCTTAATTCTCCAATTCAATGCATTGTGCTGGACTTGATTAGTATTTAAGGCCTCTGATGATGATCCTTAGTGTGATGAGTGAGAGTTTATGATTGCGCTTTCATTTAAAGGATTTCTCCGTCAAGGTGAATTTTTTGAGATTGTACTCCGAATCTAACATCGGTTCAGGTTCGGTTTACGACTCGCCACCGGGACTTCTGCGTGCGAGCCAAACTGTTGGAAAAGAACATTAGAGAAAAATGAAATGCATTTGGTAGTCGCAGGCGCGCCCCTCAGGCCGACAAGCCGACCCCCCGGTATCATGTCTCGAATCTGCATCCCGAAACGTCCATTAGAGTTTTCCTTTTCGTTATTGTCGTTTATCGCCGCGTACGAGCGTTGTGATGTGTTGTTGGTAACCGAATAACCTTTGGTATGCCTTTTTTTCGTCCATGTTAGAAGATCTCTCCTCCCTCT
>NC_033636.1:7266683-7427697 GCF_001540865.1 Ananas comosus
GGACATAAACATGCCGCAGCGTGTTTATGTTTTCATATCGGTCCTTTGTTGGTGTTGGTTTACTTATATTTCTATTGATATGTAAGTATGTAAGTGGTAAGTGTAGTGTCAAAATGTAAGTCACAAATTTATCTTTAAGTGCTTTTAAGGAAACTTTTGACAAGGGATGTGCCTTTGGAAATAAGCAATTTTTGCGATGGTGCTCCCCATCTTTTGGAAAATAAAATGTTTTAGGTCTTTAGGTGTAAAAGTTTACATTATTTATGACTTGGTGTATTTGGTTGATTTGATAAGTAGTCGGTTTTATTCTTCCCATTCTTTCATTTAGCTTAATTGGGCCCAGCTTTCGAGTTAGCTGGCGATGTGCGCATGGAGTGCAGAGCAGGGTGATGAGTAGCGGGTGCTATAGACTTTTTACCACCCCCTCCACTCTTGTACATTTGTACAGAGGGGAGGGTCACCCATGGCGTTCGGCTTCTTCCGCTCCTCATGAGTGGAGACTCTGTCCGTGTGAACAGTGGATTTCCTGTATTTGTGGCGGATCTGGCATACCCTGGGGTCAGGTTTGCAAAAAAAAAAAAAAAAAAATTTTCGCTGTGTTTTTAACCTAAAGGGACCCCGGGGCGTGACAAAAACAAAATTAATATTTAGCTAAAAAGATGTTACACCGCTCAAAAGTGTGCATGAACAATATTTCTCTTTTTAAATATTTTTCAATATAAAGGTACTATATTATTTTTATATAGTATTAAAAAATTAATTTAAAATACATTTTGTATGGTATAATTGTTAGGAGTAATAAGTCCAAAGGAATTAGGTTACGGAGCAGGAGAAAAAAAGAGAAAAGAAAAAGAAGCAACAGAGATCTCCCAGGGAGAGGGACAGGAGCAAATCTACATAAGTTTGTCCTCTTTCTCCCATTCCAATGCCTCACACATACATCCAACACTTAGCCCCCACCACTATCTACAGCTTTAATTCAAATGCATAATATGCTCTCTCTCTCTCTCTCTCTCTCTCTCTCTCTCTCTATATATATATATATATAGTTCGGCTATGGTACTTTTAAAAACACCAAGTACTTGGCGTTTATAAGTTATTTACCATTAGATCTATTCCTTTAACCAATTCCACCTCTTAGATCATATTATTCCACCAACCACCCACTCAACCCTTGGTGATCACTATCATCCTAACCGCACATCTCTTAATCTAATGACCGAAAACCCACCGGCACCAATGACTTGGTGTTTTTAAAAATATATAAACTCAATTATATATATATATATATATATATATATATATATATATATATATATATATTAACTCGAGGATATAAAAATTTTCATAGTCTAATAACCACGAACTTTTAACTACCCTACACACCAATCCTACTATCTGTAGGTGTGAATCTTACTATCACTCTGGGGATTCCAACTCACCCATCAACCAACTTATCATACTAAATTGCCTAACATTACTAGTTTTACCATCTAGATTGCCATTTTTTAAATGTTCGTGGTTCACAAACTACGAAAATGTTCGTAGTATCGGTTTGACATATNTCAAATCACGTGAAATTTTGATAAAAAATTTCAATGTCATATTATCACGTTTTGTAAGATTTTTATTTTTAGCCGTTGATTTTGAGCCCCTTCGTTCACTAGGCAAATAATATCGAAAAATCACATAATTTATTTTCTAGGTACTTCAAATACTCTAGATCAAGTTAAACGAAGCCAATCGACGATTCGAAAGTCGCAACATCGAAAACAACCTGGAAGATCTGTGCTTCCAGAAGCATAGTAGCCTCACTATATATATATATATATAGAGAGAGAGAGAGAGAGCGAGAGAGAGAGAGAGTCCGGCTATGGTGCTTGTAAAAGCACTAAGCACTTGGTGCTTGTAAATCTTTTACCATTAGATTTACACTTTTGATCAGTTTTACCCGTTAGATTATACTATTCATCCAACCACCCACTCAACCCTAGGAGATCCACATCATCCTAACCGCACATCCCTTAATCAAAGGGCCGAAAACTTACAAGTACCAATGAATTGCAAATATATCCCTCTAAATATAGTGAGTTAATTTCATACATGTCCCTCTAAATATAGTAAATTGCAAATATATCCCTACAAACTTCAACTTTCATATATTGTTCTTACAAAAGTCCTAATATTTTCAAATATGCCCTTTTGGTTTGTTACCATTAAAGTACTGCTTATTTTATAAGTGAAATGACCTTTTGCCATCACAAACATGTCCCTTCAAAAGTCCCAAGTGTTAAGTGAAAAGGGCTAAAAAGGTCAATTCACCTTATTAACTAATTAGGATTAAGTATTTTACTTATAATTAACTAATTTTTTCTAATGTATCCTAACGGCAGGGGCATATTTGAAAATATCCGAACTTCTGCAAAAACAAAATATAAAAGTTAAACTTTGTAGAGATATATTTACAATTCACTATGTTTACAAAGAACTGTATGAAATTAACCCTTATTACATACGTAAAATACTTAACCCTAATTAGTTAGTGTAGTGAATTGACCTTTTTACCCCTCTTCAATTAACAGTTGGGACTTTTGGAAGGACATATTTGTGATGACAAAAATGTCATTTCACTTATAAAATAAACAGTACTTTAACGGTAACAAATTAGAGTGATATATTTGAAAATATTAGGAATTTTGTAAGGGCAATATATGACAATTGAATTTTGTAGGGATATATTTATAATTCATTATATTTGTAGGGATCTGTATGAAATTAATCCTAATTATAAAAATCAATTTACATAAAAGAATTAACTGATTATTTATTTTTAAAAAAATAAATTATTTTTTTATAATTTGCAAATTAGAACTGAAAATTTTTTTATAGAATAATCTGGATATTTAGTAAACTGATTAAAATATTCTCTTTTTTTTTCTTTATTTACTCGCTTGTTCTTTTTTTGCAGTCTTCTTCGTCTCCTTTCTTCTCGCCTTTCCTTCATCTCATTTTTTTCTTGCTTTCTCTCTCTTCTCCTCCTCCTCCATCGTTTACATGTCGATGCCGTACTTCTCTCTATTTCGCCCACACCTCTGCCAGTGCCGGCGGCGATGACGCAGGTTTGAATATGGTACAGATTGCGGAGGTGAGCCTGTGGCAGGTGGCATGGCTGTGGACTACGACGGCGACGAAAGTGCCATAGTATTTGAGTACGATGGGAAGGGAAGGCACGTCAAGGCGGCGCGGCAATTGCAGCAGAGGAAAAATGATGGGGAGGGTGGAGGCAAAAGGGAAAAAAGAAAAATTGTAAAAAAATGTGTTTTCCTTTTCTGGAAAGGTCACACGTGTCGTGGCCACTGTAAGGAAGGCCAACAAGTAGAGAAGAAAGAAAAAGAAAAAAGGGTTATTTGCATACACGTCCCCGCAAACATAGTGAATTGCGGAAATATCCCTGCAAAACGGAAACTCCATAAGCTGTCCCTGCAAAAGTCCTAATTTATGCAGATATGTCCCTCTGATTAACATCTGTTAGAGAACTGTTTATTTTTTAACAGTTTTTATGTGAAATGACCATTTTGCCCTCACAAATATATCCCTCCAAAAGCATCTTCCCCCTCTCTTTCTCTTCCTCTTCCTCTTCGGGCCGCCGGAGCGGATAGCGGCGACGGCGCGGGTCGAGCTCGCCGGCGACAAAGAAGAGGGAAGAGAAAGAATGAGAGGAAGAAAAAAAGGGAAGAGGAAGAAGGAGAGGAAGAGGGAGAGGAAGAGGGAAGAGAAAGATGAAGAGGGAAAGGGTTCGTCGCCGCGCGCCGCCGCCGCATCTCCTCCCTCGCCGGCGACGAAGAAGAGGGAAGAGGAAGAGGAAGAGGAAAAGGAAGAGGGAGAGGAAGAAGAAGAGGGAGAGGGAGAGGGTTCGCCGCCGCCGTCGCATCTTCTCCCTCGCCGGCGATGAAGAAGAGGGAAGAGGAAGAGGGAGAGGAAGAAGAAGGGAGAAAAGGGAAGAGGGAGAGGAAGAAGGAGGAAAAGAAAGAGAGAGGGTTCGCCGTCGCCGCCGTCGTCGCCGCCGTCGCTGCCGCCGCCGCCCTCGCCGGCGACGAAGAAGAGGGAAGAAGAAGATGAGGAAGAAGAAGAAGGGTAGGATCGTAAATTTATCTTATAATTAACCATGGTTAAGTACTTTAACCGTGGTTAACGAAAATTTTCTAACAGTCCTTAACGGCAGGGACATATCTGCATAACTTTAGACTTTTGCAGGGATAACTTATGGAGTTTCCGTTTTGCAGGGATATTTTCGCAATTGACTATATTTGCAGGGACCTGTATGCATTTAACCCAAGAAAAAATTACACTGTTTCAAACAAAATTGTACTATATGAAACTAAGTTACACTATTTGAGACTTAAGTTGCACCATTTAAAATCATTTGTGATTAAGTTGCAACTTTTCAAATAGTTCAACTTAATTTCAAATAATTTTAAATGGCATAATTTACATCTCAAACAATACAACTTAATTTCAAATAGTACAATTTCTATTTTTATGATACAATTTAGTTACAAATAATTTTAAATTGTGTAATTTAGTTTCAAACAGTGTAACTTAGTCTCAAACAGTGCAAGTAACTTTTTTTTTCTTCTTTATTTTTTGACTTTTTTTTGTGGTGGTATCGATATATGATTTTCTTCTCTGGAGAAAAAAAATATTTTTTTCTTTTTTTTCTTTTTCCCTCTCTTTAACCCTCTGCATCTTTTTCTGCCACTGCACCGCCTCCTTGGCCCTCTGTCACAACCACTGCCCTCGCCTCAATGAGCTCTCCCGCCCTGTTGTCCTCAAATCTTGCGACACTCATTATCGTTGCCGTCTATAGCAACGCTCTCTATCACAGCCTAATCTTTATGATCTGTGTCATATTCGAGCTCTTGTCATTATCGCCGACGTCAGCGGAGATGTGGGTATAGTAGGAAAGAGGAGCGCAGCATCGACGTGGGGGCTGTGGAGAAAGAGGAGGAAAAGAAAGCAGGATGAGAAAGAGAGGAAGGAATGGCGGGGATGAGAGAGATGTACGAAAAAAGTGAAGAAAAACAAATGAGAAAAAGAAATGAGAGAGAAAGATGAATAAATATATTTTGATCGATTCTAAAAATTTAGATCTAATATATAAATTCACAAAATAGCCTATATTTGCCGAAATGCAAAATCAGTTGATTTTTTTATGCAAGTCAACCGCATATAAACCTAATTATATATGCGTAAGTTATACAAATTTTTATGTAGGTATAAATTCCAATCTAGCCGACTCAAAATTAAGACTAATAAGAACTAAGTTGGAATACTATCAATAGCACCAAGTTATTAGTGTTATTAGTTTTTTAGCACTTGGATTGAGAAATATGCGGTTAGGATAATGTGAGCCCCCTAGGGTTGAGTGGGTGGTTGGTTGAATAGTATAATCTAACAGGTAAAAATAATTAAAAGGTTAAATTTAACGGTAAAAAATTCGATAGCACCAAACCTTTGATACTATCGATAGTATCCCAGCTGAACTCGACTAATAATTTAATATAATAAAAAATGTTTAAAATCACTTATAGCATTTTTCTTACCCAAAAAGCAAACAATGCCTTTAATTCACTGTCTCACAACAGCAAACTTGGATCTGGTCCAACCACACCCACTCATTAATTCCATCAAACCCGGAGCTCACTGAGTTTGCTGTTTATTACCCTGCACTGCTAAAATCCAACCTAACCCAACCAAACCACAATGCTTAAAAAAGACCAAAAATGAAAAAATAATCCTCTCTCTCTCTCTCTCTCTCATTGGTGTCTCCTTCTCGAAAAAAAAAAATCTAGAATGCACCAGGTATATTGCTGATGCTTGCGCACCCAATCAATAAAATTATCTTTCTTGAGTTGATATGTCACATCGTAGTTAATAGAAAAATATTTTTATTATACTTTTCTTTCAAATAAAAAAATATGATTAACTTATTACTAATGATATGGTGCAAGTATGATACAGTAAATTTTCTCCTCCTTCTCACCCTTGGCTTCTTTTTAAAGAATGGCTATATAAGTAGTCTAAGAACCTTTACCAACATTTTATCCCTAACCTTCTCTCTCTACATACCCACCATTTGTCCTCTCTCTCTCTCTCTCTCTCTCTCTCTCTCTCTATTAAGGAGCAACAACATTCTCTTTGGAGAAGAAGCTATACCAAAGCTTGTTGAGGTTCTACATAGTTTAAAGCCCATTTTGAGGTAAGTTTTCGCTAGCTCTATATATATATTGAGATCTCTTGGGTGTTTTTTTTTGTTTTTTTAACTTGAGATCTTTTGGTTTCTTTTTTTTTGATTTAGTATTCTCTATATAGGAAAAAAATGGTGCTTTAATTCTCCCTCTACATTTCCTTTCATTGATCATGTAGCAAGTGAAATCTCAGTATAATAGTAAGCAAAACAATATATTACATCGCAGGTTGGTAGCTACTATTATATATTATATATTAATATATATATATATATATATATATAAATTAATTAAATGGAAAATTAAACACACATGGTTTTAATTATTGAAAAGTTTATGTGGGTAGGTGTGTATAATTTTGTTATTGAAATGTTTTGATTGTGCCATAAATGTTTAGGCCCCGTTTGGTTGAGGGAATAGCGGGGATAATGAAAGTTATCCCGCGATTCCGCAAACGGGGTGAAATTTGGCCAGGATTTTTATCCCGGTCAAACCTTGCTATTCCGGTTTTCGGAATAAAAGAATTTGCTATTCCACCATTTTGATGGAATAGCACTATTCCAATACTTAATTTCAAACTTAATTAAAATTATAAATTGAATTAAAACTAAATTATATAATATATATGCTTATATATTATAATACAATATTTATTATAAATTATTAATTGTAATATATTAATATATATTATTTATATTTAAATATTTATAATAAATTTATAATAAATTATATTTAAATTTATAATAATTCTTTTTATTAAATTAAGTTTAAGTAGAATTTTAAAAAAATTTTATAAATTTATTATAATAAATAGTTTTTATTAATTGTTCCACCCCAATTCTTATTTTAAAATTTTAAAAATTTTAATTTTAATTTTTTAAAATTTTATAATTATAATACATTATCTTTATTATAAAATTATTAATTGTACTATATTAATAATTATTATTTATATTTAAATATTATAATAAAATTTATAGTATATTTTATTTAAATATTATAATAATTTTTTATTAAATTTAAGTTTAAGTAGAATTTTTAAAAAATTTATAAATTATTATAATAAATTATTTTTATTAATTGTTCCCATCTATTCTTATTTTAAAATTTTAAAAATTAAAATTTAATTGTTAAATTTATAATATATAATCTCAAAATTAAAGTTTATAATTTTAATTTTTTAAATTTTAAAATTAAATTTCGATATATTTACTTTTGAAATTTAAAATTTGATATTTTATATTTTTCAAATTTAAATTTGATCTTAAATTTAAAGTTTGAAATTTAAAATTTAAAATTTTGAATTTAAAATTTGAGATTTTAAATTTCAAATTTTGAAATTTCAAAGTTAAAATTTTAAATTTAAAAATATATATTTAAAAATTTAAAAATTTAAATTCAAATATAATAAGAGGATAATATGATTATTTTTTATTTATAAAATCCACTATCTTTCTTAATCCATCTTACCTAACCAAACGCTATTTTTTTTATTCCCAGGAATAACCCAATTTTCATCCAAACGCAAAATTGATCTAATCCCCGCTTATACCTCAATTTATACCTATCCCTGGAATAGTCACTTTTTTCTTATCCTCGAACCAAACGATACCTTAGAGTTTGGAGTTTGGTTGGAAAATAAAGCGGGAACCATAAAAAAAATATGTTTAATAATAATTTTATTATTTTAAATATAGTAAATTTTATGGGCTATCACTTATGGTAAAATTATTTTTATCCCCTTATTTAATTAATAAACACCAAAACTGTAACTCATTCGTGAATTAAATAAAACAACTACTACGTGAATTAAATAAAAGTTTGAAATGCGGGATGTTTTGGGTACACTTTGGAGTACGCGTAGCTCATTCGTCTTTTTATGTAGAGTTATTAACAGCCCGAGGCGCGTGTGCCGCTCCTTAGCATTCCGATGGAATTTTTGTGCTTACCCAACAAAACCCTTATGTTAAAGTGACAAAAATGCCCCTATAGGTTTGAAATTTGCCAGGGGTAATTTTGACTTTTAACTACGCTCCTCGTACTTTGGTCCATGTGTTACAGGGGCAACGAGAAAGAACTTAGTGGAATAAATCAATTGTTGAAAAGTGATAGCAATGTTTTAAATAGTTATTTTACATATATAAAAAATAAAAATATATATAAAATTTATCTAAATTATAGATCATTTTAAGTTGACTATTCAGTTTTTAAAATTTTGATATTATCATCTAATATTTTAATTTATTTTATTAGGATCAATTAATGACTGTTTGACTTTAAAATATAAATGCGTCGTTTATCTTTACAGGTTTTGTTCGAATATTTCATATAATTTTCACAATTATAAATTTATTAAAGTAAATAATTAATTTAAATTTAGAGATTAAAGTATTGTTGACTGATTCGAATCAAAGAAATTAAAATATATAGTAGTAAAATCAAGTTTTTGAAAAGTTGGATAGTCGACTCAAAATAATTCATAGTTCAGAAAATTTCATATGTTTTTACCTCAAAAAAAAAATACTCTTGCCAATGTTATATAGCTATCTAAATTTTGAAATCTCTTTTAAAAAATTATAAACTTTAAATTTCCTTTTTGCGGTTTAGCACATTATTTACGTTGCGACACTGTCGTTTACAAGCTTTACTTAACTACTTTATGATTTTATTTTCATTTCACAGTTAGAAATTACAGTTTGATAGAATAGTATAGTAATATTTTTTGCAAACCATAAAATTATGGAAAAACTTCAAATACCCCCCTTGTGGTTTCACTTTTTCTCACATTAATACCCTATAGTTTAAAGTGTATCAAGTTACTATCTTGTGATTTTGCACTTTTTCACTTTAGGGCATGTTTGGTTGCTCGAAAGTCGGCGTAATAGAAAAAGTCACTTTTACAAAAGTGACTTTTCAATTCGATTGTTTGGTTGCTATAAAATAAAAAAATTAAAACTATAATTTTATAATTTTTTTTTATTAAATTATATATAAAGAGGTGAAAATATAAACAAACGACTTATACTTGCAATTTAAATTAAAAATTTAAATTTATATTAATATTTAGAATTCAAAGTTATATTTTAAAATTTAATTTAAAGTTAAATCTGAGTTGAATTTATAATTAAAATCAAAGACATAAATTTAATTTACAATTTGAATTTAAAATTTAAGTTATAACTTATAACTGAAATTAAATTTTAAAATAAAAGTTCAACACAAAAATTAGAACATTTATTCAAATTTGAATTTATAATTTGAATCATATATTAATTTACTCTTTGATCTTAAATTTTGAATTCAAATATGAATTCACAATTTAAATTATTATTTATTTTTAAATTAAAACATGAGTTTAAATCACAATTCGAATCGAACATTTGAATTTTTTAATTCGAATTCAAATTCAGACTGAAACTCATTATTGAAATTAAATGTAAATAGCAAATGTAAATTTGAATTTGAATTTGAACTTGAAAATTTAAATTTTAAATTCAAATTTCAGTCAATAATTTGAATTTATAGTTGGAACAATTTGAAGTCAAATTTCAAATTGAAGTTCTTAACTAAAAATAATTTGATTAAAATTTAAAATTTAAAATTTAAATTTAAATTCTAGAATTCAAATTTAAATAAAAATAAATTTTAAATTTTAAATTTTAATATAAAGTCATAAAATTGAATTTAAAATTTTATGTTGAATTTTAATTTACAAATAAAATTCAAAATGTGATAATAATTTTAATTCAAATTTAAAGTAAAACTGAACTTTAAAAATAAATTTAAGTATTAAGTTAAGACTAAATATAACATTTTAGCTAAGCTCTCCACTTTCGGTGACTTCCGAATTTTTTGAGCCGAAGTCAAAAAAGTGAGATTTGGTTATAACTCACTTTATCAACCTACTTTCGTAAAGTGACTTTCATATTCATTTTCGTAAACCAAACAACCGATGAAACGTCACTTTCTAAAAGTACCACTTTCGGTGTTACACTTTCGGCGAACCAAACATGCCCTTAGTACCATGTGGTTTAAAGTGTATCAAGTTAGTATCCTACGGTTTCACCCTTTCTCACTTTAGTACCCTGTGGTTTCACACTTTCTCACTTTAGCACTCTGTTGTTTAAAAACCACAGGGTACTAACTTGATACAAAAATAAAACCACGGGGTACCAACTTGATACACTTTAAATAATAGGGTACTAAAGTGAGAAAGTGCGGAACCATAGGGTACTAACTTGATACACTTTAAACCATAGGGTACTAAAATAAGAAAGTACGAAACCACAGGGAGGTTTATAAAGTTTTCCCTAAAATTATTAGTACAGATTATAGGACGATAAAATATCATATTTTACAGTGTTACGGTTTTATATATAAATATATATATATATATATATAGAGAGAGAGAGAGAGAGAGAGAGAGAGAGTGAGGCTACTATGCTTCTAGAAGCACGGAGCCTTTCGTGCTTTCAGATCATTTTCGATATTGCCACTTTCGAATTGTCGATCGGCTCCGTTAAATTTGATCTAGAGTATTTGAAGTACTTAGAAAATAAATTTTATGATTTTTCGATATCATTTGCCTAGTGATCGAAGAGGCTCAAAATCAATAATTTTAAAGGCCGCAGTGAGCCGTTTGCAAGTTTAACGGTGTAGAAATATCCAAATCACGTGAAATTTTGATAGAAAATTCTTTATACTATATAAAACAAGATCAATATCTTTGATCTAAAATTTTAATGTCATATTATTACGTTTTGTAAGATTTTTATTTTCAGCCGTTGATTTTGAGCCCCTTAGTTCGCTAGGCAAATGATATCGAAAAATTGCAAAATTTATTTTCTAGGTACTTCGAATACTCTAGATCAAGTTTAAGGGCTGATCGCCTGATTCGAAAGTCGCAATATCGAAAACGACCGTGAAGCACGGAAGGTCCGTGCTTCAGAAGCATAGTAGCACTCACTCCATATATTATATATATATATATATATATATATAGTCCGGCTACTATACTTTTATAAGTACGATCGCCTTCGTACTCATAAGTTGCTTTCGATAATAGAGTTTTCGAATCAACGATCCATACCGTTAAACATTATCTAGAGCATTTAAAATTTCTAGAAATCAAATTTTATAATTTTTCGATATCATTTATTTTACGATCAAAACCTCACAAAATTAACAATTTTTAATAGCCGGTATGAAATATTTGCTAGTTTAATGGTGTAAAAAAATCGGAATAGGTTGAATTTTTGATAAAAAATTCTATTCACTACCTAAATAAAGATCAATAACTCTGATCTTAAATTGAAGGTTCCAATCATCTATTTTTAGTATGTCGTTTGATTTTGACCGTTCATTTTATTTCTGCTTGATGGACTTTATAATGGTTTCAAAAAATTACGAAATTTATTTTCTAAAAGTTTCAAATACTCTAGATCATGTTTAACGGTGTGGATCGTCGATTCGAAAGCTTCAACATTGAAAACAATTTATGAGTACAAAAGGCTCTATACTCATAAGAGTATAGTAGCCCTCCTCTAGATAATGGAACTAAATTAATAGTTTACATATGGGTAAATAAAACAAATAAAAAATCACATGGTTTCTTTAAACCTTTTAATGTTGGGGTTATCAAGAGTAATCAGACCAAAATTCAATAATGTTTATATATATATATAGAGAGAGAGAGAGAGAGAGAGAGAGAGTAATCCTTCAATACAACATATAAATCTTGACTTTTTTTTTTTTTTTGAAAACCAAATTAACAAAAAATATTTTTCAGTCGAAAAATTATTTTTCGGAATTTGTCATGAAAAAAACCTAATAGAGTAATCGGACTAATTTGCAGTTGGTTAAAAATTTGATAGTTGGTAATCGAGATTATCGAGACTTCAAATTTAAAGCCCAGTTATTTTATATTTTTAACTAAGTTTATTTTTGAAAAATGAATTTAGTGGATAATATAAGTCAAGTGTTTGGTGACATAATAATATAATATTTGAAAGGGTAAATATTTTTATTCTTACCACAATCTAATATTTTTGGATAAAGAGGAACAAAAATAATTTTTTGTTTAGTTTCACATTTCTCATTCCTAATTCATGTCGAAAAGCAATGAAAAAAAAAACTATTGAATTAACTAAACAAACGCATAAAAAAAATAATAAATTTAATTGAATTTTTTTTTAATTTTTTTTCCTTGATTTCTCTGGACTTGGTATTGGTGTCGGAAAGAGTACGAAAAATCTAAAGATAACCGTAATTATGTTTAGTTATTTTCTCAAGAATAACAGTGAATAGTAGAAAAAATATGGCGCGGATAACGAGACGAAAGTAGGGATGCCAGCGGATCGGATTTGAGTTGGATTTTCAAAAGCCCAAATCTGCATCCGACATCTAATATCGAAACCCGAATCTGGATCCGTACTCAGCCAGTTTTAAAACTCCATATCCATATCTGACGCCGACCAAAAATCCAAGACCCGAATTCAAAAGCTCGACCCGAGAATGAGGAGGACGTAGTGCCAATGGAGACAGCGGAGAAAATAGAGGAGAAGAGACCTGTTAGGATTTGGATGATAAAATGACTATTTTTCATCGGTGGATAAAAATTTAATAGATAAAAATTATTAAATTTTTTTATATATTGTATAAATAAATAAATAAATAATATAAAATTTATTCGGGTTCGGACTGAAGTTCAGATTTGGATTTGAATCAGATGCATACAAAATCATACCCGTATCCGAATTTGTCGAATTTAGTGAAGGTAAACTCGCCTCTTTCGAATTCGGGATCAGGTAATATTTCGAATATTCATATTCATCGATATTTCTAGACGAAAGGGTAGGTGAGAGTGCAGAGGCGAAGGATAAATTAGAGAATAATCTTATTTTGCAATTTTGACTCGTATAAATTATTCGAATCAAATTTTAACTTATTACATAAATATTTTATTACCGAACAGAGCCTGAGATATAGCGAGCCCACGTGGGTTTAGTGCAACTAAACCCAATTTAATTAATTAAAAATAAACCCTTAAAAAAAAGGACAAATAGGATGCTTAATCGTACACGTGATTCCAATTTTTGTATGCGCCCCACAATTAGTAACGTTCCCTTGTCGGAAGGGTCTTCTAAAATTATTTAGGTAAAGAAAAAAATGTATGTTAAACCCCTCAACTATAGTCCAATTGGAAAAGGAACCCTCAAATCTTTTTTTTTCTTTAAGTGTACACTTCTCAAATTTTTTTAAAATTAATTTATTAAATTCAATTATAATTTTGTTAAATTTAACGGCTCTAATTATTTTCATCAAATAAAGCTGTATAAACCGATAACTGATGTTTAAAAGAACTATCGAATATTAAAATCGACCATCTTTTTGCTACGAAATGACCATTATGTTTCCGAAAGAATTTAATTTTATTTAACGCTATTAATGTCTTTTAATTATATTATCATAAATAAATTTCAAAGAATTATTTTAATGAGTATAAGGGGTAGTAAAAATGTAACGATCAACTAAGGATTATCAATCTGCAAGGATAAAGTTGTATATTTTGAAGTTTTACAGAAATATATGTGCTAATTAAAACTTTGCATCTATAATTTTAGAACATTGTAGAAAATTTTTTTTGGAAAAAAAACCTCAATAAAAAAATATAAAAATTAGGGACCATTTACAAAGTTGTCTACAACTGAGGGGGTTCCCAGTAAATTTTAACCAGTTATTTATTAAAACCCATATGCATGTTTCGATCCACCCCTTTGACCAAGTATTTATTGGCCACACTTTAACCTCTCTCTCTCTCTCTCTCTCTCTCTCTACTCAGGTACTACTCTCAGAAGCAATTTTGAAATTTGAAACTTTTTATTTCAAATTTGAGTTTTTATTTGCTTTGACTTGTGTTCACTCTGGTATCGTAAACTTCGATTAACTAGACATGGACACTGCTGAAATAACCACTTTGTCAAATTGCACCGCATCNATATATATATATATATATATTATCTACTCATAACGTTCTCTCTAAACCCCACTTCGCAACTATGAATTAGGATACGGCGAGTCTGCAACAACACTGCATCAAAAGCGAAGGATTCGTTGGAGAGTTGAGCTCCCTTCACAATACAATGCCGCGATCCAGGTTAAAAAGAAAAAAGAAAGAAAAGAAAAATTATAACACCAATTTTTAGTTTAGATTTGTGTTTTTTTTTTCTTTTGCTAATAATTATCAATGCAAAAAGTAGGGGCTCTGAGTTGCCGCAGCAGAGGGCGTCGCCGCGGGCGCCGCTCCACCTGAAAACCACCGCGTGCTCCGACGCCAACGGCAGCGTCCACCACCGCCCAGGTGCGGCGTCGAGTCCCAAGCTCGACGACCGCCGCTCCCCTCGCAGCGCCTTTCACGAGGTACGTGTGCGTAAGTTGTTTTCGATGATAGAACATATGATTCGACGATAGATGATTTCGCTAAATATAATTTTACAAAAATATTAAATTTTATAAATTTTTTGAATTTATTTGTGTAGTGAATCGAATAGTCTTGTGTTTTAAATGTTCTTCAAAGGCAACTGTTCTTATGTAATTTGGAACCATAGAGTAATGCGTAAGTAATTTATTTTAGAGCTATGCTACTTTTGATGCTACAAAATTTTCAAATAACGAAGCTTGAACACTTCCAACTAGAATGCCTTTTTTTTATTATTATTATTATTTCGAATTAGACCGTTAGTACCGCCATTGCCTTTTTGAAATTTCAAATCCCAACGGTTGATTTTTTTTTTTTTAATTTTTTTATTTTTTGGTTGTTGTAACAGAAGAAGCGCGGAACTCAAGTGGCGGATTTGGAGACGAAGCTGAAGAAGGCACAGGAGGAGCTGAAGAAGCTGCGGGAGCAGCTGGCATCTGCCGAGTCGGCGAAGACCGACGCGCAGGCCGCCCTCGAGGAGGCCAAGAAGCGCGTCGCCCCGCAGTCGCCGCTGCCGCCACCGTCGGCCCCCAACCCCGTCGTCGCTTACGAGAACACGAATTCGGCATTGCAATTGGGGACCGATGAGGCGGAGGAGGTCGGCGACGCACCGCCGTCCCCTGCCACCGACGTTTTCGAGGTCGTCGAGGTCGCCGCCGTCCCCGCGGAGTCGGACAACAAGGAGAATGTATGCGTCGGCACCGAAGACGGAGACGATCAAGAGGTAGAGTTGGGAGAAGAGGCCGAGAAGACGATGATGATCGTCGAGAAGAACGAATGCGCAGAGAAGAAGAAGAGAGACGACGGCTATGCTGCGGAGGCGGCGGAGCTCCGCGAGAGGGTGGCGGAGAAGGAGAAGGAGATCGAAGCCGCGGCGGCGGAGAACGCGGAGCTCAAGAAGGCGGCGGAGGCGGCGGGGGCGAGGATTAGGAGGATGGAGGAGGAGTTGCGGGACAGCAGGGAGAGGGTGGGGAGGTTCGTGGAGGAGGTGGAGGCGGCGGAGGGGGCGAAGGAGGCGGCGGAGGCGGAGGTGCGGCGGCTGAAGGTGCAGGCGGAGCAGTGGCGGAAGGCGGCGGAGGCGGCCGCCGCGATGCTGGCGGCCGCGGACGAAGGCGCGGTCGGGCGGTGCGGGTCGATGGACAAGCATCTTGTGGCAGGCGGGAGCGGGTACGGATGGGGATCACCAGCGGTGGCGATCGGGGAGGAGGCAGAGGAGGAAGGGGGGGCGGCGGCGGCGGCGGGCGCGGGGAAGTGGCGGGGGGGGGGGNCGGGGGGCGGGGATGAGGATGCTGGGGGAGCTGTGGAGGAAGAAGGGGCAGAAGTAGTTGAGTATTAAGGAGTTGTGATGATCCTGGAGGGAGCTTCCTCAGCTTCTCCTCCTCATCTGTGGCCACTACGGATTTTGGGATCAGCTTCTTTTGTTTTGAGGGTAAAATTCGCATAACTGGTCACTAATCTTAATTATCTAAATCTTTGTTTCGCTGCCTAATCGCTTAATTTTAGTAAATGGATTCTTAACGTTTGTTAGTTGTTTCGATCAAGTCTCCTACGACAGCGCGGAGACACCAATAAATGCTCAAAATATGATAGTTTTCGCACGAATCAAACGAACTTTTTGACGGAACAAGGAGTTTAACTGGAAACAACTAACAGGGGAGGCGAAGGACCCAATTACAAGAAACTAAAAATGCCGAGAAGTGTGGTGAATGTTTAGGACCAGTGATGCAAAATTTGCCCTCTTTTTGGTGTTGTTGCTGAGTTTGTTGTATTGTATTATGCTGTATTGTTTGTTCTTGTTGTTGTTTATGGAACAGCCAAGCTTTTTTGGTTTCCTCTTGGTACATAACTTTTGATTCAGTAGGTGAAGTGGTGTTGGAGAGAGAGATGTTGCAGCTTTTAATGTATGAAATGAAATAGCTTCAGCTGCTGCTGCAGCAGCAGCAGCTGCAGCTTCTGCAGCAGTTTAGGTAAAAGCTATTGTGGAGTGGGCTTTATAGATGGGAACTGGGATATTTGTATGTTCTGAAGCACCCTGTTGGTCCAGCTTTTCTGATAGTGGTTGGTGGGGAAAGAGATTTCAATCAAGGCCCCTGATTAAAGCCTGTGGGGCCCTACTAGCTTTGGGACATTTATACACCTGCATCAATCACCATCCAAAAAGATTTAAGAAATAAAAAGCATCAATTGTATTGTTGGGGCTAGAAAAGTGGTGAATTCCAGATTATACATGCTTCTACTGGTAATATTGATTTTGAACCAAGCTATCAAGTATAATTGATACTAACCTAGTCTTAGTCTATTTGCTTGTGCAAGTCATGTATTTCCCGAGTAATGCTATGTTGTTTTCGAAAGTAGATGATAGTAGAAACTGACATGAAGGTATTAGTTTGATCGAACGAAGCGTAAGACGAACCATCCTGCTATAAATAAATTGCTTAATGTAGTTGTTACCATACTAATTTCACTCTCATCGATTTAAAATAGTATTGATCTTCACTAAGAATTGAGCTCCTATGCTTTTATTGGTGCCGGAAGGTTTTCAATCTTTGAATTAAGGAATGTGTGATTAGGATAATAGTCGTCTCATAAAGTTGAGTGAGTAGTTGGTGCTATAACATAATTTGAGAGGCGAAATTGATCACAGAGGTAGATCTAACGGCGGAAAACTTACAAGCACCAAGAACTTGCTACTTTTAAAAGTATCGTAGCTGGACTCCTTCATTAATTAATTACTGTATAATTGAAATATCGGTGATCTAAATAATTTAATATAAACATGAGCTAGGTTGGAGTGCTATTATTATTAATAAAATTAAAAGTGTTAGTGCTTTAGAGTCATTCTTGACAATCAAGTATCCGGTTGGACAATCGTCATTACTAAACATGATATAAAGCACTTTTTTGAAAAACTGAATTTCATAGTTTTTTTAATATTATTTACTCTGTGAATAAGCAATCCCCAAAATTAACATTTTTAACAATCTATGTGAGTTTTGTGGTTTACAGGTGCTGAACAATTCAAATTAATTGAATTTTTTGATAATTTTATATAGCTATCTAGATCAAGACATACAACTATAATATTGAATTCAAGAATTATATCCCCTTATTTTTAAAAGATTGTTATACTTTAACCAGTCATTTTGTGACAATTTAATAAAAAAAAACAATTTTAAAAATTATATAGTTCGGTTTTTTTAAAAAATTTGATGGTGTTGATCATTGATCTGGACGCTCCATCACAACATTATTTAAACCTAAGCCTATAGCATTAAGAACTTTAAGCAATATTAATAGCTCCTAACTCTAACTCATATAAACTATGCATAGAGCTAAGAGAACATTATACTGGAGAAATGAGCAATTAATAATTCAGGAACCTTTTTTGACATGGTTTATGTACTTAATTGAATAATACACAAAAGATAGTGGCTCACCTATTAAATAACTTGACAAATAACAATTAATGTACAACAATATTAAATTATAAGGGAACAAGTTCTCCCTAGAGGGAAAGAATTTCCATAAATAACCTTTTCCAAAATGAAAACTATCCTAAGCTGCAGGTGTAGATGCATAGATGCCAATCATACTGCAGCAATGGCACATTGCGAAGAGCCCCTTTGAACTTTTCCAGTGAAATGCTTCAAATCCACGGCGTTTCTCGGAACAAGCCAAACTGTGAAAGGATTAAGGAAGATGGAAGCAAAGATTAAAGTGTCTTCCTACAAGAGGAGAAATTGTTAGATCTCGTAGATGGATTTACCGTTTTTGCCCTTAGTGAAGAATTTGGCTGCCGTAATCCTGGTTGAACTTTTCATAGCGGTGTGCATGTAGATGGGCTGATGGTCGTGTATTCTTTAAAGCAAGCTCAACATCTTCTGGCGTGACAGGACCAACTTCGGGCATTTCTACATGAATATCAAGTAATTAGTTGAAATATTGATCGTTAATTCTTCACGGAATTAAAGCGTTGCGAGATGATTTCTACATACTAAGGTGAGATACTAGAGTGTTTGGAGACAATCCAAATATTCAGCATAGTTGCATAAAGTGACCACTAGAAAAAATGTGCAACCTAGTGGTTGCAAGCCGAACACTAATTAATAATACATAAAAGCCAAGGAAAAAAAACACTCATATCTAGCTATTTTATGTGATTGTTTTTGCATTTAATCTTGTTTGTGACAAAGATGATGACAATTCCCTGTATCAATTCAAATTTTCGTTCTCCTTTGACCATCTTTCCCACTCAGAAGAAACATCCCAGGAATTTCTCTGATCAATGTAAGTTTTCTCTCTTAACCATCCTTCTCTACTCAAAAATGTCCTTAGAACCTCCTCCCTTGCTTTTACTTGCTCAGTATTTTGGTATCATTTCCCAGAAAATGGGATCAAGCTTTAACCACACGTTGTATATAGGGAAAAATTATGGTCTGAGAGCCAATTTCTAGCCTGGTTGATTCCAAAAGTTTGATATAAATAATTCTAATAAATGAAACTTCAGTTTCAGTCTGATACTTTGTTTTTGTAACAGTTCAGATAATCTTTCCAGATGTTGCATACATTTAAACAAATGGGAGCAAGCACACTAAGTTATACACAATGTTCTAAACTGCGGAAATGACTTGTAGTCTGCCAAATACATAATAACATATATGCAGTAAGCAGGTACAAATTTAGCTCATATAAGTTAATATAAAACATATTGAATCTAATAAAAATAGTAAAACATGTGATAAAAACACAGAAAACCCTCAGAAGATCTAAGAAGAATTTTAAAAATATAGATTTTATAAATGATCTACTCAAACATTTTGTAGGACAGTTTGGCAACTATACATGCCAAAGTCTCAGGTCTCAAGCAAATTTGTTAAAAAAACTAACTTGTGTTCGTAATCAATAATCAGCAAGTCATGCCAAACCTTCTATTTATCGCTTAAAATGAATGATAGTAGGTGCTTACCTGCTATTGACTCTTAGCATTAGATTAGACAATGCTAATCCACAATTTGGTAGGTCACCTATTGACTCTCAGCTCGGCAATGAAAATTTCATAGAAAACAACATAGCCTAGCTAACTTAAAATTCGAAACAAAAGCTTAGAACTGAATGGTCATACTTACCATCCTCAGGTACCTGTTCTTGTCTGCCTTCGAGAACAGCCATTAAACGCCTCAGCGGCTGCATCGCTGCCTCCTTGCATACAAGACGGATATCAGAACCTGAATAGCCTTCCGTCCTTTCCACCAGAATATCATATGGAATCTCCGCCTCTCCGGGTGTTGACGGCAGAAGCTCCTCGAACATTGCATGTCTTGCTTCTGACTCTGGCAGGGGTACAAGAATCTGATTGAACAAAGTCAAAGAGAATTTCATCTTACGAAAAGAACTCTTTGTACCAAGATAAACAGGTCTTTCCCAAGGACTGGTAGTACAAGGATTTAAAAGCGCTTTATGTCAAGATTTTCTTGACATTCACATAAGGTCGATGCTCTCATTGGATAAAGATAGAATAGAAGCTAGGATAAGAAAAGAGAACCAGTTGGAGAAAAACGCCCAAGGCAGATCCATTACCAACAATATTTCACAAAGGTAACCCAATTATACGAGAACTTTGATGTTGTTGATAATTATGATAGTAATTTCATAAAAAGACTTGATGCTCAAAAACAGTAATACGTGTGTAACTTGATGAATAAAGCAAGCAAGTTATGGCATAGTTTGGTACCGCTTCCCATCTTTTGTTTTTCATTAAACCTAAATTTCATTTTCCCAAGAGGGCTACTATATGTTATTAGTTAGCTTGCAACATGCCACATCTGGATGTTAAACAGCATCATCTTTAGGAAGTTTCGTTCTTGTTGCTTAACAAATGTGTATAGATTGCAAAAGGGAGGCCTTAAAGAATCGAGGGGTACAGAAAGAGGCCTAAAAGAATTCCACAAACATAATAATCTCACATAAGGGTATACAGCTATTATAAATTTCATGGGGTTTTGTAAAATTATTGACTCTCAGAAGTCCATTTAATAGTTACAAGTCCATTATGTTTGCAGGGACGTGTATGCAAATAACCCTAATTTAAAACACTATTGATGTGGTTCCTGAGTTTGGAAGCTCTTTATCCTAGAACCGAAAAAGTGAAACCTAGGCGAAATGTATCAGATAGCTATTACCTTGTGAAAAGCAAAGGATTGTTTATGTCGTTCTAATAGTCATCTAATTTGTTTTAATTCATTGTGCTACAAAGGATACACGCTTCTCAAGACGGCGGAGCATTGCTGCATCCAACTCCCACGGTAGATTTGTTGCCGCTAAAACAAATACGAGCTCATCTGTCTTCATCAAGCCATCCATCTGCAACATGGATTAAGTTTAAGAAGTAATATATCCATAATTTGCATCTCCTTTGCACATTTGTTCACAATGGAAGCTAAAATTACAAACTACGCAATCGTAAGGCCCTCTTTGAATGCGTAAACATCTTGTTCACCATAAGCATATCTCTTTGACTTGCAGAGTTTGTAGCGTCTGGTTGATGAGGAGTGGTGATCAAATGTCTAGATTGACATACCATATTCCGCCTTCTAATCATTTTCTTAGAATAAGATAAATTATCTTATAGGTGAAATATGTTGTCCTACCAAATTATGAACATCAAAACCTTTCAAAGAGCAAAATCAAACTCCTAGCTTCAAATCACAAAAGAATATTTTCATACCGAACAAGTTATCACTAATAACTTAATCCGACATTCGAACGGGGCCTAAATCTCAAAATGCAATTCAAGTTTGCTAAGGTATAATGAGAAAGAGTTGTAATCTTGCTTGCTGTTGCTGCAACTGAGATGCAAGAAATTTGCTGACCGCAAATATTTATAATTCGTAGTATTTCTTGGGATTACTATGTTAGGTAGCTATAAGAATTTGCATATATGAACCAGCTAAAAAGCTCAGGAAATGCCAAAAAAAATGTATATATCCTCATAATTTTTATGTTAACATGAAACACCAGGAACAGGAAACAGAATGTCATAATAACCACAAAAATAATAATAAGGCTGAAAACACAAATATGAACCAACGCCAACAGTATGATCACTATTATGAAAGGCTAATGCATGTTGAATATAAACCAAATGACCTACAATTGTTAGCCTCTTTCGATGATTTTGATAGATAATCAAGGAAACAAAACAGTTGGACTCATTTTTTTAACTCTTTCCAGCTTGTGCATGTTAAAATTTGCATGTTATTCACTTGATGACCATTACTTTAACTAGTGCATTTCTCCCTTTTTCATCCTTCTTGACTTCTCCTTTATTTCTTACCCTGCTACTACACAGACTCTTTATTTTCCTTCCCTTTCCCCGAGCTCTTAATTCTTACTTCCTTTTTTGCTCTGGTAGGTTTGATAATCCACAAATAACAGACATGAGGAAATGACAAATGACTGCCTATGCAAATGGATATTGGCTTTGAAATCATCTAGACTTCTAGAATTAATTGGTTAGAATCAGACTGCAGGAGTGAATTACAATGGATATGCGGCAGCAAGAATTCTACACACTTAAGAAATACACTTCTTACCTGTATAAGTAGCTCAGTTTTCAAACGTCGACTTGCTTCATGCTCACTTCGAGCTTCACCACGTTGACTAATGATAGCATCAATTTCATCAAGAAATATGGTAGATGGTGCATGATGCCTGGCAAGCTCAAATAGAACTTTCACTAACTTCTCTGAGTCACCTGCACATGGCAAACTAAACAGTAAACAAGCTACAAAAGAAGAGAGAGAGAGAGAGAGGAATAGTATATAGAATACAATGGATAATCCAAAAGATTCAAAACTTTGTTGGATGTCTTTTATAAAAAAAAAAAAAAAAGAGAGAAGAAAAAGGATTCATGCAAGTATGAACAGATATTGAGTCTCCCCATCGGCCTTCTCTAATAGGGAACTCGATAAATCCCCAATTCATTCCAAAGGTGCCATTACCTTTTTATTGTTATTTAGTGAAGGAAACAGAAGCTGTAAACATATTTTAAATAATTCATTGTCATCCTCCGTGAAGCCCAAGAAGAAAAGGACACAAAAAAGTTTTCATTGAACTAAGCAAGGATGGAAAGGTAGAGAGTAGGCAGATTTAGTAATTCCTCATCGTTAAATCAGCCCTTCCCAGAGTAGGAAGGCATAGTTGATGCAATCCTTAATCATAGACGGCAGCAATAACCCAATCTCTAAATTGTCTTGAAACTAAGGTCCTTGTTGATGAGATCAAAAATACCATTATTAGTCTCCTGGGTAACCTTCTACCATCTTGGTCTGACGGACACTACAGAACACTCCATTGTAGGATTTCTATTACAATTGTCTGCATGGTTTATAAAATAGCAGATGGAGAAAATATCAATATGGCAAATGACCAAAACATTTTTATATTAGAATTCACCATTATAATTACAATTCTCCCTGGTTCGAAATTTTCATGGTCGCTCAGACAGGTGAAAAAAGAAAATTGTAAGGCTAATGAAGTGAGTTTTATATGTGGCAACTCTTTTTCTCCTCAACACCAAACAATGTAAATATATGTAAATAATGAATCTATGGCAGAATAGATTGATCTTCACGAAAACGTCACATGTACAAAGGTTCTGCTAGGATCCAAAGTGGTACTACATAGAACTCGTTCTATTATCCTCTCCAAAATTTGCCTCCAGACATTTAATTATCATTAGCAGAGAAAAAAAAAAATGCCAGAGAAAAAGTAAATGCCAATTACAGTGAAATGAGTCAAACGACCACGGACAACTATACTAGAAAAATTATGTGACTAAATTCCATGAAAAGGAAGAAAGCTATTATATCACAAAAGAATAGTTGCTTATGAGGAAAGCAGAACATACCTCGCCATTTGCTAACAATTGATGATGCTGAAATGTTGAAAAAAGTAGTTTTGCACTCAGTAGCCACAGCTTTTGCTAGCATTGTCTGCAAACATTATATACACGAAAAGTGTTTGATGAGAAAATCTTCACAAGAGATTCCCAAAATGAGAATATACAGTTAGATAAGATAGTATAGATCGCGCCCAAGAAATACTGCATAGGCAAAGCTTATCAGCAATTTCAACTAAGCTAAAGCTTCTGTACCAAGTTTTGTTATTTAGATAGCAACTACTGGCATGCTCACTCTACGTACCTTATCAAAATGTATAAAACTACAGCTTGTGTAGATTCATTTGCAACTTTGACCAAGCTCTGAACAAGCTAATAAGCTTGATGAGCCTAAGCTGTTCATAAACAGCCAAAATTGCTTTCATTTTTTCATCATTAATTATTAGTTAGTGTAGAGGTCTGCATTTCTTACTAAGGCAATCAATCGAATGAGTAGTTGAAAACTTCAAAGAATAAAAGCACGAAAAGCAGTGAATAAGAAACTAGAGGAAAAAAGTCGTGAACTTTGCTGGTAGCTCTACAAAATATAGCTGAAAATGAAGGTGCCAAGCATCATATAGTCCAATATTACAAACCTTTCCTGTGCCTGGAGGGCCAAAGAGTAATATTCCTTTCCAAGGTGATAAGAGACCAGTGAAATACCTCAAAGTAACATAAGAAGAAAAAGATCACAGTCATCATTTTATCCTTCTTCCCAAACAAAAGCTTCAGACTATTACTGAGATTAACTCCAAAACACATTCCTTTAGGTATTTGACATACTTCGGATATTTTATGGGCATGACAACTGCTTCTTTAAGTAGACGTTTCGCGTTCTCTAATCCCTTGATGCTTTCCCATTTCACATCTGGACTCCCACGAATGATATCCCTGTAGGCAAATAAGATTAAACCATGACAACACAACTAGGAATAGCCACAAAGAATGCACACATTTCGAATTCAAATTCAGAATATACCATCAGAGGTTACCTGCATAATGTCTCTGCTAGTGTACGAGTTTCGGCGGATTCAAAAGGCGGAAGTAGGGATTTCTGGCTGCAAAGAAAAGTACATCCATGAGAATTATATTTTCCGAGACAAAGAAAACTATAGCGGAAGGAAAGAAAGTAGGACATATGTACTGGAAATTAACTATATGGAAAGAGAATCAGTATGGTTTTTGGAAAAGATAACAAATGAGCAAAAGGATAGAAAGCTATGTGATATATATGAGACAGTCAGGATAGTAGTATAAATGTCAATCAAGAAGATTTGCAGTGATACTAACAACACCAAGCCTTGCATATTTTGAGTAGCATAAAAAAAATGCTATGGGATAGGTTAATATCCTTTGTTTGGAACTTATTCAATCTAGCACAATGTAGTTTTTCTCAACAAACTGTTATACCAGAAGATTGCTTAAATTTCAGTACGTCACTTTTCTGTTGAGATTTTACGGGTTTAGCACTGCATATACCACAGAAGATGAGCACGGTATTAGACGATCAACAAGACTCTGCTCTGCAAAGTTGGAGTGCCCCTGCACAAAGCCCCAGCTACGTGTCTTTACAAATTACATGTCACAATCTCAGGGCAGCACCTTGTTGCAATAGTTGGCATGCATGGGTAAGAAGACCAGTGGATACAAGAAAAGTTTAATTTGGTTTTAGATTGGCATATTTTGATAATTGCTTTAGGTTGACTCTAGTAATAGCCAGCACTGTATTTTCAATTCTCTTGGAAGTTCTGCCATAGGCCCATATATTCTGTGGACGTTGAAGCTAAATTCCTATTTTGAATAGGGGATTTTACAGCCACAAGGGAAGCAAAATCAAAGACAGATTTCACTGTAAGAAATTATTGTTAAACTACAGAAGTAGAAGTCACAGAATTTAAGGTAACATCGGAATATTGAGGGAACATCTTTCCAAGACACAATTCCTAAATGACAGCAGGGAGAAATTAATAGAAAATACTTTAACGTAGAGTTCAGATTTTGCATGATTGAACTTAGTAAAGAAATACAGAGTTTTTGTGAACATGGGCTTTGATTCTTCTCTACTTTTACGGTTTCTACAAATCTCCCTGAGAGAAATATTCCTTTCTTGTTGAAAATATTCAAAAAATCTTTCTAACATCTTATTAGCTGTAAACTGAAAAATGCTGTGGAATTATTGCACCCATTTATTTTTTCCGATCTGCAGAATTTTTATGCTACATTTTAATTCTTTTTGTTCAGAATAAACCCTCTATTGTAATAATTTGGAAAATTTCTTTATAGCATTTAGGTACCAAACTACATCACCAGTATGCTAGGCCAAATGATCATGAATAAGCCTTCTAAACATAGTGTTTGAAAGTCACACCCTAACCATCATGATTTATGACTTCAATAAACTTGTTTGAATTCCTAAAGCAAAAGTAGATGTTGTGAAAACTTCCTGCATTATGATCTGCATGTAGAAGCCATAAATTTGACAAAAGAACATCGAAGAGAGAGAGAGAGAGAGAGAGAGAGAGAGTGCAAGATTATGGTATTTGAACTGATGCTAAAGTGAGATTTCAAATAAGAAGAAAAAGGTGTGTTTGGCCCTGCTACAGGGTATAGTGCTGTCGGATGAAAGTTCCATCTAAATAGTGCTCTTAAGAGAAACATTTTATGAAAACTCAACTGGTTTTCTCCTAGTAGAAATAGAAGCACCAATTAGGAGTATCTGCTTTCGGACCTTAGAATCTCATCTCCAACACCACTATAGCAAAAACACTACTTTTTTTTTTGTTTTGTTTGTCAAATGCTCTTCTAAGGTGATTGTTGCTGGTAGCAGAAGCAGAAGCAGGGGACAAAGGAGCGCTGAATTCACATCTCAAGCAACAATTTTGAAACCACAACTTAAGAATGAAATGATTGGAGCAGATATAAACCGAACAATGCCATGCCACCACACGCAGCATCAATGAACACAAAAAGACATGCTCCGAAAACAACTGCTGTATATTAACTATTCCTAAACAACAAGACAATGAAAAAGCAAAATAAAGTAGCATATGATTAGTGTGGACTCTTACGGCACTTCGTAGTCACCCCTTTCCGAAATAACTCCCGGGCGCATCTCCATCTTCCTCTCCTAAATTACATCAAAATTACTCATCAAATCACACATAAACATCTAAAGATTAGCGAAATTCGATCACAAAACGAAATCAACCTGCCGCTCAAACTGCTCAAAGATCGCCAAATCCGAGGCGTTCTTCTTGGCGCTCCCATTCGCGCTGATCGCGCCATTCGCGTAGCTCCCATTCGCATTCGATCTCCCATCCGAATCCTCCTGCTTCGGCTCCTCCTTCCGCCCGAATCTCACATCGTAATACAGCTTAAAATCCTGAGAAAAGCGGATCACATTTAACGAAATCACACAAAGACGCGATCGAGAGCGCGCAAGGGTTTGGATCGATCGGAATCACCTCGAAGCTCCAGCGAGTGGGGAGTGGAGCGTCCCCCATGGTGCCGCGGCGAGGGTTTGGGAGCGGCGGAGGGGGAGGGGATGGGATCTCGCGCGCTCTCTCTCTCTCTCCTCTCTCCCTTTCTCCCGGTAGTTAGGAACGAGGAGAGAGAGAGAGAAGCGGAGGAGAGAAACGTCTAAAGAGAGAGAGAGGAGCCACTTCGGAATATAAAAAACACTAGTAGTAGCTGTGATCGCTTGAGACCCTGGAGAAGGAAAAGTTCGGCTTTTTTTACATTTAGACCCTGGCAAATTTTTATTTTAAAAATAGTCTTATCAAAATTTAATTTGCAAAAATAGTCCTGGGCCTGTCACGCAGGCGCCACGTCAGCGCCACGCTGGCAGAGCTGGGCCCGTGTGTTAAGTTGAACACGGTGAACCATTCACCGTGTTCACCGTGTTTAATACATATTTTTTGCGTACTTTTTGTATATTGAAAAGTGGAATAAGGAGTAGGGATGTCAATAGGTATAGATATCTGAAATATTATCCGAATTCAAACCCGAATAAATTATATATATATATACATAATTTATTTTTATTTATTTATATAATATATAAAATATTTAATAATTTTTATTTCTTAGATCTTCATTTACTAGCGGGTTTTAAAAATCTATACTGTTAGATGAAGATCTAAGGAATAAAAATTATTAAATATTTTATATATTATATAAATAAACAAAAATAAAGGTTTGGATTCGGATAATATTTCAGATATCCATATCTATTGACATCCCTACTCCTCATTCCACTTTTCAATATACAAAAAATAAGTACTATACACGGTGAATCATTCATTCACCGTGTTTAGACACGGTGAATGATTCACCGTATTCAACTTAATACCTTGGCCCCAGTCTTGCCTGCGTGGCGCTGACGTGGCGCCTGCGTAGCAGGGACAGGACCATTTTTGTAATTTTAATTTTAATAGGGCTATTTTTAAAATAAAAATTACTCAGGGGACTATTTGCAAAAAAAGCTCCCGTTTATATTAATGACATTTTTTTAATTAATTAATTTTTTTTTATAAAATTTTTTTTTATTTTTTTAAAAAAATAATTAATTTTTTATTAATGATGTGTTGTAACTATGTAAGTATAACACAGTAAACTTTTTTTTTCTTCTAAAGAGAAAGAAGAGTATATTAGGCATTAATTTATAAACAAATGGAAAAGAATAAATTACACTTTTGTCCTCAAACTATAACCAATATTATATTTTGGTCCTCAAATTTTAATTCGCAATAATTTATGACTTGAACTTTCTGAATTATTGGAATTAAATTCTGCAATCTAATTTATTGACTAAATAAATATTCACGTGTCACCGATATAAAAGTGATGTTTGCGTTGTTATAATTGATGAAGCAGTAATGATTAGAATAAAATACCAATTCCATATCAGTAATACGTAAATATTTAGCCAGCTAAATTCGATGTATGGCTTTATTGCAATAATTCAAAAAATTTAAATAAAAAATTATTGTCAATTAAAGTTTGAAGATAAAAGTTTAATTTGCCAGATAGAAAAATAGTTATTATTCAGCCTACTATTTTAGGAGCTATTTGATTTCATGCATTCCAAAAAAATAATATTATTAATATAATTATTAAAAAATTAAAATATGTGTGCAATTTATTCTAGTCATAACTAAATACTGCAGTAAACTGTTTTTTAAAATAAAAACAAGAAATTCTTAATTATTGTACCACAATCTGGAGCCAAATTAGATTTGTTAGAAATACAGTAGTTGAAAAAGAAAAATAAAAAGGATTAGAAAAATAACCTCACTATCCATCTTCTGAAAAAATAAAATCTGAAAAATACGTTTTCTCAACTTGAAGCGACTAAAACGGAATTCATAATTGTGATATTCTTGACCATATAACGACTGTTTATATATAAGAAATAATATCTAATATATCATTCAAATTTTCAAAACTATCTAATATACTCTTTTGTTGGTCAAAATATTTTTATTGATTTTGAAAAATTTATTCAAATATATTTCTAATTAAGCAATTTATTAATAAGATTTAGGATTTAGAAAGATATTTTGAAAATAGAAAGATAAATTTAAAATTTCCATTAAAGTATTGCATTTTCTCATATGAAAATTCAACTGGGTAGCTATTAGAGTACCAGAGTTATACTCTATCATTTATGTCCAATTAATTATATTTCCGCCTTCAAAAAATTTATAATAAAAAAAATTTTAAAAAAAAATTATGACGGCGATGGTGAATTCTAATAACCAAATCTATAGATATAATGAATCCCGAATTTTACTGTGGCCTACGTGGCCGCTTCTCAGCGCCCCTCCTCTCTGCCGTTTCTTCTCGGGCGGACGCGGGCGCATGAGTGGCGTGAGCGGGCGTCGGGCGCATGTCGCGCGCATGCGGGGGAGAGAGGAGGGGGAGAGGGAGAGAGAGAGAGCCGGGGGGTGGGGAGAGGGAGAGAGGGGGAGAGAGCAGGGGGGACTGCCTGGGGGTGACCGCGGCCCCGCGCGCGCGTAGGCGAGGAGAGAGAGAGAGAGAGAGAGAGAGAGAGAGAGCCGGGGGGGAAGTCTCGGAGGTGGGGAGAGGGCAGAAGAGAGGAAGAGAGAGTGAGGAGGTAAGGGAGAGAGCGAGGAGCGGGGGGGGAGTCCTGCCATGTGCGGGTTGACCGCACCCCGCGCCGCGCAAGAGAGTTCTTCCTCTTCTCCCCCCCCTCCCCCCCCCACCCCTTCTCTTTCCTCTCTTATTACTATCCCTCCCCCCCGCCCCCCCCCCCCCCCCCCAATCCTTGCCGGCTCTTCTCTTTCTCTCGTCTTATCTCTTCCCCTCTTCTCTCTCGGTCTCTCTCTCTCTTCCCAGCATGCGAGGAGCGGCTGTGGGCGGGTGGGCGCTAGGCGCTGGGGGCGGGCGCAGTGCGCGAGCGGGGCGGCGGTCGACCACTCACTCACTCTCTTCATCTCTCCGTTTTCTTTTCTTTTTTTTAACCGGCGTCGGCCGGTCGACGCATGGATGGGAGCTTCCGAGCGGTGGAGGAGGGAGACGTATCCGCGAGCGAGGAGAGGGGAGGGCGATTTCTCTCGTGTAATCAGATGCGTTATTGTCACAGGTGTGCGGCAGGATCAGTGTGCGAGGTTGATTTCGAAGAACCAGGTTCACCACGTAATCTTTGGACCTAGGGTGTATGTGGGCCTCGGGCGGGGACGACCACATTTCGAGCCCGAACCGAGCTTGGGAGAGTGGCCGGGCCCTGCCCGTGGCTAAATCGGGAGAGCCGTGCGGGCCGAAATCCCACATTCGGCCAGCACGGCCCTGGCCGGAATGCAGGGCCGTGCTCCGGGCCGGCTCCTTTTTTTATTTTTTTAAAAATGTACATATAATTTAAAAAAATATAAACAATAAATTATATTTATATAAACTGATATTTTGATTAAAAAATTTAAAATTTATAAAAATAATTACAAAAAATAAATATTTAAATTTATTTAATATATTTTTGTATTCTTTTTTTGAAAAAAAAAAAAGTTGAGAAGGGTTTTTGGTCCAATGGACCAAAATTGCTTTGGTCCATTAGACCAAAATCACTCCTCTCAAGGTCTGCTAGGGAGAAGCTCTCCTTGGGAGGAGGGCCAAGCCCTCCACCCGAGGAGAGCAAACCCCAGGCCCAAGGCAAAGTTGCCTTGGGCCTGGGTCTGCTCTCCTGGGGAGGAGGGCTTGGCCCTCCTCCCAAGGAGAGCTCCTCCCAAGGTGTGCCGGGCCGGGCGGGCCACGTGCCGCCCGGCCCGTTTTACACCCCTATTTCGAACACCAAATTTTTCAACACTTCTTTTCGATTTAATTAAATAAATTTTTGCTCTTTTGGATTTAATTAGCTAAATTTATATGAAATTTAGAATAAAAAGAGAACTAAAAAAGTGTTAATAAATTTATGAAAAATTAAAATTAAATTCAATTTATTCATGGGTAAAAAGGTGAAGATCGGCCTGATATTATTAGGAGGGTATTTAAGCTAAAATTGAAAGCCTTAATGGATGATATAAAAAAAACCAATATTTTGATAAATTAGTTGCTGGTATGTTATTATAGAATTTATGCTGGCCTTAACTTTATAATTTTCTTTTCAAATTCGCACAGCTAACTTTTTTTTTTCTGTCATTTAACCGCAAAGTCTCGGATACCAACTATCAAGTCTTTTGCCACCTGCGTTAGGAACGATCGGTACTTTTCGGGTACTTATTTGTGCCCTTTCATACCATTTGGGACGCATATGATTAAGCTGTATCTGTTTTTCAAACCAATAAATAAGAGTACTGCTGGAATATTAGAAAAATCAAAGAGTTAACAATGTCAAAAGATATGTATAACTAAATCAAAATAGCGGAGAAAATTCAAAATATTGAGTTAAGCAAATTTGTGGCTCCTATCATTGTACACAATTTAGTCAAAAAAACATGCATCACACGTGGTTTTGAATTTGGCTCCCTTAACTTTTTTTTTTTTTTTATTTGATCTGCACCCTCTTTACTTACTATCAATGGTTTGATTTAGCTCCTTTCATCAGCAATTTTTTCGTTAACAATTTTAAAAATTTTATTAGAACCACAATAAATGCCTACGAGAAATGGACGTTATCTCCTCTAGAATTGGCAGTTCCTCCTTCACCGTTGCCTTCTTTCCTTTTCCGCTCCGTGATGCTTCGCCTTTTCATTTTTATTTTCGCCCGATGCTTCCTCTTCCCGCCTGTCAACTCTTCAATTAATGCGTTCACATGATCTATTGTCATCTAAAAATCTCGCTTTCACAACAAAAAAAAAGTAAAATAAAATCTCTTCATACTTTTTTTTTTCATACTATTTGTATTTATTAATGTCTCATGGCAAGTCAAAAAACTTTAAATTTTTTATTTTATCAATCTCTTGTATTTTATAATATTAGCCCACTGTAATGCACGAATAATTTTATTATATCATAAAACCTAAATCCTACTCATCTAGGATGACAGGGTACATTTAAGTGGAGTACCCAAAATATTTCTCTTATTAAAATCTTACCCCCATAATATACTGAATCATTTCCCTTATCCCTCGCACCAATCTACAAAATAAAAAAATATATATTTATATCAGCGTCTAAAACTTAGCTAGAATGAAAAATAATTCTAATTTAATTTAATTGGATTGTATATTTTACCTTAATTACTAAAATTAAAATTTTACTGTTTTAAATTTTAGATTTTAGTTTCTACATTTAAGATTTTAAATTTTATACTCAAATTATGAATGCTAACAGTTTAAAAATTATATATATTAATTTACTGAAATATTATCTACCCGTCTGCTCCCCGGGTTTGGGGGGCACTGTGAGTCCCACTTTTTAAAAAAAATTTAAATAATATAAAATGTTGAAGTTTAAAATTTAAAATTAGATTTAAAAATTAAAAAATTTAAACTTAAATTTAAAAATTTAAATGATAATAACGGAAACATAGGAATATATATTTTTATATATTTTTATCCCAACTTTGGTAAATAATATTAAATAATTTATTCAAAATATTTTAAAAATTGCGTAAATTTACCGCCGTGAAGCGCGGGCCTTCACTAGTGTAATTGATTGTAGACACCATATTAGCCATGTAAGAGTCGCATTTTAGATTTTTTCGTAGCTTTCACGCTCTACAAAGTACGTATCAACATGTTTGATATACTGTAAATAAATTAAATTATTTATTTTCTTACTGTTTTTATTGATAGCCCGTTTGAATTTGTAAACAGTCAGTATCGTTAAATATAATTTAGATTATATATATGCCTTAAAAATTAAAATATATAAATTTTTAACATTACTTGTTTGGTATTTAGGGCTCGTTTGATTTATCTATTTTAGACTATGGAATCGGAATAAAATTTATTAATTTCGATTGTTGTTGTTTGTTTTATAAGAATCAAATTCCGAGTTCTATTTTACTTCAGAATAGAAATGATTTAATCTATTTATAGTCCAATTCGGCTTTGAATTTCAGATTAGCTCATTTCAAACTAAATTGTTCAAAACTTTTCATGACAGACACCTTATTCTTTTCTCTCATCATCACTTTCCTCTATCATAATCAGAACTCTCTCTCAATGTTCATTTTGATTTCTATCACAATAATAAGTCAAACATTTTGTAGCTGAAGAATAGAAAGTAATGATAGAATATATATTTAAATGAGAAAAGTAGTCAGTTCCAGAAGGATAATAATTTAACGATGCAGTAACAAAATTTAACTCTAGAAAATATATCTATAAGAGCTTGAAATTTTATAAGAGGATAGCTTTTATATTTGCCTTCTAAAAAAAATACATATAAAAGTCAAAAATTTTATTGGAGTATATAAATAATTGGCCCAAAAAAAAAAAAAAATCCACATTCTAAGGATAACAAAGGTGATATACAAAACATATTCTCTTCCCAAGAAGTAGATTTTCCTTTTTTTTTTTTTTTCGTGTTGTCTTATCACTTATTAGGATAACACAGGTGCATGATAATATTTTTTTTACTATTATCATCAATACATATAATAAAAGGCGAACTCTAAACCCGCCACGCGTCGTCTCCACGGCGACCCCCTCCCTGCTCAGTTCTCCCGCTTTCTTCGCTGGGCTCTCTCACTCACTCTCTCTCTCTCTCTCTCTCTGCTCGCGTGCCCCGCGAGAGGGGACCGCACACATGGCAGCCCCCCCCCCCGGCTCTCTCCCTCCCTCTCCTCCTCCCTCCCCGGCTCCCTCCTCCTCTACTGTGGTCCTCCCTCCGATCCCTTCTCTCTTCGATCCGCCTCGCATCCTATTCGCGGGCGCGGGCCCCCGCGCCCTCTCCCTAGTGCTCGCATCCTATTCGCGGGCGCGGGGGCAGGCGTGAGCGGGCGCAGGTGCGAGCGGGTGCGGGCGAGCGGGCTCGGGCGCGGGCACGGGCGGCGCGCGGGAGGGAGCCGGGGCGCGAGCGGGTGCCCGGCGCGGGTCGGTCGCAGGGCCCCGGGCGCGGGTCGGACGCAGGGCACGGGCGCGGGTCGGACGCAGAGGGCAGCACGTGCGAGCGCGGCACGGGCGGGCAGCTCTCCCTTCCCCCCTTCCCCGACCCCTCTCTGGAGAAACATAAGTTAACAAACAACTGAGACTGATTGTTTTTAGTGTAATCCTTTCCTCAGTCTCTATCTCTTGCACTCCAAGTGTTTGTGAATTGCCTCTGCAGTGGTGAAGTAGCTGTGGTCTGAGCTTATTATCTGGAGGATTAATGCTTTTATCTTTCATAGCTGAATCGGTGGCGTCAGCGATCATCGAGGCGTGCCCGGCGGCTGGCGGCATGTAGGAAAATCCTCCTAGATTTGGAGAAATTCAGAAGCTGGCTTATCAAAAACCTCGAAATTACTACGTAAATGGATCGATCGGGGATCGAGCACTTCCTTCGATCTCTTCTCCGCATTCGTTTGGGGCCTCGAAGGGAGCTTCACACGTAGAAGCGTTTGCTTATNCGCCGTCGAAAGCAGTCCCCCGCGAGCCGGGCTCGACGCCGCCGCGATCGCCTCCTTCCCTTCGTTCCCTTACCGCCTCACCGCCGTCGGCCCCGCCGCGACGACGACCACTCGCGGCGAGTGCGCGGTGTGTTTAGGCGCGTTCGCGGGGGGAGAGATGCTGCGGCGGCTGCTGCCGTGCGGGCACGTCTTTCACGTGGCGTGCGTCGACGCGTGGCTCCGGTGGAGCTCGTCCTGCCCGGTGTGTCGGACTGTGGCGGACCCCAAGCCGCTGCCGCCTGCCGTGACGGTGCAAGAAAACGTGGTGCCGCCGCCGCCTTCGCAGCCCTCGACGTCGGAAGAGAAGGGAGACGTGCTGTAGTCGGGTTCGAATCGTCGTTAGGCAGATGATGAGCAGAGAATGCATGGGAAGGAAATGGAAGATTTAGAGAGGCGGCAAGAGTGCTTGTGTGTGCGTGTGTGTTTTTTTTTTGGTTTTTTTCCATAAATTTGTTATTTAAAATATATATTATTGGTATGTATGGTGTAATTTTTTTTTTTTTTTTTTGAGAAAAAGATAACGCGCAACCTGCAGTGTAATATTTCTTATGGTTAATTTTATGCAGTTTCCTACAAATACAGTGAATTATAAATATATCTTTACAAAGTTCAACTTTCATAAATTATTTATAGAAAATTTTTAATACTTTCAAATATATATATATATATATATTCCTCTAATTTGTTACTATTAAAATACTGTTTATTTTATAAGTGAAAATGAACTTTTTGCCATTACAAATATGTCTCTTAAAAAGTTGAGTAAAAAGGTCAATTCACCTCATTAACCAATTAGGATTAGATATTTTATCTATGATTAACTAATTTTTTTCTAACGGATCTTAACGGTAGGAATATATTTGAAAATATTAGGACTTTTGTAGGAACAACATATGAAAGTAAACTTTGTAGGGATATAATTGTAATTCACTATATTTGTAGGGACCTTTTTGAAATTAACCCTATTTTTTATTGTGATTTACTAATTACTTATATAATTTTGTATATATAAAAAATATTTGCCTGTTTATATTTACAGGCTTTGAATATATATATATAATAAACCTATAATAATAATTTTTTTTTAAAGAAATCTAAACCAATTTGCCCTTAAATCTTTTTTTTTTTTTTCCTTTTTTTAATTTTTTTGAATTTTAATGCTCAGTAGCAAATAGCAAATTTTCTTGTGAGATTGTGAAAGAGAGTAGCGTCAGAGAATTGAAGTGGCAAATAGTGGCAAAAGTCAAAGTCTCCGAGTCAACTTCGAGTCAACTATTTGTAAGATATGAACCTGTCATTTTTACCCCCCTAAAATATCGGTGTCATATTGAGGCCCATTTGGCGCGTTATTAGACAAAATAAAATTAAATCAAAATAAATAAAAATTTATATTTTTATTTTATAAAAATTATATATATTATAACCGACTCATTGTAATATATATGCAAATAAGATATTTTCTTATCATATATAACACAATCTTCTTATAATTATAAATAAAATAGCATTTTTAATATTTACAAATTTAACGATTCTTATTGCACGCGGTGGAATTTGGATGATATTTGATGGTGACAATCTAAAAAAATAATTTTTTTGAAAGTCAATAAAAGCATTTTGATCCACCATGGGTAAATTGAATATTTTTAAATTTTCGAAAGGTAGATTCACTACAACAAAAACGGTCTATAGCGATACTTTTAAATGTAGGTACATGTCAAAAAAGTGCTGTTAGCTAAAATTACCGACACTTTTAAAAAGTGTTGCTATATGTGGGGTCGCTAGGTATATAGTGACAGTTAAAGAGTGTCGCTATAACCTAAAAAAGTGCTGCTAATTTACCAACACTTATTTAAGCATTTAGCAACCGTCGAAACTTTATCTCGTTGGCTGTGGTGGCGGAGGAGGACGACAGTAAAGGCTCTTCGTCTAGAATTTCAGTGGATTGAGTGAAGAGAGAAGAAAAGATGGTAATTGATTTTTCTTTTTTTTTTCTTTTCTGTTTGTAATCGGGCCAAATGGACTGGATGTGGTGGGTTGAGTAGAGTAATCTTTTATTTTTTGTTGGATTAGGCTTTATATTTAGACATTAGTAGATGTGTTTTTAAGTTTTAGCATAAATGGGACACTTACTCAAAAGTGTCCCAAACATATGTCCCTATAACCTAATTCTGTTGTAGTGATTAGATATTATTTTTAAATATTACTAAGTAAAATTAATTAGTTTAATTTCAGCAGGCGGCGAGGGGCCCGGCATCGGCGGTGGTGGCTGAGAAAGGACTGGGGGTGAGTTATGCACGGGTCGTGGAGGCGGCGGCGCTGCGGAGAGGAGCGACGGTGGAGGAAGCGAGGGCGGCGGTGATGGTAGCGGATGAGGAGGGGGCAGGCGGAGGAGGATGCCGGCAAACCGGGGGTCCGGGGACCCAAAAAATTTCAATTTGTCCTGCTATGGTTTAGCGCATTTTCAGTTTAACGCCCTTTGATTTTACTTGCTGTTAAAATCTGCTATTAAGTATACATGTAGTAAACTAATATATTTTATAAACCTTATGACAGCAAATTGTAAATTTGTATTTTCATATAGCCACCCTGTGATTTGTAAAATAAATTAATTTAGTATCATACTTAACGGCAGTATTAATAGCAACATAAACATAAAACCACAGGGCAACAAAGTGAGACAGTTCAAACCATAGTGTACCAAACTAAAAATGTGCTAAACTACAAGGGGTAAAATAGAGTTCTCCCTAATTTTTTTTTTTTTTTTTAGGAGAGAGTATATTTGTACCATACTTTATTATCTTATGATGCATCCAAAGAGAACCTTGTTTTATTGGCAGTGGTATTACCAGGTATTCATCGTGTGCGTATATCTAAGTAAACGAGCAGTCCACAAAAAGTAGAAAAAGGGAATCACATTTCTCTTCATAGAATTTTGTTCGAATTTATTAAATTTTTTTTAGTTGATTTAAACCTTAAAATATTTTAAAAAAAGAGATAATTGTCTATAAATCTCTCAAAACTTCAAAAATATCTAATTTACTCTTACTTTTATTTTTTGTTTCCAGTATATCCTTCATATGTTATTCCGTTATTCAAAAATACTCCCGCAGTTATCACCCGTTAAATTATCTCGGGGTAAACATGAGTTAAATGTCTATCAGAGTTTTAAAAAATCAATATACCTATTTTGCCCTTAAGTTAAGGGCAAATAACAGAAGTTGGTGATGGTAGAAAAATATATTCGAAAAAATCAAAAATTAAAATACATCTTATGGGCAAATTAGAAAAGTTGGTGATGGTAGAAGGGTATATTTGAAGGGGCAAAATAGTAATTTCACAGATATAACAACTACTGCTAACAATTCACTAACAAAAGTTTAACTCTATATAGGTCCGTATATTGAAAATAACTTGGAACGTAAAAAAAAATATTTTTAATATTAGCCTTCTAACGGGGGTAAATCAGAAAATCGAAAGCTTTTTAAGGGTATATAAGCAATTGTCCCTTAAAAGAATATAAGGGGTTGTTTGGTTGGATGCAGTTATCAAAAATAGTATACTTGGAATTATATGTAGTTACAAATGTTGCAGTCATAATTACACCTAGTTTGTTTGGTTTTATGCAGTTGTAACTGCTACGGTTACATTTCTTCTATTTGGTAGGCTGCAGTTGAGATTTGTATTTATAAATTCTGTCAATTTTTAGATAGAAATATGAGATTACCTCTTCTGAACATACCATAATTATGAGATCTTTTAATTATTGATTAAGACTTTTATATCTATATATAATTTATATATTATAAAATTATATATGAATTTAATGAATTTTAAATACAAATACATTATAAATTTAGTCAAAAAAAAATTAAGGTATTATTGAACTAGCAAATTGGAAAAAAATGCAGCGTATGAAAAAAAAAAAATTATTGAACCTTATCATACATTATTAAATCCTAGTAGATTTCGTGATTAGGTATTCTTGAAAAAAAAATTAAAAAAAGAAGCGTATTAAAAAAANTTTTATATCTATATATAATTTATATATTATAAAATTATGTATGAATTTAATAAATTTTAAATACAGATATATTATAAATTTGGTCAAAACAAAAATTAATGCATTATTGAACTAGCAGACTAGAAAAAAATAAAGCGCATGAAAAAAAAAATTATTGAACCCTAACAGACATTATTAAGACCGAGCAGATTTCATGAATAGGTATTTTTAGGAAAAAAAAAAAGTTAAAAAAAGAAGCGTATAAAACAAATTTATTGAACCCTAATAGATGTTATTTAAATCATAGTAGATTTCATGAATAGGTATTCTCGGAAAAAAAAAAAAAAAAAAGTTGAAAAAGGAAGCGAATGAAAAAAAAATCATCACACTTTTTTTTTTTTTTAATGAGTGAGCCAACTCCGGCCCAATTGCTGCAGTTGGACCTTCTCGTGCAGATGCAACTGCAGCCGTTGAGCCTAACTACACCAAACCAAATTAAAACTTAATAGATGCATGCATTTTCAACTACAATGTAGTTGGAGATGAATGCAACCAAACAGCCCCTAAATGTTTTTCAAAATAAAAATGAGTTTTGGGCCCCCATAACCCCTCCTGGAGATGTGGGCCATTATTGGCCGAAAGGTTTGAGCGCAGTTTAGGACAGCTAAAAGTTTCACTTACACTCTGTTTGGATCTTTGTTAGTTAATTCGCAAATTATTCACGAATTATTGAAAATTCGAATTAAACAATTCTTTTACGAATTTTTTTCAAAGAAAATAAATTATTCGCGAACTTTTGGGCCAGCCGAATAATTCACAAATTATTCGCGAATTATTCCCGAATTATTAAAAATCTGAATAAAAAATTTATAATTTTTATATTTAAATATAGATTATCTTATATTTTATATTTTATATCGAATCTGTTTTTTAAGCCGAATTTTTCAACGAATTTAAAAATTAGAAAATAAATTTTATGCGTATTATACCCGTACCGAATTTTGCCGAATCCGTATTAACTATGGTACTTTGGATAGAGAGAAAAGAAGAAAAAAGAAAGACGGGCGAAAAAAAAGTTATGAGAGAACAATAATATTCTTTGGTTTGAATTAAAACTTGAAACTAGAATTGAAAAAAAAAAAAAAAATTGGAGAAAAACGGAGAGAAAACGACCTTCCATAATAGTTTATCTTTTCTCTCTCCAAAAGTGGAGAAAAAATGTAGAGAAAGAATGAGAGAGTTATTTTTACTTTTTTTTTTTTCTTTCTTCAATTGGAACAAAGTGATAGAAAAGTGCAACTTTTTTCTTTTCTTTTCTTTTCTCTCACTTTCTTTTCTCTTGTTTTCTATTAAGGGGTGTTTGGTTTCGCAAAAAAGCAAGGGAAACTAATTTTTGAAAAGAAAAAGTTTTTTATTAAAATCCTTTTTTACCATTTTGTTTTCCAAATAAAAAAATGGAAAACAAAACCACTATTCTTTTATGAAATATGAACAAATTTTTTAAAAAAAAACTTTTTTCCCTTGAAATAAACGAATTAAAAATTTATTTTCAGCCAGAAAATTGGAATATTTTTTAAGAAACCAAACTCTCTCTCTCTCTCTCTCTCTCTCTCTCTCCATCTAAATGAAACCTAAGTAAAAAAATTAATAAATTTCTCATATAGCAAAAAGTGTTTTTATCAACTATAATAGCAGTTAACTCAAGCTAATCAATATTTTAAACACTGGAGTACTTTAAAGCAATTATTAAGTTTTGAACAATTTATCAGGTATTGGACTTCCCCCAGCTTATTTATCAAAAAAAAAAAAGAAAAAAAGAAAAAAAGGTTTTAACTAACTTAAAAAAGTGTAGGGGCTTTGTCTAGATCTTTTGATAAAAGCTTGTAATGTGGAAGGGTTTTGGTACAACAGGAATTAAAGTCTTAGAGAGGACCACATACATCAATAATTTGTACCTTTTTGTTGCAACAAATATCCTGCATCCAAACTATGAAGCTCCACCACAAGTTTAGTTAGTACACAAATCAACAACAAAGCACAAAATGTTGCTTTCTAAATTGAATGCCACTCCTTGCTTTGCTAGTGTAAAATGTAGTTTTGCCCCATTTCTTATTAAATTGATCTTTTGAGTAATACTGTATTAGCAATGTTAAGGGAATCGAATTGGACCGGCACGTTCAGCCAAGTTAATCGAAAACTAGTTTGATATCCATATCCAATAACCAAGTGGCCCTGAACCGGTTAATTTGGATTTGGTTTTCTTTTTTAACCTGTTTGAATTATTCCAAAAAATAAAATGCAAACACCTTCAATATTTAATTGGTAACACTTAGGAAGATGGTTACACAATCGTTAGTAATCAGTGTAAGAACACATATGAAACTTGAATTGACCTGTGGCGTAATTTTTGTTATAACTTTTTTATAGTAGAAACTAAATCCAAGCGTTCGACAGTGAAACAGCATAGAATAGACAACTTAACAACTGGATATAGCTGAGATTTGCTTCTTGTATCTAAAAGCAAAAGTTTTATTTTGAAACTATCATTTTTATCAACAGTGAAAAGCTCTTGGAGTCTTTTAAAACAACTCACATTAGAATAATACTTGTGCAGGATCAAACATCCCCCTATATATGAAAGAGAAAAAGGCAACATATGTAATATATCAAGCTCACCAAATAATTGATGGCTTCTATCAACAACTAGTGTTTTAGATTCTCTACTGTGTTTCACAGATAATGTAATGCCCAGCTGGATCTCCTATCACTTTCTCTGAATAAAGAGAGAGTGAGAGAGAAAAAAAAAAAAAAAAAAGGTGGTGATTCCCATTGAGGAAGCTCCCACCAAGGTTCCTCAACCTAAAGCAGTATTTCTTTTTACTATTTTGAGAGAAAGCCAATATGTGGAAAAGCAAAAAATAGTATATGCAAAAGGGAGCCAATTGAAGCACATAGAAGGAAACAAGTAGCATTAGAAAATAAGAGACAAATTAATCACTGATAATAAAGTGTTAAAGATGTAGGCCACTTTGAAATAGCCACTGAACTTCTTCTTCTTCTTCTTTTTTATAATTTAATTGGCTTTTTCTTAAGTTTTATATATATTTTTTATTTTAGTTGTTTTGGTTATTTGAATGGAGAGATTTTACTAAAATTAATAGCTCCATTTATTTAATATTGGTCATTAATTACTAACAAAAAAAAATAAAACTATAAACTTTTAAAGGACAACTGATTATTTCAGCAAAATCTCTAATTCAATTGACTGATATAGCTCAAATTCAAACAAATGGAAATTGGCGGTACTAGATATAATAATGAAAGAAAAAAATAATATTCGTATATCTATTTTAAATGGCCCTGTAGTTGAAGGGGTGCATTTTTTTAACTACAATATAGAAAATCATCCTATAAATACATTTTCTTATTTACTTTTTCCTTCTAACTTTCAGAAAAATACATCTTGCACCTTTAAAATTTCAGAAATGCTTTCAATTATTCTTACTTATTCTATAAAAAAGTATAATTTTAAGTATATTTTCATTATTTTTAAGAATATTTTTGATTAAATTATAAAAAATAAATAGAATAGTGACGAAACCTAGATGGATGGGGACTAAATAAATCAATCAATTTGAAATTTTAAGAGTGTAAAAATATAATTTTTTAAAGTGAAAAAAAGGAAAATATAGATATTTACAGGAATTTTTTTTTATAGTGTAATTTATTTTTTTAACCAAATAAAACAACACAGTAAAAAAAAAAAAAAGAAAAAAAGAAGAAAAAAAGAAAAAAAGAAGAAGCAACTTTACTTATTTTCCTTCAATTATGTCACTGTTCAAACAGGATCTTTGGCTAGTGAGCTAACAGTAGAAAGTGGGTGCCAAGTTGGCAATGTGATGTGCCACTATGCAGTGAAAGAGACCCATCCTAAGCATCTTCAAATGGGATGGAGATGTGCAACCATGGAGCCATGATGATAAGTTACCTTTTTTTCTGCAACTCTTTGCTGTCTCAGGAAGCTGAAGCATCAACTCAAAAAGGGTCTTAAGCAGCATCAGGCACAAAACATAATATGACTGAGAAGGGAATGGAAAGACACCCACCATTCATTCCCAAATTAGAGAGTAGTAGAGCTACCACTACTAATAACAACAGCTGCTGCAAAAGTGCCTGGCTTTTTTAAGTGGATTTTTCTCCATTATTCTCTTCTGCATTGCCCATTCTTGGTAGAGAGCTTTTATTGCTTCTATTTTGCCCTGGACATGCATGACATGTCCACAAGGAATCTGTTCCTACATTTATAACCAATCTTGAAGTGACTTAAAGCTAGAATCTATGTATCTTCCAGTTCCTCTACCATACAAGTAAAGAAAAAAGAGCAAGAAACTAAATACTTTTTCAGCTAAAGTACTGGAAGGTTAAAATGAGCTTTTTATCATGTATATATATATATATATGCATCTATTTTGTACTTTAATGTTATTGAATAAAAAATAAAATAAAACAAGAGATAATTGTCTAGGTATTCCTAAAAAGTTATAAAGTTTCATATATATTTATCCGTTGTTTCAAATATACTCTTGAAAAGTTTCTCCGTTGTCCTTGTAATATATATATATATATATATATATATATAATATACACCCCTACTTTGAGAATTTACTTAAAAAGTCTTTAGAATTTTAGATAAATATAAAAGTCGGAAAGCCTTTTATATATATATATATATATATATGAACATCTTAAATTACTCAAATAACAGTTCTACAGAAAAACCAAATAAAGTTAACATTATGTTAACCCTCAATAGCTACATAGACATTTGCAACAACTAACACAGCAAAAGAGAGAGAGAAGAGAAAACAAAAAAAAAAAAAAACATGAGATGAACAATCCACCTTAGAAAATTAACCTAAGAACAAATTTAAAAGGTTAAACACATTACAATGGCCTTTTAGCCATGAGAGAGTGGCCATCACCTGCTTATTGGTGAGCATCAGAAGCGAGCTTCTCCCGAAAGCTGCCGCCGCCGCCGTCGCCGCGAATTTGCGTGGGTACGCGGAACCCCGCGAATGCGGCCGCCGCCTCCTCCGACGGTTCGTGGGCGGGTCCCGGGCCGAACCAGCAGGTGCGAATGGAGGACGGATCACTGGACTGAAGGGAATCCCTACGAGCAAAGTCGAACATGTAATCTCCGCCGCCGCCGCCGCTGCCGCCGCCGCTGTTGTGAGAGTGGTGGAAATTCGGCGCTTGCAGAGAGTGGAGGGAGAGATGGAGATTCTGGTCGTGGGCAGTCTGGCTGCTGCTGCTGCTGCGAGAGAGGAGGTCGGGCGGGTAATTCTGGTAGATGTTGGAGTTGGAGCACGGAGGAGGAGTGGCGGCAGCAATTCCGATCGGGAAGAAGGCTTTGATGGTGTCGGCGATGGCGTCGGCGTCGAGGGAGTGGTGGTGGTGGTGGTGCTGCTGCAGGAGGGCGATGGCGAAGTCGTCGGAATTAGCGGCGGCAGGCGGGAGCGGCGGCGCGGGGTGGGGGAGAGGAGGGATGGGTGCTGGTGCGGGCGCGTGTCCGGCGGGTACGGGGAGGCGGAGGAGGAGGAGACTCCGTCGATGGCGGGCTGGGCGTTCTTGAGCAGCCAGTCGAGCGGTCCTTCTGGGGCGGTCGGTCGAAGCCGAGGCGGTCCTGCCACGTCGTAGAACTGGATGGCGGTGTGGCGGCGACAGCCGACGCGGCGGTCGCGGAGGCCGCGCGCCGTGCAGACTTTGCTGTGCCGGTCCTCCGCCCGCCGCCGGCCGCACATGTGCGCCCCCTGCCCGCCCCCTCTACCCCATCCCCACCCCCGCGCGCCGCCGCGCCGCCGCGACGACGGAGATACTGCTGCTGCTGCTGGTAGTAGTAGTGGTCGCTTCTCTCTTCCATCCAACGAAGTAAAAATTTCGACGCTGAACAAGACGACGAGTCGGAGAAAAAAAAAAAAAAGAAAGAAAACAAAAAAACTACTACTACATAAAATTAAACTTTACATGGGGGAAGAAGGAGGAGGAAAAAAAAGAGAGAGGGAGGGATGCTGGGATGGGAGCAGGCGGCGCAGACAGACAAGAGTCAGAACTCAGAGGGCAGAGATTTTGGTGTGCTCTCCGGCTGCTGTTTGGCCTTCCCCACACACCTCAATAATTTAAAGGGCATATGCTATGCGCACCCAAGAAATGACATCTTTTTATAAAAAAAAAAAAGACTTAAGCCATGTTTATGCATGCATAGTTAAAAAATTCTATAAAATTTTTATATAAAAAAAATCTCACAGTTTCATTTCTAATCTGTTTGGATATATTTATCGTACAATTTTACAGAACTTATAACAATTTGAAGTTAAAATTTAAAATTTAAATTAAAGTTAAATTTAAAAAATTAAAATTAAAATTTAAAATTTTAAAATTTGAAATCGAAAGTCTAGGTTGAAATTTAAAATTTCATGTTGAAATTTTAAATTTAGAATTAAATACATCTTTTGGGTAGGGGAGCCCAAAAATTAATGGTGAAAATTTTTTTTTCCTTTGGTTAGAATGGATCTATTGTAGTTTTAGCGGGAGTATAGTACTATAACTATGCTCCAAAAAATTTTTTTTTTTTCTCGAAATGATTTATAAGATAATTTTTCTACCAGCGTAATATAGTTTAATTATAGAGGCATCCAAACAAGATCTTAACTATTCTATACTTTTGTTTTTGTTTCATCGGAAAAGTTTACTGTCAATTTTGAAAATCACAGATCGAGTAGTATACTGTTTAACAATAAGTACTTTTAAGTTGGTTCAAAATTTCAATTTGTCATCATCTTTTATATATATATATATATATATATAGTTTCACTTTTCTTTTCTTTTCTTTTTTTTTTTATTTTGAGAGATAGTAGCACGCTACCCGCTTCGTTTATTTTATTTAGAAATAAACTTAGCTGGAAATGTGAATCAACTAGGGTTCGAATTTGGGTTTCGGGTACCAATCACCAAGTCCTTTGCCACTTGCTCTAGGGACGGTCCGTTAGTTTCACTTTTCTTTCGGTATAAACACTTGCTTATAAATATAGTATGATTTACAAACTGCAAGATCTATATATATAGTACTTTACTATTTTGTTAAGTAACGGTACATCTTTGTGATGGAAACAAAAGTAAATCCACGGATCCAAACAAATTAAGGAATGATAAAGTAAAATATGGTTGAACTACAATTATTGGTGTATTAGTATGGATAATATAAAGCATGCATTAATTATTGACGTATTTATATGTAAAGAAACCATATATGATACAAAAAATTATAATTTATTTGTTCACCACTTTAGAATAAAAGTTGGTCAATATATTAATTATCTAGAGAATCTTTTGTGAGGATTGAAAGCATATCTATTTATTAGATTAGGTGCTTTTAACCGAACAATTTTAAGGAATTAAATGAAAACTCTCTCGATGATGTGTCTCTTTGTGTGAAACTACTACGACACCACGTGATCCCAGATGCATTGGGGCCAAAAGTCAGACTCACATGTATGATTACATCATTATTGTCACAATGAAGTGTATCTTTGCTTCCGAAATGTTTTTTTTTTTTTTTTTTTTTTTTTTTTTGAGAGAGAGAGAGAGAGAGAGAGAGAGATAGGTAGCGCGCTACGCGCTTCGTTTTATTTCATTTAGAAATAAATTTAGCTGAAAATATGAATCAACTAGGATTCGAACTTGGGACTCGGATACCAACCACCAAGTCCTTTGCCACTTACTCTAGGGACGGTCAGTTTTGCTTCCAAAATGTTATTGGAGAAACTCTCAGGCCCCAGTCCAGGGGATAAGCGGCGATAACGAAAGTTATCCCCGCTATTCCGTCAAACGGGATGATTTTTTACCGGAATATTTTATCTCGATCAAATTTTGCTATTTCCGGTTACTCCAGAATAACAAGGAATTTGCTATTCCACCATTTTGGTGGAATAGTGCTATTACAATGCTTAATTTCAAACTTAATTAAAATTATAAATTGAATTAAAACTAAATTATATAAATATAATATGTTATATATTATAATATATTAAAATTATTAATTGTACTATATTAATACATATTATTTATATTTAAATATTATAATAAATTTTATAATAAATTATATTTAAATATTATAATAAATTCTTTTTATTAATTTAAGTTTAAGTAGAATTTTAAAAAAAATTTATAAATTTATTATAATAAATTATTTTTAGTTTAAATTGTTCCCACCCTATTCTTATTTTAAATTTTAAAATTTTAAAAATTTAAATTTTAAAAATTTATAATTTGTAATCTCAAAATTAAAATTTATAATTTTAAATTCAAAATTTTAAATTTAAATTTTGATATTTTAAATTTTTGAAATTTAAAATTTGATATTTTGTATTTTTCAAATTTAAATTTGATCTTAAATTTAAAGTTTGAAATTTAAAATTTAAAATTTTGAATTTAAATTTTGTAATTTTAAATTTCAAATTTTAATTTCAAATTTTGAAATTTCAAAGCTAAAATTTTAAATTTCAAAATATAAATTTAAAAATTTAAAAATTTAAATTCAAATATAATAACAGGATAATATTATTATTTTTTATTTATAAAAACTTACTACCTGTAGTGTTTCTAAGCTTCGGATAGGATTGGCTTCAGTGTTAGTGACTGGTCGACACATCTGGAGAGTGTCGGATTGAGTCAAAGTTGTTTCTGCGCGAAATGGATACAGAAATGGATTCGTCACACTCAAATAAGCAAAACTGAAGTTTTGCCAGATTTGTGCACTCAGAACTGGTCTAGGGTCGCCCAAAAGTTGAGTGCAGATTTGATCAGAACTGGAAGCCAATTCGGGTCCATGTTTCGGGCGCCCGGAAGTAGGTCCGAAAATTACACGTCGTGAGTATCGTTTGCGCTGACACGTGGCTGGTGGTAGGTGAGGTCTGCCGGAGCCGTTTACGGGCGCAGCACACCGCGGGCGGAGGAATCGAAGGGGAGCATTTGTGCAGGCTGGAAGTTCTGGGCGCCTAGAACTAGGTTTAGGGTGCCCAGATCTCGGATTTTCTGCAAGGACATCATATTACAACAATTGTTCATGAAGGTTATCTGACCACTCCAACACCCTATAAATATCTGGTATACGCCCCTTTGCTGCTTTTTTCCTCCTTTCTTCACAGAGAAGTTCATTTTAGCATCTTAAACCCTCGGATTGCCTCAAATTGCATCAAACTTTCATTGATTCAGCTTAGTAGATGCTGATCCTGCAGTTTTCCAGCGACGACCTTTGGTGTTTTGGCTCGTGTGCAACGTAGGAAGGTCGGATCGCTGTAAAACTTGGTTTGCTGGATTCCAGACTTCCAGAGGAATCCACGAAGCCCAGAATTGCAGATTTCGGTTGATGTTAGCTTGGTCGAACTGAGATTTTTCTGAACTACTGTTGACTTTGAGCTGAAAATGAGATTTTTGAGCTTTTCTTGATGCGATCTTTGGAAGCAGGGGAAGTTTGGTCCTGAGCCTGATATCTTTGTGTAGTCTACTGGATTTGAGACCATCCTCACCAGATTTGGATGTGATTAGGTGAGTTTTGAGATTGAGATTGAGCTAAATTAGCTTAAGTGCTGAAATTAGTGTAAAGTGATGGTTTTTGTGATTTTTGATGTTCAATCTTAGATTGTGGACGCTCGCGGGCTGAGAGCAGGTGCGGCTAGTTCCGACAGGGTGTCCCGCAGCTGAGTGACCTTCTTGCTGTCAGGAAATTGCTCTCGAGGTGGGTTTTCATCGGTGTTACTCCTAAGCCCGTATTAGTCGACATGTGTGATTTCAGCTTTTGGTAGATCATGTGTTAGCTCAATTTCTTTGATTAGATCATGTATAAAATCAAAATTGAGAGCATGATTAATAATTCGATAAATATGCATATTGGACTTGGAATTGGACTTAGGAGAAAACCCGTGTTTTGACCCGTTATATGATTCTACTACCTGATTTAACTTTAGGAGCTGTGGTTTGATTGTATCACCGCTGTTTCAGCGCGGTGGATATCCGAGATAGTTTAGAATGCATTTACGCTCATTCTGCGACACCGAGCTTATTTTTATAGCAGAGTCTAGGCTGTTTCGGGTTGTCGGGTGCCGTCAGGGTGGACGGTGGACCCAGATTCTTATTTTTGGTCTCAGATTATGCCGAGGGCACGTGGATTTGGCTTCTAGACCTGTTTTGACCCTAGCTATTTGACTTTGGCTTGTTAGAGCTTGATTGAGTTTGACAGAGATACGCTGCATACTCGGTTGGGTAGCTCCCACGAGTGCCACTCCGGAGGCGGGCACTGTGCTTTTGCGTTGGTGTCGTTCGTGCAAGTTGGACTTACTCTCTACGGATTTGTTAGTGTGGAGGTAGCTGATTAGTTGCAACCTGGCGGGACGGGTGTGTTCACAGCCCCAAGGACGGGTATGATTACAGTCCCTATTCAAGATTGGGTTTGAGTTGATACTGTTCTACAGTTGGTTAGATTAGAGCATGATAGTATAGAGGCAGATAGCTCTAGATATGTTCCAACTTTCCTTACTATTTCTTGCTTACCCCTGTAGACTTAGTGGGTGGACCGATGAGTTTGAGGGCGGTACCCACTGAGGACTACTTATTTTTACAGTAGTTCTCACGCCCAGTTGTTACCATTGTTTTGCAGAGCCATCGTCTTCGACTGCTGCTGTCGCTGATATTGATCGTGGCAAGGGCGTCGCGAGTCAGAGCCCTTCTAGTCGAGCTGCTGAGCTAGTGGAGAACCGCTGCAGGTAGTGTAGTTTTGGTTTATACATACAGATGTTGTACTCTCGCCAGTGCGAGTGCTTTTGTATCTTGGATCTTATGTATGTATAGAACCACAGTTTATATTTATGGTTTATTTTCTCCTAGCTGCTCTATACTACTGTCTGTAGTATTGTATGATTACAGGTACTTTTACTTTTCGCTTCGTATACAGAGGAAATATCTATGTATACGGCGGGTCTGTTAGCGAGCCCGGGAAAACGAGTAATCCGGGGCGTGACACTACCCTTCTTATTCCATCTTACCTAACCAAACGCTATTTCTTTTTATTTCCAGAAATAACTCAATTTTCATCCAAACGCAAAATTGATCTAATCACCGCTTATACCTCAATTTACATCTATATTTGGAATAGCTACTTTTTGCTTATCCCCGAACCAAACGATACCTAGGAGTCTTTGGCTCGGAAGGAAGAATGGAAATAAGTTCTTTCTCATCGAAAACAAATCAGCAGTAAATCAAGCCGTTTGTTATCGATAGTATTCTAATAAAGGGCGCTCTCTCTCTCTCTCTCTCTATATATAGAGCCGAACACGAGCATAATGATCCAAACTAGCTCGTGTTCTATTCATTTATTAAATAAGCAATCGATCTCGAACTTATTTTGAGCTGAAAAAGAGCTGGCTCTCGAACATCAAACTAAATCGCCAGTCCTAGATTATATCTAATTAGTTGTATTAAATATTCCTATATATATTTTGTGATCTAAATTTACACTATTGTATAGAGTACAGTAGGACGTTGCGGCAGCTAACTTTCCGCGTCCGGAAAATACTTCTCACATGCGGCTTTTGGCCAAAAGAGAAGCAGCACCTCTGCATGCTCACGCATATGGGATCTGTGAAATGCTCCAACAATAAGTACCCTCATTTTAAATAAATCTGTGTTTTGTTTCACCCAATCTCCCGCGCGAAAGTTTCTCACCTTGTCAAACTGCAAGCGCGCATGTTTGGAGGAGACTAGTAATTAAACTTGAATAGCGGATACAGGGACCAGTTGGAAGCGTACGGTCTGCAAGCACCGACCCTGATTTTTATTTACGGCGCGAAAGCGCGATTTCATACGACACGAAATTACAACCTCTGTATGATCTTCTGACCGAGGCAAAACAAACAGGCCCTTAGATATGGGAATCGAATTTAGAACCTCTTAAAATGGAGGACGCTTAAGTGCATGTGACTCTAACATCCTATCATTCAAAAGATCTATCTAATAAAGGACGATTCAAGATTAGTTTTAACAATTGTATATTATTCAGTAATAACTTGTGCGTTATAAGAATTATTACTATTGCTGCTGCTGCTGCTGTTGTTGTTATTGCCGCAAGTTAGGAGATTAAACAGTTATAAGTTTTTTGGCAATGAAGATTCAATTTGGATAGCATATTTCATGAATATGATAATTTTTCATATTCTAAAATATTACTTAGAGGCTAAATAAATATTGATCATACTTCTCATCTGGTTGGATCTATTTAATTTTGGAACAAATTATTCGGTGATAACTTACACATTATGAAATTTTTATGTGTGAATATAAATTATCTTCCAAGGACTTAATTAACGATTAATTATGAGACGATTTACCTTGTTTCAAACAAATGCCTTGAAAATTGAATATGTTATATATATATTTCTAAATACTGTGTCATAATGTGGCTGACAAATTTAACTTATACTTTCACAAAATTATAAATTAACAAATAATTTAGGGTGACTCAAGTGTGTTGTTATAAATAAAACAAATTTTACTATTGACAAAAATATATAATAAATTTATCATTATACACTAATTAAAGCCTAGCTTGCTTTATATTTTCGTCACTCGATTTATTAAGCAAAAAAATTTATATAATTTGTTGTCATGGCGGATGAATTCTTTTACTAGCATTTCTGTATAGCAGAATACTAAAAGACATTTTTTTTAATAATATATAAAAATAAAAAAATTGTACTTATTTTTTGTATTTTGTTGCTAAATAAAATTTTCAGATGTTTAAATTATAAGCACTATATACCATCCACTCGCCCAATCTTTACGTATGATTTGTGCTTTTTTCTTTTTTTTTTGTTTTTTTGGGAGATGTATGATTTGTGCTTTAAAGTTAATAAAAATAGTAGCAATACCAAATAGTACCAATATTTGTAAGTTAAAAATTTACTAAACTAATTAATAATTCGGTAATTAAACTACTGTATAGAGAACACAACTGAACTAGATGACTACTAACAGCTAATTAAGATATGAAATAATTTTAAAAAAAATTAACTCAACTATATAACTATAAATTTTAAGTAAAAAAAATAGAAACTAAAGAAGAATCAATGAAGAAATTAAAAAAAAAAAATACACAAAGATCCCCTGAACTTTAGCTCTTTTGCAAACAGACATTTAAACTTTTAATTTTGGTAATAAACGCGCTAAACTTTATCTAGATTTCTCTTTTTAATTGAAGTTATTAATTTCACAATAATTTTGGTTGCATTATTATAACGTCTAGAAATCAAATTTATAACTTTTCGACATCATTTACCTTGTGATCAAAAGATCACAAAATTGATAATTTTTAACGGCCGGTATGGAATATTTGCTAGTTCAATGGTGTAAAAAAATCGAAATCGGTTAAATTTTTGATAGAAAATTCTATTTACTACATAGAAAAAGATCAATAACTCCGATCTTAAATTGAAGGATCTAATTATCCATTTTTAAGACGTCGTTCGATTTTAACCATTCATTTTATACCGGCTTAATAAACTTTATTATGATTTCAAAAAATTACGAAATTTATTTTCGACAAGTTTCAAATACAAAATTGACAATTTTTAATGGCCGGTATAAGATATTTGCTAGTTTAATGGTGTAAAAGAATCGAAATCGGTTATATTTTTGATAGAAAATTCTATTCACTACATAGATAAATACCAATAACTCAATCTTAAATTGAAGAATCCGATCATCCATTTTTAAGACGTCGTTCGATTTTCACTATTTATTTTATACCCGCTTGATGAACTTTATTATTATTTCAAAAAATTATAAAATTTATATTCTAGAAGTTTCAAATACTTTAAATCATATTTAACGGAGTGGATCGTCGATTCGGAAGCTCCATCATTGAAAACAATTTATGAGTATGCCGGGCTCTATATTCATAAGAGTATAGTAGCCCTAGCCTATATATATATATATAATGCAATTTTTTTCCTATTTTAACATATTAAAAAATAACAAAAATCGAAAATAGGTTCACTCTATTCTTCAATTATTGTACTCAATTAACAAAACTAGAAGAAAAAAAAAAAGATCTTCTCATATTTTGAAGTCTTATAAAATTATATGTAGGTGATGTGATCAAAATAGATGTACAATTAAAATGAGGAGAGGGATTTATTATTATTATTATTATTTTAAATTAGAAACACTATATACAAACTAATATAAACCTAAATCTTATACCCACCAATCTAACATTTTAGACAATCTTTGTGAATTTTTATTATTAAAAAAAGCTAAAATAAAGAAAATTTCAGTAAATATCAGTTTTTTTATTTTTATTTTCTGACCTTCAAAAATTTAGATTTTGTCTCTTTAAAAGTTTATAAATATTCTCAGGAAGTGCGGCATTAATGGAGAGAGCAAAATAACCAAATTATCCTTATTATTTTGAAGCGTATTTTTCGTATAAATTATAAGAAATAGGCTGAACAGTGTTGGATCTCTGACGGAGGGGAGTTAATAAATGCAATAACTTAAAATATTGACATGGTAAAATATAAGTTTTTGAATATTAAATAAAAAAAGTGAAAAAGCAGATATATATAAAAGAAAATTTTTTGTAATTTAGCCTTAAAATAAATAATAAAAGAAATATGAAAATATTGATCCTTGTATGATAAAATGAACGATTTACACCTACTTTTGGATGTATATACACACAGCATTAATTAATGCTTACAAATATAAAGTTGAGGGGTGTGTTTCAGAAGTTCCTCTTGTCGAGGGGTTTCCAAGCATTTTTACGAAAATGGCACTGTTACGCGTGATTACAATGCTTTGCACCCTTGGGAGTTGTGATACACATTTCCGGGCCAACTCGTACCCACGCGAGCGACCTACTGCCATAAAGATATGCATGTGAATTTGACATTCTTTGTCCTCGTTAGAAAAGTTCTGCCCTATGGGCTGTGAAAATTTTTTATATAAAATAGTATAAAAAGATACGAGGAATTGTTCATAATTCTTACATCTAATGTACTTTTTTAATTTTTTAATAAATTTTCATGTATTACTTGCTTATAATGTATTGTAAGCTACATATAATAGAAATACCAAGAAAGACCCCCTATCAGACTTGCATATTATAGATAATTAGTCTATAAAAGAGTATTATTAATAATAATAATTGTCGCTACAATCAGATATATTTTAGAAGATGTTTTATTCTAGCGTCTTCAATATTTGGCATGTGCCGATATTATGATTAAATATCGTCAATAAACATTTTTTTTATCAAATACTGATAAAAATTTTTCGACGCTATATTAAGACGTCGATATATTTATCCCGACATATATATTTTTACAAGTTTTGAGGTTATTCTTGCTGACGCTTTAAAGCGTCACTAGTTATTATTTAAAGTTGTGCAAGATTTATTGTAGTGAATATCAAACAGGATCTACAATTTTTGACATACAATTTTTTTTATTTGTTTATATATATGAATATTTTATTTAGTCTATCTTCTGAATGACTCCAATAATCTATAAATTTGATTGATAAGAAATGTGATCAAATATTTAAAACAAAATATCATATTCGGACTTCAACTCACTTTTTCAAAAGAAGGTAAATCACTTCATAGGTCTCATGGATAGCACAAATTTCGAAGATACAAAAAATCAAACTTCTTAATATCGTATTGGAAAATCTTAATAGAAAATAAGTTATTCTTAAATAACTTATTTCGACGCCCAAACATATTCTGAATGTCTTAGAACGAATTCAACAAATTAAATTTTATTTTAAAATCTCTTTCATAGTATTTTAAAAGTAAGTGCACGACAAGAATTTAAGTGTCGTGACAAGAGATCGTGCCGAAAACTTATCAGGATGGTACAAGCCATGCAGATCACAAAATACATGTGTACCGACCCATGTAAATTTAAATGTCATGTTTATTAAATCTTTTGAATTTTTTTTGAGAAAATTACTTACTAGTTTAAAAAAGAAAAAAATTTAAATACCACCCCTATGGTTTCACGCTGTCTCATTTTAGTACTCTGTGCTTTAAAAGTATTACTTTCGTACCCTGTGTAAATTCGTTAAACCAAAATGTACTAAAATAAATATTCGATAAACGATATGTAGAGCATCTGAAATTTTTTGTATATAATTTAACAGAGGCGTTGATAAAAAGAAAAAAAATAAAATCTTATGGTACTAAAATAATACACTTTAAATTATAGGATATTAAAATAAAAAAGTGCAAAACTACAGGAATGATATTTAAAGTTTATTCTATAAAAAATAGAAGGTTTTAAGATAAGCCATCGATACAGAACTGTCTCGTATCGATATCTTATTGACACGATACGAAATGATAATATGGTCCGCACCGAATTGCTAGTGCCGAATTCGGGCCAGAAATTGACCGATGGGCACTTAAATCCTTGGTACACAAGATATACTTATAAACCCGGTGCAGGGACGGGGCAATAATACATTGCGAATTATTGCCCGAACACGAACAGTATCTCTCTAAAATGGAATTAAAGAGCAGGCGATCTACTGGGAATGCGACTGACAATGAGATGATAGAGAGAGAGAATGGGCGCGAAGGCGAGGTGTTGAATGGGTCGGATTCAGAGCGGATTTTTTTAAATTCAAAGTCAAATCAAAAATTTGAACCTGACGAATTTTGAAAATTCGTATCCAAACCTAACCAAGACAGAACATCCGAAATTCGAATCCGAAATAATTATTTCTTTTCACTATATTCGAAACATATTATATTAGAATCTAAATTTATAAAATATGAGTTCAAATGTAATATAAAATATTTATTTTTATTATAAAATGTAAAATTAATTTGGATTTGGCTTTGAATCGGATAAAGAACAAAATCCATACCCTACTCCAAATCCGTATGGTTTTCGTTTTATACCCAAAATCGTATTAATTTAAGCATCAGATAAACCTGACCCACTCGGATCTGGGTTCAAGTAAAATTTCGGGTATTCGCACCAACTGACATCCCTAGTGCCAACAAGTACACAATCAACTGTATCTAGCGCAGTTGACTAAGCACTTGATAATTGATATTCGAGTTTTCAAGTTCGAAACCTGATTGCTTTATATTTAAAAATAAATTATGAACGAAATAGATGGTTTCCTACTTCTCTCAAAGAAAAAAAAAGAAAAAGAAAAAGAAAAAAAAGCCCTGAACTAGGGTTAGCATTACTCAGCTAAAATAGAAATACTAAATTGAATCGATAGAAATTTGTTGGTTCGATTCAATTTTATTTGGTACCATCCGGTCTTAAAAATTAGAAATTGAAAAAAAAAACTGAATTAATCGAAGTTTTAATAATTTTATGCATATCACTCTTAAATTAGTAAATATATATGTCTTGTATAATAATCAAATACTTAGATACATTAATTATTATTATTATTTTTAATTAATAATTTTTAATATAAAAATAATTATGATTATATTTATATTTTGTAGTTGAAAAAGATTTAAAATTTTAAACGAAACAAACATATTTTATTGAAACCAAATAATCTGAACCAAAATGACCGAATTATTCTAGTTCGATCCGATTCACTTCAATTTAAAAAATTTGCGCAAAATCGAACTGAATTGACCAATTCTCACCATGCTCCAAGTTCTTATATATCCAACAGCAACTCTACAGCAGAAAAGTGGATTTAAATTTTACACCCCTCCGTCAAAAGGCTAATATGTCGCACCAATCTTGTCAATGTTTTTCTAATATTACAGATTCAAAAAAAATGGTTTAAATCCTTGGTTTGAGAGATATTAAATTTACACCTAATTTTGGTTGTACAAATAGCATTTCTCTATATTCAAAGTACGAGTAGTATAAAACAACATTTATATTAGAATTATTTAACATTTTGGCGCTTTGTTAATAGTCGTATGAACTTTATAAGTATTACGTCATTCAAATAGTTAAAATTTTACAACTAGTCATCTAAATTTATATTTTATTAGTTTAAAATTATTAGTATTGACCGCCAAATGAATAAAATTTTTCGATTCCTCGACTAGTGTTAGTTATTTTAATTTGATGGAATATAAACTTAAAGGGATTAATCGCAACGAGCAATACTATCTGCACATTCCTAAACTAGATGTAAGATTAACACTCTGTCCATCCTAACTTCTAAGTCCCATATATATTCTTTTCATTGTCTAGATCGTAGGCGCTGGCTAACTATCTCAAAAGCACATTCTGATAAGAAGAGTACATCCATCGCATGCCAGGCTCAACCACAGCGCTCACTTGTTTCGATCTGACTCAATCATCTAAACGTTAGGATTATTGTCAGGTCTTTTGCCGTTAGGTTTATTGTAAACCGCAGCCCCATTCAACTTATTAAACAATCCAACTTATTAGTCTCATGAATCTATTATCACGGGACAAGAAGTTGCAATTATTCTAACCAGGCCACTAACAAATAGCCAGCATTTTGTCTTATTGACTTTTTTAAAAAAATTAAAACTTAAAAGAAAATTTTAGAATTTCATGATCGAGAGGGTATAAAATTTACACCTTTATAGGGTTGCATATAAAATGTGTGGAGATCCTATCAACTCTAGGCCATTGTTAAATTTGATCATATTATCAATATCACATAAAAAACTTTCAATTTTTAAATAAAAATTATTTAGTTTCAAAAGGTTGGGAGTTAAGAGAGAATCTTAATGAGAGGTTCAAAGTTAAGGGGCAATTTCAAACTGTTCTATAGATGGGGGTTCTCCATACATTTTACCGTCGACAATTTCCTAACACTGATGCTGCCCTTGCTTCTCGTTGATGTGCAAGTAGAGTGATGTTGGCTTGTTGATAGTGCTATGTAAAATCTTATATGTTATTGATATATTGATAATTTGTACTACATTTTAAAATATATGTATAAACTAATTAAAATTTTTCGTACAGTAGATGTTAATATACTAATAAATAATAATATATAAAAATAATATAGGAAATGTTGGTGGAGATATCGCGGGGTGACACATGGAGTGATTCGGTTTGTTCGTCATGAGACGTCCCTCGATGTGTAGGCTGAATATGACTTTGCCGCAGAGCAAATCAGAGTGGAAACGATATGATCGGGTCCAAACCTCGAGAGTTGATCTCGAGGTATCAGCTTCTCAAGTTTTGAGAATAGTTATTCGCGAATTATCAAAAATCCGAATAAAACGGTCCGTATACGATTAATTCTTAAAAAATCGGAATAATACGCGAATTTTTTGGTTATATTTATTTTTCGTGAATAATTCGCGTATGCCAAACTATTCGGCTAAAAAAACGCGCAAATTTTTTTGGATAAAATTCTTTTTTGGATTATTGTCAAAGTATTTCCGAATTATTCGCCAATTATTGAAAAACTTCATAAACTTTCGAAATATGTGGATCATGAAAAAGATGAAGATGAAAACAACAATAAAATTCGCTATTGTTTTTTTTACTTAATCTATTTTATTTTGTAGCTCTCTTTTTTATATGTTTTTAAGAATTTATAACTATACATGCTAGTAGTATAAATCTAGAGAAAAAAATTATAGTTTAATAGTCGAATTTTTGATCCCGAATTATTAATTGGTGAACGTATAATATCCGTATAAATCGCGTATCTGAATAATTGACGAATCCGTTTTTTAAACCGTATTTTTCAACGAATTTAAAAATTAAGGTACGAATTTTATTCGAATCATATCCGTACCGAATTTTTATCGAATACGAATGAACTAACTATGATTTTGATCGCTGATCCCGGCGAAAGTTGAGTCAAACGGGACCGCTCTACAATAGCAGCACTTAAAGCACCGTTCTGCACACGGCGTAGGCATGCAGTATGAAAGGGAATTCATTCGGTGCAGAACGCGGTGGTCCGGCGATGATTAGAGCGGTCTGGACGGACACTGTAATGCTGGGCATTATGTGAGCGTACGAGAAAAGATACATAATGATTTTGATATAACATGCGATCTTTTATTTAGGGGGCAATTATTTATATATTTCTGAAAAAAATTTTCAAACTGTTTGATTTATACCTCTTTGTACGTTAATGTTGAAAATATTTTTCTTACGTTCTAATCTATTTCAAATATAGCTGAAACGACCCAGCCCACTAGCAATAATAACTCGTTGGGCCCAACCACAACCCAAAATGCTTAAGCCCAGTTATTATTACTGGTGTCTAAGTCTCATATAAGGCTCTGATACCAAATGTAACGACCCAGCCCACTAGCAATAATAACTCGTTGGGCCCAACCACAACCCAAAATGCTTAAGCCCAATTATTATTACCAGTGTCTAAGTCTCATATAAACCCAATGACAACCCCATTCCCATCCGATGTGGGACTATTGGGGTGTCACAATAGCCCTAGAGTTAAATTCTAGCAATAACTGTTATCTGTATAAAATTATTATTTTGCCCTTTTAAGTATATTCTTTCGCAATCACCTACTTTTTTTATTTGTCCTTAAGTTAGGAGCACAAAAAGTACTTTTTTTATTTATCCTTTCACAATCGCCAATATTTTTTATTTGCCTTCATGTTAAGGGCAAAAGTGATATTTTGATTTTTTTTTTTTTAACTCAAGTAGATATTTAACTCACGTTTAATCTAAATTAACTTAACGGGTGATAACTGTAGGGATATTTTAAAATAACGGAGAAACATATGAGAGTAATATTGAAAAAAAATGAAATTAATAAGATATTTTTGAAATTTTGAAAGATATACAGGTAAATATCTACTTGAGTTTCGAATAGGTCCATTCCTACATTTCTCCGTTTTTACCAAAGTAGGGGCACCGAAGCTTCCCGTAATCTCTCAAGTTTATGTCCAAGATCAAACTAGATATCAACGCCGCAAAATCCAAATTATTTTTCATATAGATCAATGCTATCTGTACACTCACAGAATATATATAAATATTACATCCCACCCATCTAAACCCCTATATTCAATCACCAGTCTTGTTAATTTATTTAATACTAAAAGTTTTTTTTAAAAAAATGTGAACTAAACCAAAAAATGTACACCTATATATAAATTAAAAAAATGCTTAATTTACGACCAAAAAGATTGTAATCTTCCAAACCCTAATCCAATAGCTATTACAATTTAAGCAACACTTTTTGGTATTTAGAAAAAAATGAAAAGAAAAAGGGAATGATAAGACTATCGGACTAAATTTGGCTAAAATTACTCACGAGTCACAAAAAAAATACTTCTTGTACATCTTAAAAAAGAAAAAAGAAAAAAGAAGAATAGATCTTATAATTTTTATTTTAGAATTAATAAAAAAATTTAAATAATTTTTAATTAAAAAAATAATTAATATGATAAGTAAAATATTAATGATCTTGAGATAAAGCAGGTTTAAAATATATAATTTATTTTGGTCTGTATCTGTAACATTACTCATATAAATAACGTTTTCCTCTCGTACAAATTGCTGACACGTCACTGTTTCGGGAGTTATATCATACTGTGGGGGTGCTGTACGATGAGAAATGTTTTGGGTACCGTACCATTGGCTTAGCCCATTATTTTATTAATATATTAGTACATATATTGGTAGCTTAGAATTTTGGATTTAGGATATAACTAGCAATGTACCCGTGCTTTGTCGGATGCGATTTTTAAGTTCACAAAGTCATTTAAAAGAGTCAAATGAAAATATTAATTTATACATATATATCTTATTCGGAAAGAGAGAAGAGAATATTAAATAAAAACTAAAGTCAGAGAGAGAGAGAGAGAGAGCACTTTCAAACTTTTAAATACGGTATATTTTACTCATAATATAGCAAATTAAAAATTTTAAAAATATATAATTATTAAATTCAAATTTAAAATTATTTTAAATATTCATATTTTTTTGTTTGAAGAAAGAAAAAAAAAGAGCATTAAATTAAAAATTAAACTAAGGGAGAGAGAAAAGCAGCATGCATATTTGTTAGTGAGAGGAAAAGGAAAAAAAAAATGTATGGATATTAAATTAAATAAAAATTAAGTAAGAGAGAAAGTACAATAGGGATTTAAAGTTTAAATTTTTGAAGTTGAAAATTTGGGAATAAATATTTTAAATTTTAAAATTATAAAATTTGAAATTTAGAACTTAAAATTTTGATATCCAAAATTTAAAATTTTATAATATAAAATTTTCAAACTCTCTCTCTTTCTCTATAGGGAGAGAGAGGAGAGAAGGGTGGTTTATGATGCACCAGATACACCGAAAATTGTCAGGGACACGAGGCAGCAAAGTAACATTAGTCCACGAACTTTAGTATATAGTAATTAGTCAACGGACTTTTGTATATAGTAATAGTGATAGTAATAGATGACGAAGATTAGGATTTAACAATGGTGAGTTGATGGCGATTTGATCGTTTGCTCGCTATTTATATAGTAACTCCAAGAGTTTCAGGCACAGTATTTCGGACGCCTGAAAGTTTCCGGACTAAGCTACGTGAATCCGATCTTCTCACCGAACGCTAGCAGGAGTGATTTGGCAGAGTCACGACGGATTCGGATGCTAAAAGTGGTTTCAGGTACACAAAATGTAGCATTTTGGCTAAGTGCGAGGGTGGCCAGCTAGTGGTGTTGTTTGTGATTGAGTAAAATAGTATATATATAGAACTAGGCTAATATACTATTAATAGCACCAAGTTATTGGTGCTACCAACGTTTTGGCCATTGGATTAAGAGATGTGCAGTTAGGATAATGTGGGCCCTCTAGGGTTGAGTGGGTGGTTGGTTGAATAGTATGATCTAACGGGTGAAAATGATCAAAAGGGTATATCTAACGGTGGAAAGCTTGATAGCACCAAGTGCTTCGTGCTATTAATAGCATAGTAGTTGCACTCATATATATATATATATATATATATAGTTGAGCTAGGATACTTTTACATGTATCACCCCCATGGTGCTATTAGGTTTTTAGCCATTGGATCTACTTCTTGATTACTAATAGTCCTTGGATCAAATACTATTCCACCTACCATCACCTACCACCACCTACTAATAGTCCTTGGATCAATAGTCCTTGGATCAAATACTATTCCACCTACCATCACCTACCACCACCTACCATCATCATCTCAACCTCACATCTCTCTATCCAAGGGCTAAAAACACTATAGCACCATGGGGTGATACTGTAAAAGTATTCTTAGCTCGCACTGATATATTAATATATTGTATTAGTATAGTATAGTATAGTATAATATACTATATATATATAAGTGAGCTTAGAAATACTAATCCGATAGCAAAACGGGCTCCGTTTGTCATCCATTCTTGTTTTTCGATGATGGACGCCTTACGAATCGACGATCGCACCGTTGAATATGATCTATACCACTTGAAGTGTTTAGAAATCAAATTTTATACATTTTCGATATTATTCTCTTATCCATCGAGTGGACACAAAAATAAACGGCTGAAAATAAATATTCTTTAAAAAATAAAAATAGGAGTCTTGTAATCAAGATCAAGAGTATAGATCTCGTTTAAATAGTTTAAAGAATTTTCTAACAAAAATTAAATTAATTTGGATATCTTTACGCCGTTAAACGAGAAAATGTCTCATATCGACCTTTAAAATTACAAATTTTAAAACCCTTTGATCATTAGGCAAATGATTTCGAAAAGATTTGAAATTTGATTTCTAAACACTTCAAGTGGTATAGATCATGTTTAACGGTGCCGATCGTCGATTTGGAGGCTATATCATAAAAAACAAATGGGTGGCAATGGAGCCCGTTTGCTATCAATAGTATTCTAGCTCAACTATATATATATATATATATATATATATATATAAGAGTTATATATGAGTTGAGCTAGAATACTATCGGTGACAAACGGGCTCCATTGCCACCCATTTATTTTCGATGATGGAGCCTTCGAATCGACGATCGGCACCGTTGAATATGATCTATACCAATTGAAGTGTTTAGAAATCAAATTTCATACATTTTCGATATTATTCTCTTATCCATCGAGTGGACACAAAAATAAACGGCTGAAAATAAATATTTTTTAAAAAATGATGATAGGAGTTTTGTAGTCAAGATTAAGAGTATAGATCTTGTTTTAAATAGTTTAAAAAATTTTCTAACAAAAATTCAATTGATTTGGATATCTTTACGGCGTTAAACGATAAAACACCTCATATCGACCATTAAAATTACAAATTTTGAAACCTTTTGATCATTAGGCAAATGATGTCGAAAAGATTTGAAATTTGATTTCTAAACGCTTCAAATGGTATAAATCATCTTCAACGGTGCCGATCGTCGATTTGGAGGCTCTATCATCGAAAACAAATGGATGGCAACAGAGCCCGTTTCCTATCGATAGTATTCTACCTCAACTCTATATATATATAGTACGTATTATATATAGTTATATATATATATATAATTTAACATTATATATAATATAATATTTATTGATATATATAAAGGTGGCAATCAACTTGCTCGTGCGCGAGCCAGCTCGTGTTGGCTCGAAATGAGCTCAAATCAACTTGCCCGTTTAGTAAACGGACCGAACACAAGCTGGTAGTCAGATCACTCTGTGTCGGCTCGATAAAAGCAAACATCATATCTTTTATATTTATATATTTATTTAATTTATATTTATATATATAAATAGATAATTATATATAAATGTATATATTTTTATTATTTGATTTTTAGCAAAAAAAAAAAAATCAAACGACGCTTATTATGAAAAAAACTCATTATATATAAAAATTCAACCATTAGATCAAAGTTAATAATATAAGATTTTATAAATTTATTTTTATATATATTCAATCTAATCTACTTAACTTATATTCATGGGCAGCTCCTGAGTCAGCTTGTATTCAGCTCGTTTAATAACGAGGCGAATACGAACTGAATTTTTACTTAGATATTTAATAAGGCTTAGTTCGGTATTGAGATCTATCTAAAGTTAAATTAGATAAAATAGAGTGAGAAAAAAATATTATAGGATATGCCTTCATGGGACCGTAGAAAATATATTGTAACCGACTATCACGATATGCGTAACTAATAAATTACATACGAAAATAAACATTATTTTTTAGCGTCGTTTTCACACGTACGTAACGCAAATTTTTTGCAATCCCAAACGAAGCCTAAGACATATTAAACGAGCCAACAACGCGAACAATCCTAGTGTACATCATATATAATATATATATATATGAGTTGGACTGGCTACTTATTAATAGCAAAATCTCATTGTTGCTACCAGTTTTTTAGCCTTTGGGATCAACTCTTTTCATTATTTCTAAAACCATTGGATTAAATACTATAACCCAGTTGGGACCACTCAACCCAGTAGGCGGACCACTCAACTCTAACCGGACTAATATCCATCCGACCTATAATTTTTCATCCAAAGATTAAAAATTTAATAGCAAAAGAGCATTTTACTATTAATAGTATTCCAGCCTATAATTATATATATATATATATATACACTTGTTTACCAATTAAGATGTCGTTTTGTATATACATGGGTTAGTGACGCAATGTGCCGACCAATCGGAGCAGCGCACGTGTCTTCTTTATGACCTTGAGATTTTTGATACATAGAATGGTTGATGGGATCAAACTGATGCGTGAGTGGGATGGGATACGCGTTGTACGAATCATCAACCGTACGTATGGAGGAGAATGGAGGTGTGGGCCCCCCAATTTGTACGGCTGAGATTGGGCCGTGATGTTATCCTGTGTAAGATAAGATGCCAACAGTGGAGTGTTCGCAATCAGTAGTACATCAACTTCACCCTTTTCCTTTTTTCTTTTCTTTTTTTTTTTAAGAAACAATTTTAAATATCATCTCTGTGATTTCACAATTTCTAACTTTAATGCCCTGTGGTTTAAAGTGTATCACTTTTATATAAATTAATTTTAGAAAGTTGGTGTAAAAAAAGATTTTTTTTTCAGAAAATGAGTGAAAAATAAAAACTTATCTCAACAAGATGGTAATATATAAGCTCCGTGAATAAAAAGTTTACGTTGGTGAGAATTAAATCAAATAGCTCTGGACCGCTCTATTTACTTTTATCAAACTCTCTCTCCATATATACGATATAAAATATATTATATATTACGTTATTTATATATAAATGTAAAAAAATATTATATTATTTTAAAGAAACATATATAAAAAAGATGATTATATATGTTATATAATAGAAGAAAATGGATCAGAAAATTGTTTCTTTATCTCCTAAAAACCAGACAGCATGACATGTCAAAAGTAGTTCTCCAATGAGAACCTTTTTCGAATGAAAATCTTTATTAGTTAATTCGTGAATTATTTACGAATTATTAAAAATTCAAGTTAAACGACCGTTTATGAATTTTTTCTAAAGAAAATAAATTATTCGCGAATTTTTGGATCAGCCGAATAATTCGCGAATTATTCACAAATTATTAAAAATCTGAATAAAAAATTTATAATTTTTATATTTAAATATAGATTATCTTATATTTTATATTTTATATCGAATTATTTTTTAAGTCAAAATTTTCAATAAATTTAAAAATTAGAAAACGAATTTTATTCATATTATACCCGCACTAAATTTTTGCCGAATCCGAATTAACTAACTATGATGAAAACTAATTTCATTTCTTTATGTGGAACCAAATATACTCTTAATTTAAGTGGATATATATTTTTTTAATGAAAAATGCTTTGGGTCCTTCACTATGTATTTTTCTCAAGATTTTATTTTATGTTGACACTATAATAATGAAGAATTGTGATTAAATTATGCACACAGATCGAAATGCCATATAAGTTTTGAGGATCAAAATGGCAACCTAAGAGGGAGGGTGAATTAGCTTTCTAAAATAAAAAGCTAAATAATCAAGCAATTTAAAAATCCGAAACAAATAATAGAGGAGGAGTTTAGAGAAATGCAAATTCAAAGAGAAACACAATCGATTTGTTTCGAGATTTGGCACTTCGCCTACGTCGCCGCCAACTCCTCAACACAAGAGAACGTTGGATCTCCACTAGATGATACTTTTGCGGGCAAGCACCAAGCCTTCACACCAACACCTTCTTTTTTTCAAGCTCCAAAACTTTACTTCTCTGTTTTTACAAGATTTAATCTCACTACAAATTACACTCAAGTTTAGAGAGAGAATGAAGAGCTAAGAATATTAGAAATACTGAAATTTTAAAGCTCAAATCAACTTTCTAAAAATGAGGCTAAGAAAGGTCTCAAAACCATCTATTTATAACCTTTGTCAACTTTAGACCGTTGCACTTTCGGGCGCCTTAAACCTGATTTCGGGCGCCCAGAAGTTGTGCACGCGCACTGCCCTTCCAGCTGCCTGTCAGACATCGTGCATCGCTTTTTTGGATTTGTACAATCGGGCCTTCAGAAATTGTGGGCGCCCAGAACATGTGCGCTGACTTTTCTGACAGACAGACCACGTGCGCCGCTTTTCTTTGAGCGAAATCATTTTGGGCTTCCAGAAGATGTGGGCTCCCAGATTTCCAGCACGCGCGCCACCTGCGCCGTGCCGCGTCAGAACTTTTCGAGCTGGTTTGTCGTACTATCCGGAACACGCAACTTGTCAAGTCAAACAATCCGGTTGCCCTAAACAGACTTCGGGCGCCCAGATCAGGTAAAAAAATTTCTAGACCACCCGAACAGCAAACAGCAGGATCCAAAAAAAAGACACATAAGTTTCGGATCCACTTTAGGGCGCCCAGATCAGAGTTCAGAAACAGTAACTTGACAGAAAACTGATTTTGATCAGATTTTGAATATTTTAAAATTCTATGCACCTTATCACAAAATAGAGATAGATCAAGTGAACTATAAAGTGATAAGAAGAATAGATTAAACTTAACTCAAAAATTCTCACTCTAATGATGTTAATCAAATTAAGAGTAGAGAGAGTGAGTTTGTCTATTTGACAAAGAAAGCAAGCATAACTTCAAGTGGTGAAGCTTGGTGCTAGACGATTGCCCATCTTGAGCCCTTTTGAAGATAGAGAGATCTAAAACACAAACCTTAAGATAAAAGATTAGTCCAATAATCGTAATTATTTGTTATCATCAAAATCTAATAAAAGATTAGGGCCACTAGGCAAACAAGTTTGTCAATACATCAACAACAAATAAGACAACATTTCAAAGTGTCTATAGCAAAACTGTTTTTATAATCAAGAAGTCGTAGACTAAATCATTAGAAAGCGAAAATTAGTTTTAAAGATAAAACTGATCTTTCACTTTTATATTATTTTTGATGATGCGATATCCGACAATCGATAGCGATTGATACTATGGAACATAATCTATGAGCTTTGAACTTTCAAATTTCAAATGTTGTTATTATTTTTGCATCCTTTAATATAGTATTCAAATAGCTTTAAGAATGACAATTTTTAAATATAAATATAAGGTGTACTAAGTAAATGATGACCTAAATTGTGAAATTTGATCACTTCTAAAAAATTCAAATACTATAGATCATGCTAAGAATGTTAATCGTTGATTCTGAATATCCTGTCACTAAAAATAGCATAGAAGTAAAATAAAAAAATAAAAAATAAAAAAAAATTCCAGAGGTATTCTAGCTCTACTCGTATTGACAAATATAGTATGAAAATATAAATACAATTTTGATAAGGAAAAGTTAAATTTAATGAATTTTATCAAATTTGCAGTGAGCAAATTTAGACCACGTTTCAACGCAGAACAAATTATTCACGTGACAAGATTTTTTATTTGTGATTTTAAGTTACTAGTTTGAGTACCTTATAAAATTTTAATATTCATGATTTGGAGTTGAGTTAAAATACTATTAATAGTATTTGCTCTCTTTTGCTATCAAGCTTTTAGTTTATGGATCTTTTTTTTTTATCATTTCTAACTATTGGATTAAATATTATAACCCAGTGAGGACCACTCAACCCTAAGGGATTCAGATCATTCTAATTCTATAATTTCTCATCTAAAAGTTAAAAATTTGATAGCAAAAAAATCCAAATAATATCAATGGTATTTCAGCCCAACTCTTATGATTTGATGGTTTAATGTATTGTCACAATCTACTTCCCGATGGTCACCCCCATTTCCGAGCACACAGCTCGGTTAATTAGGTATTCTAGATTCAATGCCTTGTTGAGCCTAATCTACTGTCTCGAAATGCTATAGTCCAATTATTAAGTAGCGTATCCAACCTTACATATATATCTTTGCACATCCAATGTGGGAGTAAATCTGGGGTGTTAATGTAACGCCCCCAATAGTCCCACATCGGGTGGGATACTGATTCCGATCAGTTTATATGAGGCCTACACGCTAGTAATAATAACTGGGCTTAAGCATTTTGGGCCGGTGGTTTGGACCCAACGAGTTATTGTTGCTGGCGGGTCGGGTCGTTGCAATTGGTATCAGAGCCGAATACCAGCCAAAAGTGTGAGAACTAAGTGCTATGCAGGACAAAGTACCACACCAACGGATTTGGTGGGAGCCACCTCTTGAACTCGTAGGAGCCACCTCTAGAATCTCACATCGCCTAGTAATGGTCCTGGTGGTTTGGTGGGAGCCACCTCTTGAACTCGTAGGAGCCACCTCTAGAATCTCACATCGCCTAGTAATGGTCCTGGTCTGTCTATATGTGATCTGGTTTGAACCCGACGAGGACGTTAGGGTCTAAACAGGGGGACCCAATAGTCCCACATCGGGTGGGATACTGATTCCGATCAGTTTATATGAGGCCTACACGCTAGTAATAATAATTGGGCTTAAGCATTTTGGGCCGGTGGTTTGGACCCAACGAGTTATTGTTGCTGGCGGGTCGGGTCGTTGCAATTGATATCAGAGCCGAATACCAGCCAAAAGTGTGAGAACTAAGTGCTATGCGGGACAAAGTGCCATACCAACGGGTTTGGTGGGAGCCACCTCTTGAACCCGTAGGAGCCACCTCTAGAATCTCACATCGCCTAGTAATGGTCCTGGTCTGTCTGTATGTGATCTGGTTTGAACCCGACGAGGACGTCAGGGTCTAAACAGGGGGACCCCAATAGTCCCACATCGGGTGGGATACTGATTCCGATCAGTTTATATGAGGCCTACACGCTAGTAATAATTACTGGGCTTAAGCATTTTGGGCCGGTGGTTTGGGCTCAACGAGTTATTGTTGTTGGCCGGTCGGGTCGTTGCAGTTAAGACCCCAAGATCCCATGCGATGTGAAACCTTGTCTCAAACTTTCTCCTCTTCTCGAACCTCCGACTAGCCAACCTGCTCTGACACTAAATTGTCACATCCCGCTTTTTAGTAGGCCCCTATTCGTGAGCCCACGACTTGTTTAACTGAATATATTAGACCTGATAACCTGTTGAGCCAAATCCATTGGATCAAGATGCTTAAACCCAATTATCAGTATTAAATCCCATGATCCTTATATCTCTAATCGTGTTCCTTTTTCTAGCCAAAGTTGGACTATTGGGACATTACAAACTCATTCTATTGAAACTTTGACATCTTCGCCAGGTTCATACCCAATCACACATATAAATTAGAATTATCAGGTGATGTGAAATTCTAAAACTAACTCTTGAGGGTTTAAAAGATGGCTTCCACTAAACCCGTAGTATAGTATTTTGTCCCACGAAGTACTAAGTTCTCAAACTTTTGGCTGGATAACCGGCCCCGCTAACCTTACATATCCATGCACATCCGATGTGACACTAAATTTAGAGTGTCAAGAGCGCAAGATTGCCAGACAATATGAGATAAACTTGTTTGATTAATTGGGTATTCTAAACCTAGCAACCTATAAAACCATATCCACCGGTGCAAAATGCTTAAATCCGATTATCAATATTAGAGTCCTGAATTCTTAAATTTTTAATTATATTTTTTTTTCCATCCAATATGGGACTATTGGGACGCTACAATATTTTCACCTAATGTTGATTTAGGATATTTTGGAAAAAATGGCTTGGAGCCTCATCAGACATTCGGGTAGGAGTAAGCAACGTTCAGTTTGGTTTGAATTTAGTGTTTTTTTTAAAAAAAATTTATTTTTTCTGTTTTGGCAAAACCCAACCGAATCAAACAAAACAAATGGATTTAGGAACTAAAGCCAAGAAGAACCAAACTGAAATTAATTTGATTAGTTCGGTTTGATTTATTCTGTATGAATATACTCTTTTAAATTAAAATATATTAGACTACCGAAAAATTCTAATCCGAAGATAGAAATGGTTGAGGTTTCTAATTATTTGGTTACAAAAAATGTATCAAATTAGTAAAATTGGTTAACTCTTTTAAATTTTTTTAGATTTGGGATTTTTTTATCAGAACCAAGCTAAGAATATATAAAAAACCGAACCAAACGGGCCAAAATGTGCCGGCTCAATTTGATAATTTAGTTTATATGCAGAAAACGACTAATTTTATCATACTCCGCATCTACCAAAGATTAGAGCTTTTAAATTTTATATATATATATATATATATATATATATATATATATATATATATATATATATATATATATATATATAGTTCGGCTGGGATATTATCGATAACACCAAGTATTTGGTGCTATCAAGTTTTCCGCCGTTGTCACCCATTTGTTTTCGATGATGGAGCCTCTAAATCGACGATCGGCACCGTTGAATATAATCTATACTACTTGAAGCATCTAAAAACCAAATTTCATGCCTTTCCGATATTTGTTCTCTTGTCCATCAAGTGGACACAAAATAAATGGCTAAATCTTGGTGCTATCAAGTTTTCCGCCATTGCCATCCATTTGTTTTCGATGATGGAGCCTCTAAATTGACAATCGGCACCGTTGAACATAATCTATACTACTTGAAACATCTAGAAATCAAATTTCATGCCTTTTGGATATTGTTCTCTTGTCCATCAAGCGGACACAAAATGAATGGCTAAATATGAATATTCTTTAAAAAGTGATGATAGGAATATTCTAATCAAGATCAAGAGTATAGATCTTGTTCTAAATAAATTTTATGATTTTTCAATATCATTTGCCTAGTGATCGAAGGGGCTCAAAATCAAATAATTTTAATGGCCGTAGTGAGCCGTTTGCAAATTTAACGGTGTAGAAATATCCAAATCACGTGAAATTTTGATAGAAAATTCTTTATACTATATAAAATAAGATCAATATCTTTGATCTAAAATTTTAATGTCATATTATCATATTTTGTAAGATTTTTATTTTTAGCCGTTGATTTTGAGCCCCTTCGTTCATTAGGCAAATGATATCGAAAAATTACAAAATTTATTTTCTAGGTACTTCAAATACTCTAGATCAAGTTTAANACTGCTGTTGCCGCCTGGAGTGTTCGCAGAAATGGCGGCCGCAGGGGCAGCGGGTGTGGAAGGCATGTCGACGGCTGCTGGGAAAGAGGCGGAGTCCACGTCGCGGCTGGGCTCGTCGTTCCGGCGGATGGTCGGTCGGGATTGGTCGTGTAGGCAGTCCGCGCAGCCGGAGGCGGCAGGAGTAGAAGATGCTGAGAGGCAGTAATTATTGCCAGAAATTCCACATGTAAAACTAGTTCTACAGTACATGAATTATTCAAAACATAATCAAGATTTTTGATTGGATAGAAACGAGAATTGCGGCTCTACTATTTTAAAGTATATATGTAGTGTTTGTTGTGTTTTGTAGTGGATATGTAACAAGCAAAATTTACGGTAGTACTACCTCAAAGTGTCTATATATATATATATATATATATATATATACTAGTAAAATATACGTGCAAATGCACGTAACAATTATTATAATTTATTTTAAATCAATATAAATTTGTATATTATATATATCCAAAATTTTACAATAAAAATTATATATATAAATTAATATTTTATAGTTTCTTAGAAAAAATTTACAATATCCTACAGTGTTTTTTTTTTTATATACATCGAACATTTTTATATACTTTTTAATTTTTGATGAAGCAAATTTAAATATATATTTTAAACTAAAAGCATCAAAATTTAATTCACATTTACTTTAAAATTTAAAATTTAATTTTGATCCATTGTAATAAAAAAAATTAATTGTTAATTAATTCAAATTTGATATTAAAAATTAAATTTAATTCATAATTTAAACTCAAATTTTAATTTTAATGTAAAATAGGTGAATAAGAATACTATTTTTTAACAAATTGATCATAACCGTTTGTTTTTATTTGAGATATTTTTTAACAAATTGATTTGTAATCGTTCGTATGATTGAATTTATAGATTGATATGAATGCTATTTTTTAATAGATTGTTCATAACTGTTTTTATTTGAGATATTTTTTTAACAAATTGATCAAAACCATTTGTACGGAATAGATTTTTATATATAGAAGAGATTTAATAGATTAATCATAACCGTTCGTTTTTATTTGAAATATTTTTAACAAATTAATCATAACTATTTGTAGGGAATATTATTTTATTTCTTTTTGGATATAGTAGAGACTTAATAGATTGATCATAACCGTTCATTGTTATTTGAGATATTTTTAACAAATTAATCATGACCATTCGTAGGAAATATTATTTTATTCTTTTCGGATTCTGTCTGTCATTGTCGGAATTCTTATATGCTTTTATATATAGTATAGATATAGATATATATAGAGCTAGGTTGGTATATTATCGGTAGCACGGATACCTTCGTGCTACCAAGTTGTTTTCAATTATGCGGATTCCAAATTGACGATCGGCTCCATTTAACTTGATCTACAGTATTAAAAGTATTTGGAAACTAAATGTCATAATTTTTCGATATCATTTGGCTAGTGATCAAAAGGTATCAAAATTGACAATTTTAATGGTAAATGTGATGCGTTTGTGAATTTAACAGTGTAAAATAATCAAATCTGATGCAAATTTTATAGAAAATTCTTTTCACTATTTAGAGTAAGATCAGTATTTCTGATTTTAAATTTAAGTCTTTTATCATCATTTTTTATGAGATTTTTATTTTCAGCCGTTTATTTTTAGACTACTTGTTTGATAGGTAAATGATACCGAAAAATTATGAAATTTAGTTTTCAAATCAATAGTGTAGATCAAGTCTAACGGAGTCGATCGTCGACTTGAAAATCGTATCATTAAAAACAAATTGGTAGTACGGAGATCTCCGTGCTACCGATAGTATACCAGCCAACTCTATATATATATATACTGAATAAAATATTTATACATACCGGCATGACAAAATTTATTAATACTATTATTCATACTTATTAGAGGAAAATACTATTTTTCCCTTAACAGTTTTTTTTGGTTTGTTCAATTTAATTTAAATTATTTTATTTAATAATTTAAATTTTTATTAACTTGTGAACGTGATTGTATCTCTTCTTTCTTAAACTGGTACGCAACGGTCCTTCCCGCGTCCAGCGATTCAAATTACCCGCCCTTTTCCCATCCACCCATCAAGCCATCCATTTCCATCAAGATTCCATCTCAGCCGTCCATCACTCCCCCTCCTCTTCCTCCCCTTATCAACCCCTACCTCACACCCCCCACATCATCACCTCTACTTCACCAATGAGCTCATCAATGCCCGAAACTCATTCGACCAAATGCCCCAGAGAACAATTTCATCTTTCAACACCCTCGTCGCCTCCCACGGTCGCAGCGGCCGCGTACGCTCGGCGGTGGAGCTCCTCTCCCGGGCGATGTCTCGCGGGCTTCGGCCCAATTCGTTCACCTTCGCGCCCGTCGTATCATCTCTGCTTCTCGATCCCCACTGCGGAAACCAACTCCATTGTTTGATCCTAAAGTCCGGTTTGATCCACTCCGATGCGTACGCGGCCACGGCTTTGTTGGGTTTCTTCGGACGGAGCCGGAGACTCGACGATGCAGTCAAGCTGTTTGATGAAATGCCTGCTAAGACGGTGGTTACTTGGAATGTCGTGATCTCGATGTTTTCCCAAATGGGTTTTGTCACTGATTCGATGCGCTTCTTTAGGGAGCTAATGATGAGTGCGATCGGGTTGTCCGAGTGTTCGGTTCTGAGCATCTTGTCCGCTTTTCGCTCTTTAGATCGCGCACGGTCTGTAGACCAAGTTCGCGGGCTCACGATCAAAACCGCCTTGGATTCGTTCGTAGTCGTCACGAATTCTTTGCTAAATGCATATTGCAACTGCTGCGGAGTCCATTCGGCCGTGAAGTTGTTCGACGAATTGGCGGTGAGAGACGCGGTTTCTTGGAACACCATGATAACGGCTTTTGCTAAGAGCAGTACGCCAGAGAAAGCTGTAGAGCTGTTCTTCGTGATGTCGTCGGAAGGGCTTTCTCTTACGGAAACGACGTTTACTTCTGTGCTAAATGCTTGTAGCGGTTTATGCGTACCCGAGTTTGGTAAGATCATCCATGCAAAAGCCGTCAAGCGCAATCTCCACACAAGCACTTTTGGGGGAAGTTCACTGATAGATTTCTACAGCAAGTGCTCTCTCCGAAACGATGCCCGCAAAGCGTTCGACGAAATTTCCGAGAAGAACATTGTCTCTTGGAATTCTCTACTTAATGTGTATTCCGATGAGGATTCATGTGCCTCCTTGGGTGTTTTAAAGGAGACGTTATGTTTTGGGTTCAAACCGAACGAGATCTCATTTTCTTCAGTGCTTAGGACCGCGTCATGTTTGGTCCTACGGCAGCTGCATTCGTTGGTAATAAGAATGGGTTATGATAACAATGACTATGTTTCGAGCGCAATCATAGCTTCATATGCTTCTAACGGAAACGACTCCGATGCATTGGCTTGTGGATCGGCGTTAGATTCGCAACTCTCTGTTGTCGCTACAAATGCTATAGCCGGTATCTATAATAGAAGCAGCAGGTTTCAAGAGTCAAAGGAGCTTCTCCTCCGTCTGGAAACTCCGGATGTGGTATCGTGGAATGTTCTACTAACTGCTTGCGCTCGTAACGGAGATTATGCTCAGGCATTCGACTTGTTCAACCACATGCGAACTTTAGGGCACTCCGTCGATAAGTACACGGCCACCAGCCTATTGAGTATTTGTTCAAAGATTAACAACCTTAGTATGGGAAAGTCGCTCCACGGGCTATTGGTTAAGACCAATGCGGGATCTTCTGACACATTGGTCCACAATATATTGCTAGATATGTACGTGAAATGTGGTAGCTTGGAGTGCTGTGTGAAGGTGTTTGATGAAATGGACGAAAGGAACCTCATCTCTTGGACGGCCGTGATCTCGGGGTTGGGACTCCACGGGCGACCGCATGAGGCATTGATATGGTTTAAGAGGATGGAGGAAGAAGGATTTGTGCCGGATAATGTTGCTCTCTTAGCGGTGCTGTCGGCCTGTAGACATGGCGGGCTGGTGGAGGAAGGCCTGCGGTTGTTCGAATGCATGAAGGCTAAGTACCGGGTCGAGCCTGAGATGGATCACTATGTTTGTGTGGTGGACTTGCTGTGTAAATATGGGCGGCTTAGGGAAGCCGAACTTGTGATCGACGAAATGCCGTTCCAGCCGAATGCAGTTATATGGCGCATGTTCCTTCAAGGATGTAAGAGATATGGCGTCGAAGCAATTGGAGGATGACCGGCATCTCGAGGAAAACTCGGTTGGATCACTTAAAGCTTATCAGCAGTTTGAATTGTTCGGGCCGAATACTTGAGACCCAAGTTCGGTCTTGAGTTTGAGAGGATCGTCAATGGCGACTTTGGCCTGGCATGAGCTTCTGCAGAAATGCTGTCTTGGATAGAGCTTTTCAAGAAGCACCAGCAGCTTTTGCATTGAAATCGCATTTTCGACAGCGGCTTTAGTAAATGCTTTGGGGACAGGTAAATCTCACACAAATTTTATGATCATAAGATGAATCTAGAAATAATATGATTGAGCTCGCAGAAGATTTTGTAATGAAAAATTCGAAAATAATTGTCCTTTGCACTGGTTGCTCTATTCATCCATCCAAATCAACATTTAGTTCATTCACTTCTACAACATCTCTTTGACATAACTACTGATATTTCAGAATGTTTCACTTGTATCTGCAGGAAAATAGACTCTTCATTCAATTCATGAACAACAACAACAACAACAACAACAACAATAGTGGAATATAGTTGACAATAAAACTAGGAATTACTCTCCCGCGATGTGCAAAATTTCTTGTGCTATTCTACTGCCTCTGCTACTGAATGTTTCTTTCTCGCATCAGTGCTTCTATTTTCTCGACGTCCTCGGGTGTGTCGACGCCATGAGCATCATGATCAACTTTGATTACCTGAAAAAATGTAATAAAGAGGAAAAAACTGACTTCATTCCATTCATCAAGTAGCATAAACTGCAAACAAATTTAGTATCATCCAACGGTACAAGCTTTATGACCAAGTTAATTGCAAGTGTAAGCTACATCATCATCTGTTCTATAGAAACACAAAAGTCACGCACAGAGATGGTTTCTATCCTTAGACCACTAGCTGTCACCACCACTAATTATTTAAAATTAACTCTTCACTGTGACTACCGACCGTGCCTAGTGCAGTTAGCAGAGAACTTGATGATTGATAACTGCGGTCCCAAGTTCAAGCCTAATTTCTTTACATTTCTGGTCGAGTTCAATATCTGAAAAAAATGAATAAAGCGGATAGCTTGCTACCTTTCTCTAAAAAAGAAAAAAGGCATTACCAAGGTCCTTTTTTTTCACATTTGATCTCGTAAAAACCAAAAAAATCAAAGTGTAAATAAATAAGGACTTTGTGAGTATGAGATTTGGGCCCCAAAGTTACACAAGACAATGAGGGAAAGTAGATTCAACAAATTTAACGAAGGTGCTATATACATTTGCCCTGCTATACACAATAGAAGCTATAAACAAATTAAATTCATAAAATAGGACATTTGGACCGACCAAAATAAAATTACTGATAGCAATGGAAAAAATAGATAAGGAAAAGACTTGCTTCTGGCCAATACTTTAATCATATAATGAAGTGTCTAGAATTACCTTCATCTTGTACCCATTCTCAAGAACTTTAAGTTGCTCCAGGTCTTCTTCTAGTTGCAGAGGAGTAGGCGGAAGTTGCGGATATATCTTTAGAAATTTGGTATCATAGCTCTGGACAGATATGACAAGATTTAAGTAGGAGATAATATCACAGCACAAATTTTTGATGCGATATATTAAATAAACATCGGTATCCATGAGTACAAGAGATACCTGAATACCCAAATGAAGAAGGTACGGGAACTTAGGATTAACTTTCCCAGACCTGAAAGATTCCAACTAATGAAATATAACAAAATGAATGGTCAAAAGAACCTCATACATAAGAACGGAAAAGTAAGTAACCATCAGATACTCACTTGTTAAATGGGATTAGCCCCCTTGAGAAGTAAATTGCATACCCACTGTTGTTTATAACACACTTTACTCGATTCGGGTCAAATGCATCTTCAGGTTTCAGTGCAGTGACAGCTGTGCTGAAAACAGCATCAGGAGCTCCCTGCATCCCAAGACTATAACAACATTACGTGCCCCCCATAAAGTGAAAAAAAGAGTCACAACGTGTTGAATATAAATATTAAAAACACCGCTCTTAGGTAGCTTAAACTTTTAGAAAATAACGATTGTTTTATATAATTTAATACGACATGAGATCCTGAGTTCGGGTCCTGTCACACTCCTACTGGTATTTAATTTCCTCCTATATAATTCAAGCCCACATCTTGGGTTTATCAAAAAGTCTCGAGCCCAGACGTAAGGGGTAGTGCTGAATATAAATATTAAAATACCGTTCTCTGGTATTTTAAGTTTTTGAGGAATAACAGTTGTTTCATATAAATTAACATAACGAATAATAAAGGGGAATGCAGGAGACCATAAGACTAAACATAAAAATAGACAACATTCTAATATTCATTTTACTTGACAGAGAATCTTCTTGTACCAAGATTTGGAGAAGTTACTTGTAGAGAATACAAAATTAAGATTTTTCACATAGATACAGGAATTTGGTTCTTGCTTACTTGACAGAGAATCTTCTTGTACCAAGATTTGGAGAAGTTACATGTAGAGTACAAAATTGAGTTTTTTCACATAGATACAGGAATTTGGTTCATGCCCTGGTGATTTCAAATAAACGGAAAGATCAAAAAATATTTGCCAGATTCAGCTAGCTCCAAAAAACCTAAGTGCTTCACCGGCCACAACCAACATCCTGTTGACTTATACCAAGAAAAAAAAAATCTCTATCTATCACATTGAAATAAATAGACAATTGTTGATTAGCTCATGCATAAGTACAACCTGCAATGCTCTGACAATACCATCTATAATCTCTGGTTCAATAAGTGGCTCATCTCCTTGAATATTGACAACAATATCATAAGTTTTGCCAAGTTTTTGCAGTGCTTCATTACAACGTTCAGTTCCTGGAAGTAGCCAAATTTCATCAGTGCATGTAAATATAAGCTCGGATGCTTTTGGACAATTAATCTAAAAAGTGTAGGGCAAGACCATTTCTGCATGATTCTGATGTCATTATCACATCAGCTCCAAATCCTCTACAACATTCTGCAATTTTTTCATTATCCGTCGCCACAACTGAGACAAGAACAGATAACTTAGTGAAACAATAAATATAATAAATAGATATAGTGGGAGGCTCTCTCACCAGGCATTACAACATCTACAATAACAACAAAACACATACAAACAAGATTACTGAATCATAAATTAGGTAAATGATCTTGTTACATGTATAATCTTTTCCAATTGTTCAGAAGGATGTAATACTTTTGGGACAACGAATAATCAGCCTGTAGAATAGCCATGGAATAAAGAAATGATTGACCAAGGGATTGCAAACTATAATTTCAAGTCTCAAAATAATGATCAAAAGTTTCCAATGATTATGCCATCAATGTACAAGAAATATCTAGTTTCCCCATAATACTAATCGGCAAACTAATCAATAGTTATGTTAATTTAAACGAAGAGCTTAATTAGCTCAATATAAAAATTTCAGACTTCATCTCAATTATCATTCATAAACAGATAGCTGTGATAGACAGATAAACAGTCCAACTAACAGTAATTCATAGTATCAAAAATTTAAAAAGCAAAAAAGAGAAAAAGAGACACAAAATCACCTTTCACTTACCAACATGGTCAAGAGTGGAAGCTAACTTGGCTCTCTCCCATGTTCTCTGTCAAATTAAATGAAGAGTAAGTGAAGTAGAGAAACTGCAGCCTATGTAACCAGAGAGCAAATGATATTACTACTACAACAAAAATAACGACATGAATTATAAAGGGGTCCCACTAAAATAAGTAATGCATATTCCACCGCTAACATAGTGCGGCACCAACAAATCATTTCAAAATAAGTACTTCTAATTAGCAAATTGCCACATTATCAACACTCACATGATCAATCGGATCACATTGGACGTAAAAATAAAACAAGGTAAAAATGTACAGGGACCATCTCAACCACAGGCCATATTGAAATAGAGCCCTTAACTAGTTTTCTTTTGATTGACAACTCGTCAACTTTTAAATCGTTTTAATTTATTTTCATCAAAAAATTGGATCTTTTGGTAAATTCAATGGTAACTCGGTTAAATTTAACTATTGTAAGCACATTTTTAACTGATGGAACTACAAACAACTGGATCGAGGATCTCTGACAGAGAAGCTTGATTTCAAAGAAGCTTTCAAGCATCAAAATCTTTCCCACTTCGGGTGATGTATTAACTTCAAGGACATGAATGGCTTAGTCTTTGTTTCATCTTGTTTTGAGCTATCGATCCATTAATTTTAACAAATCCCAATTCCATAAAGAGGAACTACTCAGATCAAAACAATTAGAAACATAAAGTTTACAGGCCTATTTCAAAATGGCCTATAGTTAGAGCTAGGGCTATAGTTAGAGTTAGGGGGTGGAAACAGTTGAATACAGCCGAATTTTTGACAAAACTACAACCCCATCCATCTTATTCTTCGGATGCAAATTCGGATGCAGATATGGGTCGGATGCTAAAATTTCGTTACTATATCCGCTAAAAACGAATTCAGATTCAGATATGAGCCGGATTTGTATTCGGATAAAATATATACTAGTATGTATATATAAATACGATCTAAACTTAGCGCAAATAAGACACATAATGCAGTTAAAGATTCATACTTGTGTTAAAATTTCGTATACCTATATTTTATTTAATAAAATTTAATATTTTAACAAATATAAATGCAATTTTAATATGAAATTTATTGTAGAATAAATGAAGAACACAATAGAAAATCACTTTATCCCCCCACAATGTATATTAACATCTCGTATCACTTAGGGGTGAAGGTCGAATATGGTTGGATTTTTTAAGAAATCATTTTCGCATCCATTTTTTTTTAAAAAAAATTCGGATGCGAGTCCGAATACGAACATGTGTCGAATGCTAAATTTTGACATCCATATTTGCATTCTATCGAATCCGGGGTCAGATTCGATCAGAGTTTATCCTAACCACTTTCACCCCTAGTTAGAGTACATTATTACCATAAGAACAATGCAAATTCCTCAATTCCCACATCAAATAGTAGAAACGCCCTACTCTCAGCCGCGTCCCAGCATCTTAAACCCAGTTCGCAAAAAGACCTAGAAACAAGCTCAGATCTACGAGAATAGGCATGGGATTAGAGGAGGGTGCTACCTGGATCATGGGCTTGCCGAGGATGCGGACGAGGGGCTTGCCCTCGAAGCGCGAGGAGGCGAAGCGGGCCGGGATGATCCCCACCACGCGCCTCCGGAGATTCCGCGACCGCCGGAGATAGAGCGCCGCCGCCGCGGCCGCCGCCGCCGCGCCGGCGAGGACGACCACGCCGTGCACGATCCACGCCCTGCTCGTCTCCGATCCCGTCGAATCCGAGGACGACGAAGCGCAAATCGTCATGGCCACCACGGAGAGCAAGGGGGGGGGGAGAGAGAGAGAGAGAGAGAGAGAGAGAGAGTGAGGAGGAGGAGGAAGAAGAAGAATTTAGAATTTATTTTTTCTTTTTCTTTTTCTTTTTCTTTTTATTTTTCTTTTTTTCCCCAACTGAGTCGGTGCAGGGTCTACAGTATCGTTCCGTTTGGGCCGTTTGGTTCGCCGTTCGCGGAAGCGACGGTAGGAAAATTACAAAAGTACACCCAAAAAAAGGTGGATTTATACTTTACACTCCTCAATATTTTAATATTTTTTTTAATATATATATTTCTAATATAAAAACTAATTTGATAAAATAAACATACAATCTTGACTCTTAGGCCGTTAGACGAAAGGTCATAAATTTAGAAATAATTGTTTATATACCCCTCACAAATTTCAAATTTATCTTTACTTTTTTTTATTTTCAATATATTCCTAATATATTCTTTCGTTATTCAAAAACACCCGCAGTTACTACCCATTAAGTCATCTCGGATTAAACGTAAGTTAAATATTTACCAAAGTTTAAAAACAATTAAATTACCTTAACTTAAGGGCAAATAAAAAAAAATGATGATAGTAGAGGAATATATTTAAAAAGATCAAAAATTAAAATACTTCTCATTCTTATGTTTCTAACTTAAAAGCAAATAAGAAAAAGTTGATAATGATAGAAGGGTATATTTAAAAGGGTAAAATAGTAATTTTACAGAAATAACGGCTATTGCTAACAAAATTTAACTCCAATAATATATTTGAAATAATTTAGAATATAAAAAAATATATATTTTTAATATTAGCCTTCTAAGATGGGCATATCAGACAGTTGAAAATGTTTTAGGGGTATATAAGCAATTGCCCCAATTTAGGCTTTTTTTTTTGTGTCACGGTATTGCTCTTTTGAATATTTTTGGGGGACTATTATGCAAACGAAAGAATTTACAGGAGTATAATGTACTCATACATAAGAAATTCTAATGTTTTCAAAGGATCAATTAAACATCAACTACAGGTAGGTGCGCCGATTAAATTATATAAAAATAAATTTTGCTATACAAACCCACGCAAATTTAATTCTACGAACACGGACAATTCGATTATTCGAAAGGTATAACATTTTTCATAAAAGTATTATAACCAAAAAATAATAATTGTTTAGTACAGTAAACAATTTATTTTACAAGCAGCTGTGGTGGTGACAGCTTATTTTAAAAACGTCTAAAACTTTGTAATTTTGACGTAAAGCAATATTAGCTCCCAGGCCGTTTAAAATACAAAACAAAAAAGAAGAACAAGAATTGAAGGATCACTAAACAGTATAAAAATAAGTTATTTTTAAATAAAGTAACTTTGCATTGAGACAGATCAATTCTAGAGCTTAAAAAAAATATATACTCTAATATTTGAACATAACCATAACAAGCCCCAAAAATACACTTTTAAAGACTATTGTTGGCATATGCTAAACACAAAATTAAACTGAAATCAGTACACAGATTAGCAACTGATGTTAGAAGAAAATGACAAAAATCCATACTCATTGCACTTTTCAAATAGAACAAGCCCTGTAACAATATCAACTTCAAATCCCATTTTTTCGAGGTAAGTTGCATGGGCCATATTCTTGCATCAGTTGTTTCAGGGCACATAGATTGCAATAGAAAAATACATAACACAGAAATGATAAATTGATAGAGAGACAATAGAGCGTAAAAATGCAGCAATTAAAACAGAAAATGGTACAACAGCCAATGCTAAAATTGATGCATTACCTAGTAGCATACTTGAAATGAAATCGAATCACCTTCTTCGAGGGATTAAGGGAAACAGAATTTCAAGATTGCATTTCCTCTTCCATCACCAAAGGAAGAGAACACCATTTTGAGTGCAGTATATATTCTAACTAAATATAAATTAAAAAAATGTCTAAAATACAATGAATATGTCACAGCCTTTACATAATGTTGCTGCGACCACCGGAATACAGTGAGCGACAACTATGTTCACGCAGCAGCATATCAGTTTGATTGACATGGCAAAGACCACCTGCGATGTTCTTCAGCTCTCTCAACTACTGTCATTGCCAAGCCCGCAAGGTGATGCTTCTGCATCATCTTTTAACCATTGTTTGCAGGGCCTACGAGATTATGCGCATAAAAGCAAGAAATTAATCACATAGCATTACTCACCACCGACTACTGTTTGAGTTACGAGGAAGACTTTTCGTTACTCTCTCATAATCTCGAGATCCCTTTCCGTGCTTCTTTATCTTCTTGACCTTGTTCTCTCCAAGGCTACTCTGTGAAATATCCTTTTTCTCTCTTTTACTCGACTTCTGACTCGATTTCGAGGGCCTTCTCTTTCGAGAGGGCAGTACACTGCCATCCTCAGCATGTAGAGTTTCCCTTGGCAGTGGCTCATCGTCTGTCAGCTGCCAATTGTAGATCACGTTGTTTGTGTATGTGAATTGCTGGGCTGTCGGCTCGCCTGCTCCTCGAAGCAGGTTGCTGAAGGTGAGTTCGCCGTTTTTGCCACCCTTACGATTGAGGAGAATAGGGTCTGGTCTAATTATGGTGCCGAGAATGCTCCTATCCCATCCTAGGCTTATAATGCTGCTGGCATCCGTTAGTGCTGCGTAGGCCATTGAAAAGGCTGATTTCACCTGCGCAATCGATTTTGGAGGAGTAACTCTTAACTGAGGTCTCATAAACACATTCACATGCATGCATAGACACACATGTGGGCACTCGCCCATGGAAAGGTACGGACACAGATATATACAAACACGTGCACATGCATGTTAACTTATTTTATTCCACTCGCATGCACCCACACCGAGACGCACACACTAACAGGCACAACAAACATAAATTTATTAGTAACCAGGTAAAAGAAGCTACCTTAAAGTAGTTGTAAGAGTTCTTCCCAATATCATTCTCTGGTGCCTGACTCATTTAGAACATAAATAAAGCAAAATAAATTTCTTATTTTTTGAGGATGCTGGAGTTCAAAGAGAATATATATCAGAAAGGGCAAGAAACTTACCTGCGGATCCTGAATTGAGAGAAGATACGGTCGATCTGAATTCATAAATCTGCAGAAATGAACATATAAGAGATAAAAAAACAAGAGGGGAGAAAAAAAAAGAAAAGAAATATACATAAGAAAGCTCACGTATCTATGGTGTATTTCCATCTGAACTAAGTAGGCTAACAAAACAGATGATGCATCTACTCTTCAGCCTTTGCTTTCAAAGGAAGTGATAGGATAGTTCAATAACTATAACTACTGTCAGTATTGTAGAAAGACAGAATATAGGGATGTAAGTTACCAAAATGTGAATATCATGGGGAAGAGGTCTAGGAGAAACCTATTTCCAAATAAGTTGCTTTGAGTAATCTGGGTATACATCTAAAGGGCAGTTTGGTCTAGGACCACCTATTACTAAATAGATGCTCAACTTACCGCTAGATACACTTTAATGTATTAGCAGATAGTCGAAAAGCTTTAGTAGCCCATACAAAATATTCTTCTAAAAGTTTAAACAATGATGCGATTGCCCAACGTCATCCGCAGCTTTACTGTGACCTAAATAATTCAAAAACTCTATAAAGGTTCAACAATTGTCATTAACAGTAACAAAGTACAAAGCAGCAACATGATAAAAAAGTGTAAGAATTCTCTACGTCCTCTAACACAACCAACAGCAAAGCAAATAGCCGTCCTGAATCTATGAACAGAGCATTCGTATAATACACAAACAAGAAAAGACCATTTATTACCAAAAGCAAGCACTTGGAGAAAACAATGTTATCATACCCTTTGTTACTTTTCAAGAAAAATGTTCTTTTTGAGTTGCAAGAGATGCCAACATCCCAATTGTTTAACTTTCGTCCGTAAAAATCGAAGAAGTGGACCTGTTAAGCAAAGAAAGAAGGATAAACCAAAAGATGACCCCGAACACGCGGACTTTTCCACAACTGATCTAAAAAGCAATGATGAGTAAAGGAGTGAACATGCGAAACAATGTCATTTAAAAATTAATTATCTATATTTTTTTCGAGCCTTGCCATCCTTAGTTGTGATCTACCAACCACATACTGTAAGAAATGCTTCATGATGATCACAATGTAAATGTTAAAAGGATAAACTTTGCATTGCATGTAATATTAAGTCATCCACATGGCACTGCAATATTGTTAACCAATCCAAAATTTTGCGCAACTAAAAGCGTTTAAAGCCCAAGCTTTATGATGCATAGATACAGCAGTTCGTTGAGATTTTCTCAGCTGCACAGGTGTGAACAGCAAGGGCACAAGCCATGAAAATATGGAACAAAAAATCACGTAAATGAGACCATGGTATCTGAGGCCCACTACATAGCAGTTAAAGTATGATCTAAAGAATCATTGCAAGCTTAGATTAAGGAGCACACTAATTGGCATAAAAGCTTTTCTAGTTTACATTCATTGATCTAAATCCCAACTTTTAAAGGAATACGCTTTCCAGCAAAGAATATGTAAATACAACTTGATCATCGCTCCCCCACTTTAAATAGAGAGAATAACTTGCTCTACCGTTTCCCTTTAACTTCCATAGTTGACTTTTCTATAGGAAGAAGAGCACTGATAGATCATTAAATGCAGGTTTAATCAAACAACAAAACCTAAATATATTATACAAGAAAGGAGTTTCATACAAGAAGAATTCCCAAATTCTGCTCCTTGGATTGGTGATGACTATGTAAATCTTGTCCTCCCCATTGCATCTGAAACCAAGAAATTGCCACCATAAGGATGGCTGGAATAAATATATAAAATGATTTCCAAAGCAAAACAGAGAACATAGTCCCATTACAGCTACACGATGAATTTCCAAATTATAGATTCCATTGTCCTACAATACATCCTTTGACTTTAGATGCCAAGAAGCTAGAACAGAGTTGGTTATACTGAACTGACTACTAGGATTCGGTCTCAAATTAAAACAGACCTATCCAAACCCCCGGTATGAGAGAAACCTCATGGCACTGGACTGACCAAATAGCAGCAGCCCATTAGACATAAGAAGCACAGCTACTTTACCTGTAGATGTGCTATTAGCATTGCAAGAAGACCATATGAACCAATGCCACCTGAATAAACCTGCAAATAGAACAAAGCAACATCATAATCTGGCACAGAAATGCTGCAGGATCACCTTAAATCCAGAAAAAAAAAGATTTACATTAAATACTGGGAGAAAAAAACCTCATTAAGTTCTCTTTGCTGAAGAAAAACCTTCAGAATCAAACACAAAGGCCGCAAAGGAGGTAGCTTCTCCACAGCATCCTGGAATAGAAATCACAATGGACTCAGTTAACAAGGCATGCCCCTAATTTTAAGCATCACGACTTCAACATAGATCTTTCAAATATATAATGTTTTTCTGACAGTGTAAACTAATTCACATCCACAATAAGTTCCAATTACTGTGATTGACCATCAGGGTACGTTTTTTTTCTGTAAAAAGGGAAAAAGTTGACAATGGTTTAGATTGTGTACGTACCTTGATGAAATCTGCAGCCTTTGGTCCACCGTCAATATCAAAACTGGAAATTGAAAAAGAAAGCGTTAAACGAGAAAGTTAACTAAAAACTGACAAATCGTTGTAATCATTGTCAAGATAAATTATATGAACTTATACATCAATGGCAGTTCGGCTCTAACAAACATGATAACTCAAATGTTGTTTTATACAAATAGAATGCAATAAATAATGTCAATTAATGAATTGGACTTAGACACCCAAAGCATATTGACAATCATCATTTGAAAAATACTAGCGAAGCACATGGTGGGCCATCCAAAGTGCCAATACATTGAATCCAATATAGTTGGATTATCTCCAAACAGCATATCACAATTCAATTAGTTTAGAAATTTGATAACAGACCCAAGGAAGAACCATAGGTTTTGACAGAAATGAGTTCAGAATGAACTTAAGTTCGTATTTAGAAGAAAATGCATCCACATGGTTAACACACCATCTATACTGGTGAATCTATTTAACCAGTAGGTATTACTTACACTATAGTTGAAATACTTCAATTGATGGAATCTGTTCATATGATGCAATTTGCATTAGATTAGGCCAGTTTACAATTTTTGAGTTTTAAATTTTTAAATATTTAAATTTTGAATTAAACTTTAAATTAGTTTGTTAGGATAACTATGGGCTAATTATTAGGACAAGAATGAGTCATTTTAAAGTTATTTTGTAAATGGTTGTTAAACAATAACTTGTTTGGTAAACAACAAAACTTAATTAAGTACACAACTACATGACATGCCACCACATACAATGATCCAGGAAAGTACTAACACTCCAGCAAAGAAACTTGTAGAACGTACACCATAAGTGAAAATGAACACAATCAGAAGTGTCTAAAGCTGAAAAAAAATTGATAACTAGTTGGTACTTCTAATTCAGAAATGTAAAAAAAAAATTAACCTGATATCAAAAGCGATCCCACTATGTTTTTCCACAAACTTTATTATTGGCACACGAGCCTTTGCTATAACCTAGAGAAAACAAAAAAGCTTTCCAATAATACTCCGAAGGATAAAAGAGCAAAATTCGACTTAATTTGAATTAAATGTCAAATATAGTGGCAAAAGTCACTACCTGTATCTTCTTAGCAATGCTTCTCTGCGATAACGCTCTAGCAAGTGCGTAAAGACCAACTTGTGGAGTCTTAACCTTTGACTCTATAATCACAGCCTATACCAATCATGAGGACAAGTCAAAAATGCTAAAACAATAAGCACATCAAATTGCATTGAAAAAATCATGCATGCTAAGGGATGCTGCTGCTGCTAGAAGTGCTATATCTAACAACATTGCTTAATATATGCAGAAGACAAGTCTTAACTTTGTTGTACATGAAAAAGATTGTACTAATAGAACTGCTGACACAGAAAAAGCTCATATAGATTGAGAAAGTCAAAAATGTTTCACTTTAATTAAGGAATTGGAGCATTTCAAAATGTCATGCAAGCTGACAGTTTTATCTATTATCGGACATGATTTCATGAGACATAAATAATAAGTTGCATTATAGCCGCATAACATAGAAACAAACAGTAACTAAGGAAAGGCCACTTAATGGACTGGTAAATCTAAAAGATCAGATGTACTTGCATCGATATCGCTGGTCGGAAGATACAGGCCTGTCCTAAATGATCCAAAAACTTCGACCTGCACAGCAAAAGTGACAGAAGGAGCTAATAATGAGTGGCAAATTATAAAAATACAAGAAACCGACAGCAAGCAAAAAATTCATCCCACCTTACATTGAGGCCAGATATGTTTGATGACCTCAAAAACGGAATGTACAGCAGCAGCACGTGAAGCTTGTTCTTCAGGAGTTGGTGACACGAAGACACAAAAATCAAGGATCTCTGCAGTAAAGAAATAAAATTTCATGCTCCAACCAATGTCACAATACATGAGTACCTATTCAACCATAAAATAAGCAGTCACTCACTATATTAAGACGTGCACAGGTCAATAACTCATATAGAATGTTCACATGAAATTTTATAACTTCAAATTCAAGTATACAGTTCATGAGCTTAATAATCTAAAATATCATATGTTATCCAAATGGTCTAAAGGACTACATTTACGAAAGCAAATTTTTTGACATAGTAATGATTGCGGCTAATGACGGAATGGAGGACTAGCACTGTGGGATAAAGATTATGAGGCGGCACTATCTCTAATTTTGCTTCAGAGGCATCATGCACACATCATCTAAGAAAAATAACTAGTATTCAGCAGTAATAAGGTCGGTATCATCCTATTGTCCTGGATAGGCAATACAGAGTGATATAGTAGTAGAATGATAGCATTGAAAAGATGTACAGGTTCTTTAAAATTTGGGTACATATCACAATGGCAACACAAATTGATAGATATTCTATAGATGACATCTCATAACCAACGAGTTTAGTAAACAAATTTCTCCGATACAAACAGAGATAGTTTCTATACACCTTTAAAACTACAAAAACGTAGTGCTATAATTACTTCAATAAACTTTGCAAATTCCACTTTTGATTTGATCTAGGATTAATTCAAACTAAAAACTACACCCTTTCCAATTACTTTCGCTCTGGTCCATAGTTCTTGAGGATCAAATAGGATAAGAGGAAACCACAAAACCCTACTACTACTCAATCACTTCCCTAATCACCCACTCTCTCTAGCATTACCTTTGTGGAGCTGGAGCATGGGGCTCTTGAACCGGCACCCGGCGCGGAACCATGCGCGCTCCGACGCCGCCGCCGCCGCCAGAGGGGGCTCCGGAGCCCGCGAGCTCGTCAGCGCCGGAGACGGAGGGATCTCGTCGCGGATCGGGGTGGCGGTGGCGGAGACGTCGAGGGCGAAGAAATCGGCGGCGGGGGCGTCTGCGGCGGGGCCCGCCGCCGCCGTGATCTCGGTGCGGAACACGGCGTAGGAGCCCGCGGGATCGGGGTAGGGATCGCCGGGGGCGGGGTCGTCGGGAGCTAGGGTTAGGGCGGGGAGGGTTTCGTACACGAAGCTCGGGGTCCCCTCGTCCATGGCGTGTGCTCTTCTCCTTTGCAGGGAGCGCACGAGAGAGAGATATAGAGAGAGAGAGAGAGAGAGAGAGAGAGGGGGAGAAGAAGCTACGGATTTAAGCGGTGCGGGGTTGTTGTACTAGGGACTCCCATGGTGCGCGGCAGATAGAGACCGTTGGATTAAACCCTCCAAGTAATCCTGGCCGTTCGATTATGGACGGTTATGATTGCACGTTTTCACGCGGAAACGGACGGTGGATTCGGACTGTTGAATATAATATAAATAATAAATAATAATTTATATTATATTACACTTTCGCTCCTCAAAGTATGAGCACGTGACGCGCTGGTCCTCAAACTTTATTGTGTAATAATATCTAACTCAAACTTTTAAAATTATGGGTAAACTTCAAATACCCCCTGTAGTTTCACACTTTCTCACTTTAATACCTTGTTGTTTAAAGTATATCAAGTTAGCCCCTGTGGTTTCGCACTTTTTCACTTTAGTATGCTGTGGTTTAAAATGTATCAAGTTAGTACCATGTTGTCTCATTTTTCTCTTTTTATTATTCATTTCACTAATTTTTTTCGTTAAATCGGTGAGAAAGTTAAAACTAAAGTGTACTAAAATGAATATTCGATAAAGATATCTGAAGTTTTTTCTATATAATTTAACGAAATATTAACGGGAAAAAAAAATCAGTGACAAAGTTAAAACCAAAGGGTATTAAACTAAATATTCGATAAACCTAGGTAGGGTATTTAAAGTTTTTTGTATATAATTTAACAAAATATTAACAGAGGAATCGACGAAAAGAGAAAAATAAAACCATGGAGTACTAAATTGATGCACTTTAAACTATATGGTACTAAAGTGAGAAAGTGCGAAACCACAGGGTACTATATTGATACACTTTAAACCATAGGGTATTAAAGTGAAAAAGTGTGAAACCATAGGAGTGGTATTTAAAGTTTTTTCTAAAATTATTATAATTAAGTTCTATAATTTAATTTAGTTGATCAAATTTTAATATATTGATAATGTGAAAGTGACGTAATATTTTAATTATTATTGTTTCATTAATTATATACCGTTATATCATTTTTCTATTAATAACACGTCAGCATTTAGCCAATTAAAATTGGTTGTGCAACTTAATTACAACACTTTAAAATTAAAGTTTAAGGATCAAAGTGTCACTCGCCACATAGTATGAGGGCTAAAAGTGTAATTAACTATACTAAGGGGATGTATTGAAAATAAAAAAATTAATATTTACTTTTCAAAATTTCAAAAATATTTAATATATCTCTAATTAATCAAAATTTTCTTATTACTCATAAAAAATTTCTTTGAATATACCTATTTTTAGAATTGGCTATTAAAATTTAGAGTTTAGAAGAATACTTTAGAAAAGGAAGGATAAGTTTAAAATTTTTTGAATAATAGTAAAGAGTACATAAGCAAAGACCCTAAAAAAAAAAAAAAAAGGTGCTTTCGAAGCTTAAGCTTTGATTTTTGTAGGTAAACGCTATTTTTTATAATTTAAAACATATTATTGTAATATATATTTATAAATTAAATATAGGATAATATATCTATTAATAAATAGTATATATATATATAGGGACAATTTCAAACGTGCTCCTCAAAAGTTATAAAATATTATTGATACTCTTTCAAAACTATTGATACTATTTTTATTTTTATAAATTAATAAATTATATCAAAAGCACCCTCCATCACATGCATTAGGGCTTTTTTTTTGCATTTGGCCCCCTATTTTTTTTCACAACTAGCCTCATCAAATTTGTAATTATAAATTTGATTCTATTCCCGCAACACTGGTGCCACCTCAGTGCCACGCTAGATGAGTTGAACACGGTGAAGAATTTACCGTGTTCAAACACAGTGAATGATTCAGCGTGTTCCATATGTTCAAACACGATGAATAATTCACCATGTTCCATATTTATATTTTTCATATTCTTCTTTTTCAATACTTATATTTTTTCACAATACATATATTTGTATTTTTTTCAAACACGGTGAATCATTCACTGTGTTTAGACACGGTGATTGAATTACCGTATGCAACTTATTCCACTTTCCTTACTTACGTGGCGTTTATCTGGCATCCACGTGGCAGGAATAAGGCCAAAATTATAATTATAAATTTGGTTAGATTATTTGTGAAAATAAATTTTTTGAGGAGACGAAATGCCAAAAAAGCCCCCATGCATTAATAATTTTTGACTAATTTATCAGTAGTCATGTGTAATTTATAAATAATTGTGCAGTATCACGTGGGGTCAACAAATTTATTCTTTATCGAAAAATAACTCGATTTTGGATTATGATTCAATTTATGAAACTTAAGTTTTCCTTTTTTTATTAATATCATATGAGTCTCATGTTAACTCATAATAAGTAATTAATTTGAAATTAAAAATATGTTATACCTTTTCGTGAATCTATTTCTTTTTGTCTAAATTAATATATGATTTTTTTTATTTACTATTTGTATTGTATTTGTAATTTTTTCCTATACAAGGTTCGGGCAAGTGTGTACCTACGAGATAATTTATTTTTACAGACAACCAAACAAGTTGAAAACCATTTTTAGCACTGAAAATATTTTTTTTGCGTATTTTTACGACAAACCAAACACAACCTCTTGTTGTCGTAATAGTTTATTTGGTATCGAAGTTAGGCTAACTATCGGAATTAAAAAAGTTGAACAAAAAATATATATAAAAATATGTTCCTTCATTTTTCAATACATAAAAATGAGTTTCAGATGGCGCATTAATGAAATAAAAAGCAAACAAAGCATAAATACTATCTGAATTTTGGCATTACAAAAACTAGTATATAAATATATTCTATGTAACAGAACCAAAACATTGAATTTGCATTTGCCCCCTCAAAAAAAATTATTTTAAAAATAATCTCAACAAATTTATATTTACAAAAATGGCCCTAATCCTGCCACGCAGGCGCCATTAGCGCCACGTCAGCGGGGCGGGGGCCAGTTTGTTAAGTTGAACACGGTGAATCATTCACCATGTCTAAATACGGTGAATGGTTCACCGTGTTGGAAAAATATAGTATATATGTATTGTATTGGGAAAAAATATAAGTATTGAAAAGAGGAATGAGGGGAATATACGTATAGAACACGGTGAACATTCACCGTGTTCAACTTAACACTATACTCCTGATGTGGCGCCTACGTGGTGGGGATAGGGCCAAATTTGTAATTATAAATTTGATGAGGTTATTTGTAGGAAAAAAAAATTTGAGACGGCCAAATGCAAAAAAAATCCTGAATTAGAACTTTTTGATTTTCAGAACAGTAGATTTTTTTTTTTTTTTGCCAAATATTTTATTAGAAATTGTTTATATCGAAAGCAAAAATAGAAGCTACGCCAAACAGACCTTTATATGCAATCCTTGCAAATTTATCCCTCACCAGTAGAGGGTAACACTACATTTTTGTGTACATGGTGCATTACATGTTCTTAACCAATGGCACGTGTGAAATCTTCATAATTTAATTTGTTTTAATAAATAATTTACTGATGTCAACGCCTCAATATGTAGTCTAACAATCACTGGATAGGATAAAAGTCAAAATGTCTTTTTTATGTCAAAACAAATTATCCACTAATAATTTATGTGTTATGATTTTTTATTTTATTTTTTTTTAGTGATTCAAGTTAAGAGTCTTGAAAATTTATCTAATTATGTAAAAAAAGACCTCCAAGGCAAAATATGATATGCTCTCTCCATGTTTGATCATATTTATTATTTTCTAAATTACAAACTTCTTAAGCAAATATAAAAAAAAATTGTGTGGAACAAAATACTGTGCATCCAAATAAGCCCTAAAACTAAAATGCTAAACTATTTGTCGCACTGAATATTTTCTCATGTAGTTGTAATTTTAATTACCCTTCACTTACTCTACTGATAAGTTAAAGAGAATGCGGAGCAACGCATCACGGACTGACATGGGACACGACACGATTCAAACACAGCGACTGGGCAGCTAATTTTTGAAATTAAGATATGAACATGACATAAACAACACTAATAAAATATAATATTATTAATATAATAATATATAATTATTATATAAAATATTAATTTTGGTAAAATATTGTTATATTTTTTATACGAATAAAATGTAGTAAAATTTTTATTGACTGTTCATATATTTTAAGAAAAAATTTTCTACTATACATAATTTATTTATATTGTGCAGAAAAATTTACATCCATTCATCAAAAAATTGAAATACTTATCATCTTACATTATATATACTAAAAAAATAATATATATATATATATATATATATATATATATATATATATATATATATATATATATATATATATATATATATATATATATATATATATATATATNCGACGATCGGCTCCGTTAGAGTTGATCTAGAGTATTTGAAGTACCTAGAAAATAAATTTTGTGATTTTTTGATATCATTTGCCTAGTGATTGAAGGTGTTCAAAATCAATAATTTTAATGGCCATAATGAGCCGTTTGCAAGTTTAACGGTGTAGAAATATTCAAATCACATAAAATTTTGATAGAAAATTCTTTATACCATATAAAACAAGATCAATAACTTTGATCTAAAATTTTAATATCGTATCATCATATTTTATAAGATTTTTATTTTCAACCGTTGATTTTGAGCTACTTCGATCACTAGGCAAATGATATCGAAAAATCGCAAAATTTATTTTCTAGATACTTCAAATACTCTAGATTAAGTCTAACGGAGCCAATTGTCGATTCGAAAGTCCGAACATCGAAAACAACTTGGAAGCACGGAGTGCTCCGTGCTTCCAGAAGCATACCAGACGCACTATATATATATATGCATTGTGAATCAGCATTAAGGCTTCGGTTGGAATTACGGCGAGATTGCGTTATGTGCGGCGAGAAAATACGTTGAAAAAATATCATATTTATTTTCGTACATAATATTACATCCCGTATATCGCGATGAGTCGATTACGATATATTTTCTACGGTCCCACCGAAAAATGTAAAAGCATATTCCTATATACTTTTACTCTATTTTTTATTTAAGAGTGTTAGATAGGTCTCAATACCAAACTAAGCCTAAATATGCGTCCAAGGAGTGTCCACATCGGACACGAGTCCGACACCGACACGTGCGTGTCCGACACAAACACACGAGGCTTATAGAAGCTTACATGATATAAAGGTGAGGGGAATAGCCCTCTACAGCTTAATCTGAGCCCTCCCAACTGGAATTCGAACTCGCGTAATTTATACTTCTCTGGATCCAACTTATTCTGAAGTGGAGATACTTTAAAGACAAGGAGCATGCACTAAAGTTGCCAGCAGTTTCAGTCCTGAATTTTCACATACCACCTCACAGATTCATAGGAGAAGGTTCCTGTTTGGAGTCCCTCAAATTTATTTGTTTGGAAAGATTAGTGGGTGTGAATTGATTTGTGTTCATTTGCCATATTTTAGGATGATTTCAGTAAGCATTAAGCAAATCCAACCGTTTATCTATATCCAACAGAAATCAAATACCCTCTCAAATTACTATACAAGTCGAATGACTTAAACAACATATTAGAAGGGAAAAAAAAAAGAGAAGAAAACCAAACATAAGAATGTAGGCGCAATAGTAAGTTACATGAATTGACAGAAGTATAAAATCAGTCCAATTTTGTCTTAACTTGGAACCGAAAGAAGAGTCAAGAGTATCAGGTTTGGTCATTACCTTTTCACCATAAGAGAAAAGAAGAAGAAGAAAAGAGAAACAAGTTTCGTTTTGGCAGAATAATCCACATTTTTTTGAAGCTTTTAATTTACTTGTTTCATTCTTCCAATTTTGTACAGAGATCTTCTTTCTTGCCCTAGAATGCCACTTACCAAAACAAATTTGAAATAAATCGGCGCACATCGGTTACAACAAAAAAAAAGAACCAGTGGTACAAAATGTCTGATGAGGATCATCACATATTCAAGGTTAAGCTATCCTTTATGTATTATTATTATCAATATAAAAGCAGGCTTTATTAGATATACAAATAACAAATCTCATAGAATACAGTTGTGTCAATCAGATATACCGGATTACTACAACAGAGTTATGAAGCAAATTCATTTCAAAGACATAAGACAGAGATAGTCGCACCTTTGCACAGGGGGAGGAATTGGACTAGAGAAAAATGCCGATGATTTGGAACATTCTGGTTCAAAGCAATTCGGTGGTAGTAGGCATATCTTATGTCGACGAATATACATTACCAACAAACACATTGTGGCGAGAGGTTCTCATGCTCTGCCTTCAATCACTCGCCAAATATAGCGGAAAGAAGCAGGCATTGCGCGAATGCTGCTCTCACAGTCACTTGCTTCCGGTTCTGTTCTCGCTCCTCATTTGTGAGTGATGAGTCGAAACTGCCAACAAGGGAATGGTGACAATTAGGGCTAGGGTTTAGCTCTACCTGAAGCAGTTTTGCAGCTAAAAAAAGAAGAAAAAAAATCATCTTTCTTTTAGGATTTTGCGACTTTGGCTCATTTTTCTCTTTCTCCAATTCTTCACTAGAGGATACTTGAATGACCCAGAATGACCATGACCGGAACTCCAGTGTATGGATTTTCCAATAATGTGGTCCAGGAGCGTTTCAGCTCAGAAGAAGATTTTACAACAACTTAGAAATGAGAAAAATGGACCAAAGTTGCAAAACTGGAAAAGAAAAGATGGAATATTTTTGCGGAAGCCCATTGTCGGATTCTTATCTTCACTTTGCCACAAGAACAACAGGCTCCTGCGTCAACAGTCGTGATTTTAAATTGAAAAAAGAAAATGAGCACAAATCTAATTGCCTCTAGTCTTCAGAAATCTAAGTGCCTCTTTAGTCTTTAGAAATCTAGTTGCTTCTTTAGTATTCTGCAACTATACGTTTCTAGGTTTATTTTTCCTATTAAGGTATGTATCTTGTCCTCAATGACCCAACATGAATACTGATAAGTTCGAGTGCAGCATTAACCTATCATAAAGCTGAAATAAATTGACCTACCTATTACATGACCAGGAAACTATTGCTGTGCATTGTGCTCTGCTACATTGTCTTCTGCAGTTGTCTTAGGAACTTTCTGAAGTTGCTTATTTTAGCTCTACTACTCCATCATAATTGTTACCTAAAAGATCGATCTAGTAGAAAACGGACCAAGAAATATATATTAAGACCTCCAATCACATGTATGATGAATATGAAAGGCACGTGGAATTGCTAGATGAGCTAGAAAATGAGAATTTAACCCATTATATAACTACGGGAATTTAAACCCGTTAAATATCAAAGAAGGGAATTGAATCCACGACCTCACAGAACGAAGGGGTTTAGAATTGGCCCCAATTCCATTCTACAAAAGATCGATAAACAGGCCTAGAAATTTATATTAATAATAATTACTTCCAGAAATACGTTAAAAGTAATCGTATTTGGTGTCTACAGACCAAGAGGCTGTGGTATGACCATCATATTGATGTTTAGGAGGCTTAGGAACTTCCTGAGACTAAAAAGTGAGCAGGTATCCTGTCGAATCAAGTAAATGGAACCAGACACAAAGGTTGCAGAGCAGTGCAGCTCAAGATGAGTGCTTGTAAAGTGGTTCAGAAGTTGTATTTACCACAAGCGTAGCTGTTTGGATAAGATAAATAAAGATTTCCGTTCTAAAATTAGAATTGAGTTTTCACAGCTCAAGATTGAGAGAAACAAGAATAAAGACCTGTATAGACATTGATAAGAGCATTTATGTACAAGAAAGATTTAAGTTTACAGTTCAAATGCACATCTGACCATATTTATATGATCATATACAATATAAACTTCAAATCGCCTTACCCCTCTAATCTTACAACTTTGAGCAAACTTTTATCTCCCAATCAAAATTTACGTGTTTTATGCCAAATGTAAGCTTCTGATCTATCTTTTCAATAATAATATAACTGGCACTTGAACCTAAACATTCTTAGCTTTGCTTTTGGATTGAAACTTCTTCTCCTTGTCATGCGACAGTTATTATAAAAGTCATATTATAACTTAACATAGGATGCGAGAGATCTAAGCGAAAAATAAGAATTTTGACTGTCAATCAATCACCCCCTCCCTAAAATAATCTGTGGCAACAAATATGAACATACAGGACAATTTTTCCAATCATATCCATTGACCCATTCTCTAAAAGGCCATGGTTTGAATTAGAGCTGCCTTGGAATCTATATATAGGGATACTAGACCTCCCACTTTCTTCACATACTCCAGTGAGAGTCTCATCAATTCCGCTCATAACAGAGAGCAGGTAAGAGGAGAAACCAGAAGACCCAAAGTCCAGTTGTGCAGATCTGAATCAAACTTAAGGATTCATTTGAAAAGTATGGTCCACAACTTAGAGAAGAATGCAATGGCGAACTACCTTGATCTTATAAGCTCCCATGACCGTCAAAAAAAGAGGTGCTATCCTAAATTACTAACATGAAGAAAACTGCTACTAGATTCTTGATATATGAACATATATTAAGAAAGAGTCTAGCTAAAATGTATAATCTAAAACCTTCATTTCTTCAGACAAAAATTGTAGAAGTATATAATGAACAGAAACAGAAGTTCTAGGAAGACAGCCAAAACTATCATTCCAAGCATTTACTTTCTTTTCTTAGAGATTTTTGACAAAGGGATTTTTCTCTCATAAATAGATCAGGTAAATCACTGCTTTCTCACAAAATTGATATTTTCTGTCAATAGTGCAACATTAAATGAACATAAGAAAAACAAGAATTCAAAAGATACCTTGACTTCCAAATCTTGAGAGGGGTTTCTTCCTCTATACAAGCATTCTCTCCTGTTGGTATGGGAGATTTTAAAGTTTCTTCTGCTTCTAATGTTGGGAAATTTAAAAGTGAAGAAATAAAAGAATCAGAAGCAGCATTTGTTGACATGCTACTGCTTGATTTATATCCACCACCTCCCAAAAGCAACTGCATATGAGCCTCATTAAGGTCCCTACCCAACAAAGAAATCGCCTGGCTGCTGGGAATGGAAAATCGAGGTAACCTGCGACGTCTCTGTATGTGATCATAAGTTAAAGAAAAAGCAACAACATCTGAATACTTGCACCTTATGATGCTTCCAACCTGATCAGGTGCATCTATCTATAACTAAATATCCCGAAAAACTTTGAAAAGGAAAAGGATATCTTAAAGAGATGCCCATGTTGCAGAGTAATATGATTCAGCATGTCTCTGGTAATCTTAACAGAGCAAATGGGGCAAGCCTGAAATATGTGAGTCATCAGTTAAAGAAGAAAAAGAAAAAGAAAAAGAAAAGAAAATCTGCACCATGAAAGTGAACTGCATCAGATTTGTTACATAAGTCAAAGCAAAACAAGTATCTCCATAGTTGTATTGAAAACCGAGACCTCAAAATATTACAAGTATCTCCATAGTTGTACTGAAGACTGAGACCTCAAAATATCATGTAGTCTCTACAGCGAGTTTTCTTAGAAGCTTGCAGGACCAGCTAGGGATGGCAAGATTTCTTAAATCTGAGAGAGATTTAACAAGAAACTTTCTAAAATCTCTAGTATAACTAATTCTTTGCATCCTTTATAAGCCCAAGTAAAGAGAGTTTCCGCAATTAAGTTCAGACAAAGGTAGATATATCTAACTAACATATCAAGAAAGAAAAGGTATATTATCCTTCTAAAATCGAAGGTGCTATATAGCATTTTCCTTTTATGCATGATTTTCATATTGTCATTGTTTCACCAATCATTTGAATTTAAAGTCATCAATTTAGCTTAAATTATATACCAGAAGGTCAACTGCTATTCACACCATGGGCAAATTAATTTGCTCTGCAATTTGCCCCTCAGTATTTTATTTGCACAGTAACTGAGTTATGTTATTTCACCTGCCATTGATCGAACTTAAGCTAGATAACTGCATCTAGAGATATGTCGTCTTTCATGGATGTCTATCATAGTCCATTTTTCTTATTTCCTGTAAATGGTGCCAGTAGGGCAAGAAAATATAGAGTTTTCATTTTTCTAAATTAATAGCTTTGATTTTGGCTTTTTGATCAATTTAGAGACACAGAATGCCGGAGAGTCAGGACATCTATAATTAGCTAGGATTCAAACACAATCAGAATTAGCTGAATTCATCACGTAAAAAGGTAACTCCCAGATACTAATATGCAAACATTCAAAGTCCAACATACCACTTAAAATGTCCTTGTAGTTTAGTATCTTCATGAATATCATTTCGGTAAACAAGCCAATTTTTTTTTACCACATGAAGGTGGACTTCCCGAATTCTTACCCCATGAAAAGTAACAATAAATGAAATAATTTGGATATATCCACTTGAACGATGCGTCTATGGTTCTCAAGTGCTATCATGAAAACGGGACAAAATGTAGCAAACCAAATGGAAGGACAATGATCGGATTGTAAATACTGTGCTGATTAAGCATTAATAGAAAAGCAAAAAGAAGGTTTTGTTTGTCACTTCCAAGACAGAAGTACTTCTATATACGAAATTTCAAATTAGATATAACCGCCACAAAGAAAATACAAATTGGTACTCATGGTTCCGTCTCACAGTTGCATTACCATTTCCTATAACAGTAACATTCAATAAAATGATCAAAAACCACAAGTTAAAAGCATAAAGAACGACGAGCAAATTGGAAAATCAACCAATCATGGACTACCACTATCCAATCTTCTAGCTTATGTTTCATATCAGTATATTATAATTGGAACTAACCATCAATTCTTTCCTGATAACTGCATTGAATTAAAAAGAGTTAGTCCATGCAAGGAATTCCCCATTCAGGTCATGTAATCTCGAATTGTAAGCTCATCATAGTTATCAACTTTGTGCAGTTTTAAATAAGCATAACAACTGATGTAGTCCTCTACAATCTCCCTCTCATAAAAAACAAGTCCAAATGACTATGAAACATCTGATAAAGTAGTCTATTTTGCTACCTTTTATTGAACCTTTGGACCCTTCTTCCTACTCCTATCCCTCCTGGCCGCTCTTCCCCACTCCCCTCCTCTCCTTATGATCCTTCACCCCTTACCTCACTTGCTTCCCTCAAGCCACCTTGAGACGTAGTGCTCATCTCTCTTCTAAATTCGCCGGCTGTAGAATCTTAGATCGAGCGAACAAAATTAAGCATGTGAAGTACCTATCTGCTCATCTAGTTCTACCTTAGCTGCTTCTTCGCAACCCTCCTCAATGGGCATGACTTAAGATCTACAAGCCCTATGTTGTTGAACCATAGTTTCTAATGTCCCCTGACAATCGAAAATCTCGAGGAGTCGATGATTCTTCTTCCACAAAAGCAGCTTTGTTGATTTAGGTGTTAGTTGCTTCGGAAGAAAATGGGCAACCTTTTTCATTGGTAGCAGAGCTTATTTTTCTTCTGCACTGAGTCCTCTGCCTGTGCTTTTTCCTTCCTTTTTGCTCTTTCGCATATTTATGTTAGGCTATTTTGTGCTTCACCCCCCCCCCCTTTAGGATAGGTTAGTTTGAGTTCACCGCTGACCTTTTATATAGTGGTTGTGCCGGGATAGGAGTTTAAAATTGTGTACTTTTTTTTAAGGAATCACCTTGTGTCTTACATTCAAATAGTAGTCCCTTTTGCAAAAACCCATTAACTGGTCTACAAGCTAATCTTTATTTTGCTAAAACTCGCAAAAATTATCATAACAGATACCGCAACAAAGAAAAAGGTTACAATTTCTAGGGTTTCGACACTCACGGCGACTTTAGACTCAAACGGATGCTCTTCTTCGAGGTGGGCACACAGCGACGCGATGTCGTGATCCTCGCAGCAGTACGGGCACGGGAAGTCCGGCCGAACCTCCTCCTCCTCCGCATCGAACTCGTCGAACCCCATCCGATCCACAAACCCTAAACTCCTCAAATCCACCCCAAAAAAAAAAAAAAAATCTCAGCAAGACCAACAAAAACCCATCCCGATACGATCCACCCCGTCTCATAATCCCAGTTTCGAAGGCCCCCCCAAAAAAAAGGAAAGAAAAGAAAAGGCATCAAACGCGGGAGACGAACCTGATTGGGGGTTTTGGTGGAGCAAATTCGCGATGTGCCGCTTCGCGACGGCGAGGCGGGAGATCCACGGATCCGAATCCATCGATCTCTCTCTTCGCTTTTCTTTTCGGGGATTTTTCGGGGGAATTTATTAGGGTTTTTGCTCGATCGAGAGAGAGAGAGAGAGAGAGAGAGAGAGAGGGAGAAGAGGACGAAGAAGAAGAAGAAGAAGAAGAAGGAGAAGAGGGGTTTTATCGGTTTCTGTCGACACCGGACCGCGTCGGTCCGCGTGCTGACGTGGCGGAGCGGAGGCGGGTGGGCGGTTGCGGCGGGCTCGGCTCCGACCGCGACAGAGATGGCACGGCCCACGGGTGGTGCGCCCGCCATCTACGAGCGGATAAACCTCACGTGACATCCGCGTGAGCAAGTCAAAATGTGTTTGCTCCATAGTGGGGCAATTGTTTGTACATCTCTTAAAAAAAATTGAATTTTTTTATTTATCTCTTTTAAAAGATTAATATTAACGTTTCAAGCTATTTTAAATAGAATTTTTTTATAAATAATTCTAGCTATTTTTAGAACTATAAAAATATTTTTTTAAAAAAATTAATTATAAAAATAGATCTCTAATATGCCAGATTGAATTTTTTTTAAATAAATAAATAATATAGGCGATAGCGGTAAATCATTTATCATTTTTATAACTCCTCCTAAAATCACTAAATTATTTTTAAATGCGATGAATCATTCTCCTTTTTTATTATCTTATCCTAAACCTTTCTTTTATTCTCTCTCATTTTTTCATCGTTCCGTCTCTTCACGTCGCCGTCACTGTCTCTCATTTTTTCAACATTCTCTCGTTCTGTCTCTCTCTTTGCCACAATGTCGTTGTCGATGCACCCACAGTTACAGAGTCATAGAAAAGAATAAAAGAGGAAAGAAAGCGGTGAATGATTTTACCGTTTTTAAAAACGGTGAATTATTCACTGTTTTTACTAAATCGGTAAATGTTTCACCGCATTTCTTTCTCTCTCCGCCATAAAAGGGTTAGTGCACTAAACTCTTCCTTTTAAATATAACCCTAGAGTTAAGGGGAAAAAATAAACTATAGTGCAAGGAGAAGGAGAGAAAGAAGAGAGAGAAAGAATATGGGTATTTTAGTTAGTTTTTAAAAAATTCAAGTACAACCTGCAAAATAAAAAAATACAATATGATTTTACAAACACACAAAAATAATAAATTTTTTAAGCAAAAAGGCTTAAAATATTTTATATTAATCTTTATCCTTACTTCTCATTTAGAGAAAAAATTAGTTTTTTTTCATTCATTTTTTTAAAAAAAATTAAACTAAGTTAGAAATGTGAAGCAACTGAGCTTCAAACTTGAGACCTACTTTAGCCTTTTGCAAAAAAATATATTGATATTGCATTTTTGCAAAACTAGATTTTTTTTTTGGATTTTGCATATCTAATCTAGATTTAAAAATCTAAATAAAATGCTCATATTTCTCTCTCTTTCCTTCCTCTCTCTCTCATCCCTATCATATTCTTCATTATGGAGCCGTAGTTACGGACACCGTCATCACTCTCTTCCTTTCCCTCCTCTTCTTGAATCAGAATACAATTGAAAAAATGAAATAAAGAAATAAAACCATCTAAAATAAGCCTACGAAATGAGATTCAATTGGTAATCTAATAAAGATAAATGTTATTATACTGATGTAGAATGGCAGAAGGACCTTGCAACCAGCTACCACTAGCACAGCGATAGTTCAACTCGTCGCACTGTCATTAGAGGTAATCACACTAATGCATTAATAACTTCTTTAGTATCACTGTGAATGATGGTTTGAGAATAAGGAAGAGAATTGACAATATTTGTTGCAGGTAAAATTGCGCATGTCTTTCTCTTAGCAATAAAACTTATCCAAATAACCTTTACAACATCACCGAGAAAAAACTGTACCTTTCTTTCAAAGGCAATGCTAATGCCATATTTACGTGCATCCCAAGTAGCATCTACCCAGCGTCAAAGATCACAAACTTGATTCTTTGTAGCACAATATTTTGTAAAGTTATATTCTAAAAGATGTATCCTGTATAATAAAAATATTAATTATTCAACATACATGCAATTTTATAAAAATATTGTGACGCAAATAGTACGATATTTATATAAATAGTTTTAATTTGTGCAATATTTTTTATCTTTTTCTTTCTTTCCTCTTCTTTATCTTCTACTTTTTTTTTCCTTATGTTTCTTCATACTTCTTCTATCCCTCGCTACCAACCACGGTTGCCAACCCGTGCGCTCACCTGAGACTGTTTCGGTGTTCATAATTTAAGAAAAAGAAGGAAAAACAATATGTTGCACTATTGCACTCTAATTGCGAGTAGGGCTACTATACTCTTAGGGCGCATTTGGTTCAAGTTATATAATATTACAGAGTATTTCGATATATCCAGGTATTTTGGATTTCTAAAAGAGATTACTCCTTATACTGAATTAGCGCGTTTGGTTTAATACAGTAATATAATGCTGAATTGCAGTGGTTATAGCATTGCTATGTTTGGTTCTATCTATAAAATTCAGTAATCCAGACAATAAAGTATAGTCTATTCCAAAATTGCCCTTAATCATATTTTGTAAACTTTTTTTTTTACTGTTTACAAATAATATTTTTTTGCTAAATTTTATTTTAAATAATTTAATTTTTGAAATTTAAATTTTAAATTTGAACAAAAATATAAATTTAATATTTTAATTTAAAATATAAATATGAAATTTATAAATTTAAAATCCAAAATATAAATATAAATATAAATATAAATATAAAATTAAAAATCTATATTTAAAATTCAGAAATTAAAATACAAATTTGAATTTTAAAATTTAAAATTTAAAATTTAAAATTTAAAATTTGAAATTAAAAATTTAAAATTTAGAATTTGAAATTTAAAATTTAGAATTTAGAATTTGAAATTTAAAATCTAAATTTTTAAACTTCAAATTTAAAATTTTTTAAATTTTAAATTTTAAATTTCAAATTTCAAATTTCAAATTTAAATTTGAAATTTAAAATTTAGAATTTATATTCAAATTTAAAATTTAAATTTTAAATTTGAGGTTTAAAAATTTAAATTTTAAATTTTTTTTTGAGTTAAAAGTTGACAATTCAAATTTTTAAATTAAATTTTTTAAATGACATATTAAAAGGGTTTTGGGAGTTAGAGGGGTAAAATTGTCATTTTACATAATATGTAGTATTACCGGTTTTCAGTAATGCAAAATACACGATCCCCCTCTCGTTAATATTTTCAGTGTAATCCTGCTCGATTTGTAATGCTACATTAACGACTAAATTACATAGTGGATGAAGCAAACACAGTAATTCTGACAGGATTGCCTCTAATCCTGCCAGGATAACTCGAACCAAACGCACCCTTATGAGTATAGATCTCTTTATACTCATAATATTTTCGGCTGTTAGATAAAGGGATGCGTCGGTTAGAATAGTAGTGGTCCCTTAAGGTTGAGTAGATGGTTGGTTGAATAGTATGATCTAATGGGTGGAAATGATTAAAGGGGTAGATCTAACGGTCAAAAAATTATGAATATAAAAAGGTCTATACTCAGAAGAGTATATAGTAGCCGAACTCCTCTAATTGCACTATTTAGACAAATATTATGTTATTTGCACTGCACTATTTGTATAAAATTGCACTTGTGTTACACGATTTGTAATTTTCTTATACAAATACTCTTTCATTTTTACTTATTATTTTTATGTCATATGATAGTACACGACCTTTGAGTAAAAAGTAAAAAGTATATGCAGGCTAGGGTGTCAACGAGCCGAATACGAGCGAGCTGGGGTCGGCTTTTATTCGGAACGAGACGAACGATTTGGTTCGTTAAAGTATCGAGCCGAAAAGTTCAGCTCGTGTTCGACTCGTTTATTAACGAGCTGAACACGAACTGGCTAACGAACACGAACAACAAGTTAAGGACTGTTTGGTTTGCATGTAGTTGCAAGTGCACTGCAATTATAACTGCATGTAAATGCAAATTCGGTGTTTGGTTTGATATACTTAACTCCAACTGCTGTAATAGAAACTGTAGGAGAAGGTCTAACTGCAGTAGTTGGAACTACACCCAAATTCGCCTCAGTTCCAATTGTAGCAGTTGGAGAGAATAACTTTAAGCAAAAAGTAAGTTTACCTTTTTAATTTTTTTAAACAAAAAATATATTTTTTCTATATTGGAGATAATCTTACCATCATATATATAAAATAATAAAATTTTAAATTTTATTTCTCAACTGCGGGCAACCAAACAAATTATTTGTAGTTACAACGCTTACTACATCCAACCAAACAGGATATATGTAGTTACGAGTGCTGCATTTCCAACTGCGTGCAAACTTCAACTATATATTATATTTATAATTATATCTAACCAAACAGTCCCTTAAAAAAATTAGATATGATATATATATATATATATATATATATATATATATATATATATATAGATTGGAATTGAGCTATAATATTTTTAGAAACACCAATTCCTTGGTGCTTCTAGGTTTCTAATATTTGGATCTACTCCTTGATTATTAATAGTTCTTGAATTAAACACTATTTTATCTACCAACACCTACCACCATCATCCTAACCTTACATCTCTCCATCCAAAAGCTAAAAATTCAAAAGCACCACACTTGATATNATATATATATATATATATATATATATATATATATATATATATATATATATATATATATATATATATATATATATATATATATATATTCGAGCTGTTATCGAACCGAACACGAGCGAGCTGACCCATCTCATGTGCGGCTCATTTATTAAACGAACTGAAAATTTAGCTCGTGTTCAACTCATTTATTAAACAAGCGATTCAATCTCGAACTCATTCGAACCGAATACGAGTTGGCTCATGAGCAAGATAGATTGCCACCCTTTATGCAGTTATGCTTGTCCGTTGTGCTTTCTAAAAAATAAAAAAAAAAAGAAGAGAAGAAAAGAGAGAATAAAGATATTGCGACAAACTTTTTTAAATTTAGTGTCAATCTACAAAATTTAAAAAATACGGTCCGATTTTACAACAATTTAAAATCAAGGAAAAACTTCAAATACCACAATTGTGGTTCCGTACTTTCTCACTTTAGTACCTTCGGTTTAAAGTGTATCAATTTAGTGCCATGTAGTTTTATTTGTTATCAATTCTACTAATTATTTTTCTTAAATCAATAACAAAGTTAAAACTAAATGGTACGAAAGTGAATATTCGATAAACTAGGTGCGTATCTAAAGTTTTTTGTATATAATTTAATGAAATATTAACGAAAAAATTGACGAAAAGAGAAAAATAAAACCATATGATACTAAATTGATACACTTTAAAAAATAGGGTACTCAAGGGAAAAAATATGAAACCACGGTGGTGGTATTTGAAGTTTACCCTATAAAATCAATAAAACCAATATTTTTTGGCCTTTTTGCATAAAAAATCCACTAGTTTTGGGCCTTTGCAAAACTGGGTCACTTTTTTCGATTTTGCATATTCGGTCCGAATTTTTAATAAACTGACCAAAATACCCTTATTACTTTTTCTCTCTCCTTTTTTTTTTTCTCTCATTCTTTTTTTTTTCCTTTCTGAATAAGGCGACGGAGGCGGAGGTCGAAACAGCGTGCCTCGCCTCTGCCCCTCACACTCTCGTCCTCGCCCGCGCACCCCCCGCCCTCCTCGCCTTCAACCCTGCCAAGGCCACGCCACGACTTTTATTTTTTTTTCTCCGATCCTCCTCCACCGCCGGCAACGAAGAGGAAGTGCTTCCCGGGGACGAAAAGCACACCGGCGAGTTGGGGGGTGAAAACTCCGGCGAGGGCGGTGGCTGCGATAGAGGGCAAGGAAGAGATCGTGATTGAAAAAATTATAAAGAAAAAATAAAAATAAAAAATATTTTTTTCTCCATAAAAGATCAAAAATCATATAAAAAGGAAGAAGATAATGAAATTGCACTGTTAAAATAATATTGCACTATTTTAAAAAAATTGTACTATTTTAAATAAACATTGCACGCTTTGAGACAGAAATTATAGTCTCTGAAATCAAATTTACACTCTTTAGGATGAATTTGCACTATTTACGTAGAAGTTGCACTCTTTAGATGAAGTTACACTATTTCTTTTTTCTTTTTTTTCCTCTAATTTACACTATTTTTTTTCTTCCTCTTCTTCCTCCTTCTTTCTTCTCCTTCTCCCCGCCCTCATCAAATCCCTCTGCTCCTCCTCTGCCGCTGCCGCCGGCCAACACAACAACAACAACGCCCGTGTGCTATCCATGCTCGTCACCGTTGATGCCGTGCCCACCCTCCTCGACGTCTCCGACTCGGCTGCTGCGAACGTCGTCGGCAGCCTCTGCGGCATCGGCGAGCTATTGGAGCCCACGTCCGCAGCTTCGGGTGGATCCGCGACTGGGCCATCGCCGCCCGCTGCTGTGTCATTACGCCATTTCTAGTTTGGATTTTTAAAAAATTGTATGGTTTAATCATCAATCATTTTTTTAACACGTTTATATAGGTGATAGGAAACTAACATCAATGCCACATTTGTAATATCAGTTTGTGGCAACTTGTATATATGGTATCTATATATTTTCTCTTATTATATTTATATGTGATTTCAGTTAACAGAGGAATCTAAAATGCGACACCTTTGGCAATGTCCTTAATTAGCGTCTTGCTATCGTTTTTGCAGCATGCTAAACAAAAAATTTTATTGTTCCTCATGGTGAACCCTACCGGATTCACGTGTTATCATAATACTAGATTTGTAGATCTTATGGTGTTCGTGTCCACTGATGCAGTAGGAAATGCAGCACCAATTATGGGGCGTACTGGCACATGGATCTTCTCCATCTGTAGAAAATTCTGGCACACAATTCGTTGGGCCGTCTATACGACAGACAGACCCGAAGCTGCGGACGAGGTGAGCGACGATGGCCTAGTTGTGGATCCAAAGCTGCAGACGCGAGCTCCAACAGCTCGTTGACGTCGCCGAGGCTGCCGGCGACGTTCGCAGCGGCCGAGTTGAAGACGTCAAGGAGAGTGGGCACGGCGCCGATGGTGACGAGCATGGATAGCACATGGGCATTGTTGTTGTTGTTGTTGTTGTGTTGGTCGGCGGCGGTGGCAGAGGAGGAGCAGAGGGATTTAATGAGGGCGGTGGAGACACTCAGGGAGGAGAAGGAGAAGAAAGAAGGAGGAAGAAGAGGAAGAAAAAAAAAGTGTAAATTGGAGGAAGAAAAAGAAAAAAGAAATAGCGCAACTTCATCCTAAAGAGTGCAAGTTCATCCTAAAGAGTGTAAATCTCATTTCCAAGACTGTAATTTCTGTCTCAAAGAGTGCAACGTTTATTTAAAATAATGCAAATGTTTTTCAAAATTGTGCAACATTATTTTAACAGTATAATAGTGTAATTTTATTATTTTCTTTCTTCTTATATGATTTTTGATCTTTTATGGAGGAAAAAAAATATTTTTTTATTTTTATTTTTTTCTTTATAATTTTTTTGGTCACGATCTCTTCCTTACCCTCTATCGCAGCCACCGCCCTCATCGGAGTTTTCTCCCCCCTATCGCCTTTGTGCTTTTCGTCCCCGAGAAGCACTTTCTTTTCGTCGCCGGTGGCGGCGACGGCGGGCTGCGAAGGCGGTGGAGGTAGGATTGGAGAAAAAAAAAAAAAGGAGTCACGGCGCGGCTTCGGCAGGGTCGGAGGTGAGGAGAGCTGGGGGTGCTTGGGCGAGGACGAGGGCGTGAGGGGCAGAGGCGAGGCACGCCGTTTCCGCCTTCGCCTCCGCCTTCGCCACCTTCTTCGGAAAGAAAAAAAAAAACGAGAAAAAAAAAGGACAGAGAAAAAATAATAAGGGCATTTTGGTCAGTTTACTAAAAATTCGGACCGAATCTATAAAAGCGAAAAAAAGTGACTCAGTTTTGCAAAATTTCAAAACTAGTGAATTTTTTATGCAAAAAGACCATATTTTTTAGGAAAAACTTCAAAAACCCCCCTTGTGGTTTCAATTTTTTTCACTTTAATACCCAGTGGTTTAAAATGTATCAAGTTAGTACCCCGTGGTTTCTCACTTTATCACTTAAGTACCCTGTGGTTTAAAGTGTATCAAGTTAGTACCTTGTGGTTTTGCACTTTATCACTTTAGTACCCTGTGGTTTTAATTTTGTATCAAGTTAGTACCCTATAGTTTTTTAAATCACAAGATACTAAAGTGATAAAGTGTGAAACCACAGGGTACTAAAGTGATAAAGTGCAAAACCACAGGGTACTAGCTTGATACATTTTAAACCACAGGGTACTAAAGTGATAAAGTGAGAAACCACAGGGTACTAACTTGATACACTTCAAACCACAGGGTACTAAAATGAAAACATGTGAAACCACAGCGGGGGTTTTTGAAGTTTTCCCTATTTTTTAAGCGTGCAAAATTTTAAATTGCCAAATTAATCGCATCCGGATAACGACTACCGCGAGTCACCGTAAACTCGACACGCGCAGAGGTCTCTATTCTGACATGTGGGCCCCGCGTGAATGCCGGGACACGTGTCGTCGTCACAACCGTCGAGGCGTACTATGTCCATCCAACCACCCTAATCACGCGACTCTGCGCCTCCTTTTTTCCCCCACCCTCTTCCTTTCCGTTTCCACACTCTAGGGTTAGGGTTTCGCCCCATACTTCTTCTTCTTCTTCTTCGTCTTCTTCCTCCTCCTCCTTCGAGTTCTAGGGTTACCGTTTCGGCGCGATAATGGCGACGCCTCAGCAGCAGAGCATCGGCGGCGGCGGCGGAGCAACGGCGGCGGCGGCGGCGGCGGCGGCGGCGGCGCCGAAGAGGAAGCCAGTGTTCACGAAGGTGGATCAGCTGAAGCCGGGGACCGGAGGGCACACGCTCACGGTGAAGGTACTCAGCTCCAAGACCGTGCTCCAAAAGGGGCGCCCCTCCGTCGCCGCCGCGGGGCAGATCCGCCCCACCAAGATCGCCGAGTGCCTCGTCGGCGACGAGACCGGCACCATCATCTTCACCGCACGCAACGATCAGGGTTCGATTTCTCCAATATCTCCTCCTCCTCTCCTCTCTCGATTACTTTGTTGTTTCTCGTGAAACCCTAATTGATGATCCATGTTCGTCGTGGAATAGATGACATTTTATTGATCGAAGTGGCGACTATCGATTTTAGCCCTAATCGGTTATTTGATTTTGTTTGCTTTCGACTATTGAACCCGGATTGGGTTTGAATCTCTGAATACCGCTTCAACCGAGATCTTTGTTCGGTGCTGTTTGAATCTATTCGATTGCAATGTGTATTTTGAGTCTAGATGATTCGGAATAGCATTTTAGATCCTAAAGATGTGATATTGGTAAGGTCATTAGAATGTGCTGTGAGACTTTTTAAAAATGTCGCTCTGCCCAATTGAATCTACTTTTGGAGACTTTTCTTAGGATGATTTTGTTTCTTTCACTTCCTCCTTTGTGTTCGGTTTCAGGGAAGCTTTTTTGGTGAACAAATAAAAATATAAAAAGGTTTGAACTTGTATTGATTCGGTATTTTTCTCTTTTCTTATCTGTATGTCGCTTAAACAAAATAAAGAAGATATTTTACTTGAGGCGCCTTTGGCCTTGCTTCTCCGTGCTCTGTAGGGAGTAGTAGTTCCCAAATCGAGGGTTCTCTGCTTCTTGCCACGCCTAGTCACAAGCTTCCGACCACATCATATTTTCTGATTTGGAGATAAACGCCGCGTGGCTTTTATTACATGACACTATTTACATGTTTGGAACGAAAGTCGAGTTCATAGATAAAAGATGATTCTTCTTAATGCAACAGTATAGTAGGCCATTTCAGCTTTTTCATGGAGCTGATGACTTTTTTGGCTGAATAGTTCTTGTGAAATCCTGCAACTGGATAATTATCCTTTGTTCTGCAGAATGCATGTAACGCAAGTGATTTTCCTTCTTTTTGAAACTACTCGATGGGTTTAGAGGATGTTTTACCATTTTGTTTTTCCCCCCTCCAAAAGTTAGGTTTGACATGTTTACCTATAGGTCCTATACTGTAGAATAAAGTATTTCTAGAATAATCATCATGCTGTTGTTAAGTGTTTTAGCTATTTTTTTTCTGGGAAAATTAGTGTATTTTGAGCTGTTGGTGTTTTTATGTGCTTATTGAGAGCTAAACCACCTACTAGAAGATCTGGTCAAATACCACAAGCAGTCTTAATTGTGAATATAACTCTTTAAGAGGCCCATAAAGGACATTGTTGTATTTATCTCATTAAATGTTGTTGTATTTATCTCATTAAATGCAATGAATTATGAATTCTGTAATGACAAATTTACCTTGTTCTCTAGGCTGTGGGGCTTTTTCTAACTTCTCTGTTTTGTACCCTGATTTGCGCACCTTCTATATTATGTCCTTCTATCTTCTCTGTATCTTTATTTGTCACTCGTTCTCTTTTTTTTCTCTTATTTTATCCTTCTCCCAATTTAAATCTTTATTTTGGCTTGAATTTGTTGATAGCTCAATAAATCATGCTTTGTGGAGTTTCCTCTTACTTTTTTCAAAATCTGTCAAATTACTATGGAATCCTGTTCCTTTTATTGTTCTCTGGAGCATATGGGGTAATCTAGCCTAGTCTATCTATGGGTAGTAAAACCTTCTATTCGTCTATGTTCCCTTTTGTCTTTTTACTTTCGTGTAACAGACAAGTGAAAATGGAAAATGATATTATATTCTACAAAAAATAAAAACCAGACTGGAAATTTGGGGGAAAATCTGGATACCAGAATGATGATTCTGTTGGCTAGATGTTGCCTGTAATCAATAATGACCTTGTCTAATTCATTGAGTAAGGTTATTCCACTACTGTCAGCCAGGTTGAGAGAACTTACTAGCAATACAAAAACTTGATCAGCTGAGACTGGAAAGCGCAACGTATGTTTGAGGATCCATTCCAAATTGCTCACTTTTAAGCTGTTTGTAATCATTCTACTGTCAATATTCAACCTTATTTTCTATTGAAGCCAAGTTTATCATTGAACAATATGTACATAATCCAACCTGGGGTATCCATCATCAGATTGTGAAGCATTGTCAAGTAATAGTGGACTTGGACAAGGGAATCTTGCAAGTGATATTTCTGTAATACAGGCGCACTAATGTGATATTAAATTCATTTCTGCTCCACTTTATTTTAAATTTAGGTCCATTTCTATTAACTTATTTGTTGCGATCAGTTGAAGTGGATATCTGGGTGATGATTTTTGTGAATATTCTTACAGATAAGAGATTTAATTTCCATAACTTTGTCCAGGTATACAATAAATATTAGAAAAGCAAGCAGTTGGCTATTACTCAAAGGGAAGTCTCAGTTAAGAATGAACTCTTGCATGATAACTTGCAAACAACTTTCAGGATTCTTCTAGGGACATTCACTTCTGAATGACTCCTTTAGGGTTAATGGAAAAAGGTCGAATCAGAACTATCACAACGAAACTTAATGACTAATAAATATAGTTGTTTCTGAGGCTTTGACGCATTTTTCCACATCCTCGTTTTCTGCTTTCTCTGGTTAATTTTATCTTCTTCCCTTTTTCTGAAGTGTTTAAACTTAAATTTCTGCATTAAAATAATTAGTTATATTATATTTTAAAGGTGATTGAATTGCTATTCCCATCATTTTTCTGCTAATGGACCATTAATGTATAATCTACACTATTTAGATTTGATTCTCTTTCTGCACTTCCTCCTTGTTGTTTGCTTTCTCTGGCTAATCTCATCTTCTTCCCTTTTTTGCCGAAGTATTGAAACTGAACTGAATTTTCTAGCTTAAAATAATTTGTTATATTTTAAATTAAATGTGAGCAAATTGCTATGCTATAATTTTCTGCTAATGAAGCATTAGGTATAACCTGTTCTATTGAGATCTGATCCTCTTTCTGCACTTAGGGACCTAGGATTTTAATACCGAAGGAAATTATAAATGCTTAGAAATAAGTAAATTGTATCGTTCAGCCAAGGCATAAAAATGTTTTTTCCCCCCAGTATTGACATATAATGGCAAAAAAACCTTTAGTTTGAATGTGTGCAACTGATTTATTTGTTTGTTGCTTTGTCTACATCTGAAGCACAACAATATGGAAAATGTTTGGTATTAGTACTGGCTATATGGAAGATTGATATTTCTCTTTTATATTCTTGGAGGTGCTTGTTGTCTTGATTTTTTAATAGAAATCTGTTGATGATGTACTCAATAGCTTCTTCTTTAGTGAAGAATAAAGTCTATTTTGTACCATTTAAAGATATGATTGTTCAATTGAATGCTACTTTGTTGTTTAAGGATTTTTAGGTGGTTCTCATTCGTCAGACTAGGTGATCGGTACATGTTCTGCCAACCCATGCTCTTGTTTGAAACTTTATCCAAGAAACACTTGCATATTCATCTCTTCCAGTAGCCCTTCCCAACCACACCTACCAACCCATGCAATGAAACCCTGCTGCATGTTAATTTGTGGCAAGTTTCTCTCCTTTTCTTGTTGGCTACTGGATGGTTCATATGCTGTGGACCTTTGGAACCTTTCTGTTCTCTCATTGCTGGTATCTCTTCCTTTTTTTCCTTTTGGGTAAACAAAGTAATGGAAGAAAGTTTCATGCTGAACCTTTAGGGTCTACCTGAAGGAAGCAAATCCTGGAGAATAGCTCGCCCACTATATAACGCTGTCAAGACTGTGCTCTTTGCTGCTTTGAATATTTGATTTTACAATGATATACCAAACAGTCCATGAAAATGTAGGTCCACTGGAATTCACCTGTGTTGAAGTTCCTAATCTCATGGCTAACCAATCAATTGGTGAAATCCCCCATAATTTGACACTTTGACTATTGGCATAATCTGCTTGGTTTACGTACGTTATGATTCACCGAATAGTTGCCTAGCTGTATCATCTGATTGGTTTAAATACCTTGTATGATTAACCTTGGCAATAAGAAGCAGGTTGATAATTGCTGTCGCATAGTATCGTCAGTTCAATGCCCACTTTCACAGGAAGGGACTAAAGTCGAAGCTGTGTCATAGTTGTCGCAGATATTCGGTCATAACATGCTAAAAAACTTATTAAATGGTTCTTTTTCTTGGTTCCCAAATTTGTGGTAGTTCTCTGCGATTTTTCTGTTTGAAACTACAGGCCTGTTTGGGTGATATAATAAGGTATTTAAAACCAAGGATATCTCTTGTTTACTCCTGGACCATTTGTTAGTTGGTAGTTGAGAGACGCAAGGTTTCTAGAAGAGAGGATGAAGTAATCCGCTATTCTTTGGATATCATAAATCACCTCGCAAGTCAATTGAACTATAAAGAAAACTCCTAATTATGATGACCTGCGTTGTCAGAAACTTTAGTCTTTTATGTTATAATCACAATAAAAATCTGTAACCAACAAAAGTTTATCCCTATATAACTTGTTGTTTCCATCGAAACAGGCCTTTAATATGCTAGGATCAACTGTTTTATATATTTGTTACTTTCGGCCTTAAATTTTATCAATTTGCCTTTTTTCCCAACCAAACCATACTTTTGCATAGGCAATATGTTTTCTTAATAATGATTTCTTCTTCTTTTTTTTTTTTTGGGTGGTGCAGTCGATTTGATGAAACCGGAAGCTACTGTCATCCTCCGTAACGCGAAGATCGATATGTTCAAGGGTTCCATGAGACTGGCCGTCGACAAGTGGGGCCGCATCGAGGTCACCGATCCCGCCACCTTCGTCGTCAAAGAGGACAACAACATCTCACTTGTTGAGTACGAGCTTGTGAATGTCGTGGAAGAATGAACAAACTAACCTTTTCTAAGGTAACTTTTGGTGTCCTGCGGCCTTTTTTGGGGGATGGTTTCTATTCTTGTAAAAACCTTGGTTTATATTTTATCTGAACTTGAAAGGTTCTTACAGAAACAGTATGAAGTTGTTGGAAAGTGTTTTTTCGCTGAAGCTAAGTGGTGGTCTTATTTTGTGAAGAGTTACCCCTCAGGAATTAGCATAAATGCCGAGCATGTGTTAGTTTCTATAGTAACTATTAAGTTGTTGAGCGCATGTTTATTTAATTTGATGGGCATTAATGTGTTGATCTTAAAAGTGGCAAGAAAAGCCGCGGTTTCTATACAATCTGACTATCTTCATTATCTGCTGCAGCAGTTCCTATTCCAAAAATTTCAACTTAAAGATATGACGAAACACGAAGAAACAATAAGAGCCTCTTGATCCTTCTTTTGTTCGTCTTTTTAGTTATGCACCTATATTTTCATATTGCAATGAGCAATATATTTCTCATTTTGTTAAACAAATTTTGTTTTCTATATTTCTGTCCAGTGATTTAGAGAGATGCCTCGTCGTCGAACCGTGTGAGAAATGATGTATCGTAGTCGGTGTTGTAAAGTATAAGATATGATGTATGGAGCGTCCGGTGCGGTGCGGTGCGGTGCGTGTGAGGTGACAGTTTCTCTTGGGATGTACATTCGGATTTTACGACTGTTTCCAGTTTAAGCTTTTTATTTACTATGTTTAGGCAATTGCTTACTCAAATTTCTAGTGCATATCAATTGATTAGTAAAACAGCATACTCGTGCAGCAGCTTATTCTTCTAACAATCTTGGTAACCCCTCTTTGAGGTCGGAAATTAGATTTTCTTTAAATCGGCTGAAACATTGGGTTTGAGCCTGAGGCTTCTTGAGTTGAAATAACTATAGGGAGGATTGTTTGCGCAAAAGATCTCGTCGTCTCTTTGTTTAGCGGTGAAATGCACCTGAGCCCTGAAAAAACTGCGACATGACGCATAAGAGCGCAACACATTTTGAGTTGATAATCCGTCTTTTGGTTAGTTCATAGAGAGACCTCCGTATTTGAAGTACGTCGAAATAAATTTTATAAATTTTTGATATTATTTACCTACAGATTGGAATGACTCAAAATTTGCTGTTGAAAATAAAAATCTCGGGAGTGACTCAAAATTTGCTGTTGAAAATAAAAATCTCGGGAGTGACGTTGTAACATTAAAATTTTAGATAAGAGATATTAATTCTGTTATATATAAAATTTTTTTATAAAAATTTTATTGATCTGAATATTTCTATACCACTAAACATACAAACGAAAAAATACAACTATTGTTAAAATTATTGATTTTAAATTCGTTTTCTCATTAGATAAATAATACTGACAAACTGTAAAATTTATTTTCAAGATACTTCAAATAAACGGAGCGGATCGTCGACTCGAAAGCTCCATAATCGAAAGTAAAGTGGAAACGCGTACTGGGACCTCGTTCTCCTAACAACAACACAACAGAACACTCTCTCTCTCTCTCTCTCTCTCTCTCTCTCTCTCTTCATAGATAGATAGAAAGTTGGAGAGAGAGAGAAAGATTTCAAGGAGCAAACTCATTCTCCTCTTGACTCACTAGGCTCTTCTTCACACACTCATCCATGGCGTTTGTAGTCCCATACCCTTCATCATCATCATCATTATTATTATTATTGTAATTATCATTACCACCTCCATTACCACCACCAACATACCTCTCCCCATTATTGACACCATAATAGTGGTAGTGGTACCTCGCGCCGTCGCTTGCGCCGTCGCCGTCGTACTTGCTCCTCCTCTCCCTGTTGTACTCCTCTGTGGCAAAAGTGGAGGGAGTAAACTCGGGGTAGTTATAGCGGTTAGCGGCGGCGGTCGACGGCAACGAGGACCCTGTATTGCTCGGACGTTGGGTTTGCCGCGTCATCGCGGTGGGTGTTAAATCTCTTGCATGGGTTTGGTGGGAGAGGGAGAGGGAGAGGAGGAGGAGGAGGAGGAGGATGAAGAGGAGAGGGGGTTGGTGCAAAGAGGAAGTAGCCATAATAAGAGAAATGTGCATGCTATGGTGAGCACTCCCCCATACACACTAACCCTATTTATATGTAGGGTAAAATGCACTTTTGGTCCTCCAACTTTTGAGTTTTATGATGTTTAGATCCTCAAATTTTAATTTATAATTTTTGGCCTAAAATTTTTTGAATTATTGTAATTAAGTCGTACAGTCCAATTCAGTTTGACTAGATACTATTCGATGTCAAGGGCTCTGGTTCTAGGTGGATTTTTCAAAAACTTGAATCTGACCCCGACAACCGAATTCGAAATCTGAACCCCAACTCAGATTGATGTCGAAGATTTATGTTCAAAACTGAACCCGATAAAAAACTTAGAACTAGAACAATCATTTCTCTTTATCCTATTTCAAAGCATATTATATTAAAATGTAAAATTTTAAAATCTAAATTCAAGTATAACATCAAACATTCATTTATATTATGTAATATAAATTTACTCAGGTTCGTGTTAAGTTTCGGCTCAGGTCGGTTACAAACAAAATCATATCTGAACTCGATTCCATCAGGTTTTCGTTTTTATATCCGTATATGAAACCATATCCGTTTAGCATCGAATAAATCTATTCAATTCAAATTCGAGTTCGGATAAAATTTCGGATATTCCTACCCATCGACATCCCTATTAGATTGCCTATGTTTCATCCATATTATAATAATGTTGCATCTAACACTGCCACATAAGTTTTATATTATTATTTAATCAACTAAATTAGATAGTTAGACTTAATTGCCGCGACTTCAAAAATATGAGTTAAAAATTATAGCAAATTAAAGTTTGAGAATCACAATGTCACATGACTCGAAAGTTTGGGGACCAAAAGGGCAATTTTGCCTATTTATGGACGATGATCTTAAGTGGATTATATGAGGGAGAGAGTTTTGTATAGTTTTTTTTAACTAAGAGAGTGTTTAATTTTGGTGTCATGGGAAAAACAGAAGGGTGGGTGTTGGGTGATGATGCGGCGATTGCGGCGATGCAAACGGGACGGATGCGGGGCGGGAGGGTTCCCCACTTACTGCTTTATTTTTTATCGGATCGGAGCAGATTCGCAACGAGTTAATTTTTTATTTTATTTTTGACCCTCATTTACTGCTCTATTTAAGACGGATCGGAATGAGAGTAGATTTTCGGTAGGCCCAGATGGATCAACGGTAGAAAGTGGTCTTTCGCCTCATGCTCCATTTCTTTAACAGATCAGGACGAATTCGGAACAGATTATATATTTTTCATATATTTTATTCCGACTTAGCATCCCATTCAGAACGGACTTGCCGAAATAATAAATGTAGTAAGAGATTATACCTTAATATAAGAATGTTATCCATTATTGTAAGTTAAAAAATTAGTTGGTTATTATTGTTATTTTTTTATTTTTTTTAAATAATTAATTTATATAATTTGATGTGTTGAAGGTTTTTTTTTTTTTTGTTTTTATGGTTAAGTTATAATGCAGTCGATGATGATGGCTCACGACCAATTTAAAAAATTTTGAAAATAAAGAAAAAGCTCTTAGTTGTTTTTTGGTTATTATTGCCAAATTAATATTTTGAATGAAGAAAAGTACAAGTAATTCACTCACCGTCCACTTCAATAATTTTTTATACACAAAATTCTATTGTAAAAATTAAAAAAAAAATATGGTACCAAGCGGGGCCTTAATATCTTTTTTTTTTTTTTATAAAAATATTACAATCGTGACTTATTAAGAATAGCGTAGTTTACCAAATAAATAATTTATCTTATTTAGAAAAAATAAATTAATTGAGTGGATAAAGTGCCTCTTTCTTTGACATTTGTACTTACTCGTCATCAATCAAATACTATAAATTATTTAAATAAGCAAAAAAAGATGCATTAAAAAGGAGATATTCTTTACCTATGTTGACAAATGGTGCTATGTTGTTCCCTCCCTCTGACAAAAACCTGCTCTAAGTTTAATCTATTATTATTATTATTATTATTATTTTGATAAATGCAGCGTGACATGCGGAGATTAGTTTGGTGTTGAAAAAGTTTCAGCTATTAACCTTGGGCAATGCTACATGCCCATGAGTTGAGCACCTATGTTCTAAGCATTTGTGCTTGTAACTCTGTAACCATCCCGATCACCTCTGGATCTATGCAGTATTATTAACGATGTATATATGACTCTTGGGGTATATTTGGTTCGCACTATGAAAGATTACTAGAAGTAAAAAGATATCCGAAAATCTTATTCCTATTCATCCTATTACTAAGAATGTGTCATATTATTTAGTCATGTTATTTAAGATTACGAAAAATATACAATCAATTAATTAATTAATTTAATTAATTTTAAATAATACTATAAAAAAAATTTCAACATCTTTTTAGAAAAAAGAGAGAGAGAATATAGGTTAGAAAGAGAGAGCATAATTAAAGAAATAGAAAAAGAAATAGAGTCGAGGTTAGAGAGAATGAGAGGGTTGAGATTTTAGAAAAAGATAGGGAGAAATAGCTTAATTTAGAAAGAGAAAAAGAGTTGAAGTTTAGAAAAAAAAAAGATAAGTTTAAAGAGAGATATGAGGTTAGAGTGTAAAAAAAAATAATAGTAACTATCCGGCGGATAGGAAGAAAGAAAAAGATTAGATATATTATGATTATCCCAATCCATTAATATGAAGATACCACACTCTCTCAAGAGAATGAGATTAGTAATTTGGGATGAATCTCATTCCCAAGTAAATCTAATATTACTAACTAGATTACTTAGTGCACTTAGCAAAACACCGTCATATTTTGTTATTCCTGTTAGATTACTAGAAATCTTAAAAAGATAATGCGAATCAAACGCACCCTTACGGTTAAAAAGGAGAAGGAAAAAAAAAAAAAAAAAGCTTCTGCATACAATTGCCTAATTAGCTTGGTAAGGTGGTCCTGCTTATTCACTGGTCGCACGAGTTTTGGTACGACAGGTCGTTCATATTATTCTGCACCATGGTGCCCAGAGAATAAAATGTTTTTCAATTGTTTGGGATAAAGGAAAAAGAAAACAATTCGGTACAAATTAATATACCATGTAAAAGAATAAAAAACTATGACGTACACTCTCCTACCACATAACATGTTCTTCACCTTTCTCTCTCACTCGTGTTTTTTTTTTCTTTTGCCTTTTTTAATCCCCTTATTNATATATATATATATATATATATGTTTTGTACTTAAAAAATATAAGAACAAAAAAGAAAAAAAAAATTACGGGTAACCCGCATACCCACCTGCCCACCCGCGGGCGGGTATGGGTAAAGATGTTGGCTACCAAAAAATTTACGGGTAAATTTTACCCATGCCCAAATAACCCACGGGTATAATGATCCGCCCGCGGGTTATCCAACCCATCCGTTTGCCAGGTCTAATTCTGATGGCTAAAAAATTACAAACGCATTGTGCATCTATGATATTTGTGTGCGCCTTATATTTTAGGTTTTCTATTAAAAGATTTTTGGCATAATTTTTTTTAATAATAAATATAGGCCTTCCAAACTTTTGTTTACGAAATAAGACCCACTTGTGCTAAATCGGTGGAAAGCGATAAACCGTTTGACCGGTGAATTATTTATTATATTATAGAAATAGTAAATGGTTCATCGTATTCACGTAAAGTATAAATTTACTAAGTCTGATTTTTAGCAGATGCATATAGTTTTTATCACATTCTAACAGCAGTGAACGATTTGCTGGGCAGTAATTTGTTCACCCCTTTTGTTTTATTTCTTACTGACATGACATGATTTAGACCTAATTTTGTGAATAATTTTTTCGAATGATTATTTTTACAATTATACTATTTTGTTAGTCTACTTATTAAAAAAAATACTTTCTACCGTCTAGATTTACTCACTTTGTTCGACCAGTTTTCTTATTTTAACTAAAATAGAATTTTCTTTTTTGAAATCATTGGATACAATGGTGTAAGATTTACATTCCTATATAGGGCGTATATATAAAATTTTAAAATAACCTTTTCTGTACACATAAAAAGTGGATGAAATTCTTACACTTCTTTATCCAAGAATTAACATTTCACACTTGTCATACAACTTTTTTTAAAAATATTAAAAAATTTAAGAGAGTTATTCAAACTCTTTAATTGAGGGATTTAAGATATGTACACATGTTTTTTAAGATGGACATGTAGAATTTCTCTACTTGGATTGCATGCAATGCAGTGTAGACACAGACATGGATATATTGTCTAGAGTAAGAACTTAAATTGAAGGTAAAAAAACCATATTACTTAACAATCACTAATTTTGAATTAGCTATCTAACGTTTTAAAATTTTAATTTCATTTTTTTTTTTTTTTGGGAGAATGATAGCGCTCCATTCCTTTTTTTTTTTAATAAATTTATCAAGAAAAAAATTGAAGTAATAAACTTTAAACTTGAGACCTCAATCATCATTTTCTTTGCCACTTACATTAGAACAATCGGTTTTAATTTTGCCATTAACATTTTACTTTATTTAATTTGAACTAATTAATGACTCTAACTTCAAAATTTGAATCTCTCATCTATCTTTATAAATTTAATTAGCTTATTTTATATAACTTACAAAACTATAAATTTATTAAAATAAACAAGTAAATTAAATTTTATACCGGAAGAGCCCTCGAATGACTTAAATCTAATAAATTATAAGAATAGATACTAAAATTAAAAGTTTACATGATTGGATAGTGGATTCAATATGATTTATACAGTTCACGTAAATTTTATGTATAGTTAATATAATTTTTGTACTTTTATTTTTACCGTTGAGAAAGTCAACAGAATAGTACTTCTTGCATCACAAATGATACATCATAATCCAAGCACTGAACGGCTCCGGTGAAAGACGTTTGACAAACTATTTCAGAAGGACTCCGACGAGAAAAAATTTATTGGCGAAAGATGCATGGATAGGACGGTCTCTTCATAGCATAGTTTATAAGTGGGCTCTTCAACTAAACTGAACTCATTGATTCATGAAAAAAAAAACCATGCCGAAGGGGAAGCATCCCTACACCTAAAGATTCGTCAAAGAGATAGAATTTTTGAGCATTAAATTCGACATTAAAGTTACCTACAAGGGTCGCCGCAAAGCAGAAGCAAAGGATCGAAGCAGTACTGGGTCGATCAGCAAAAGAACTGCACCACTCAATACATTTGAGTTTACTGTAACTCATGGCGCATTTACCACGAGCAGCTGACCCAACACAATAGTAGATATTTGATAAGTTTCAAGGCTAGCATATTCCCTGTGATTCGTGGAAAAAAGAAAATAAAAACAAGGTTAGAGACCACGATTATTTACAAGTTCTGCTGCAGCATGTTATCTCACTCAGATGCCATAGCAGGTTTTCAAAAGGAGATAGTTCAACCGAGATATGTTTTATGCAGTTTTACCTTTACGAAAAGTTCCATTAATTGGTTGGTTTATGCCGCCGCCGGTCCACGGAGTGGCCACTGTCGGCGCCGCGCGACCTGCTGCTGCAGAAATGAAACATGGCAAGAAAGCTTCAGAATTTGAGCTTTTCCTCACTTCACTGCAATACGCGTAATGTATAAGCACTTTGAGACCTAGCATGCATAGACTAATTCTTATTTGTGCCTATGTAATAGAATATAGCGCAAACATACTTAACCCAAAAGTCATTCGGCAAATTTTCTAAATATTTACAGTTAAATTACATGACATTTAGAAACCATTTTCAAACTAACACTGACTGTCAAATGCGGACACAACCCGAAGACGTTGCACTAATAACAGAAAGAAACATCATATCCAGCGAAAATAGAAACTTTAGGTAAACAATGTATAGGGTTTCTCACCTGCGCAAGTAGGTTAGGTATCCCGAAGCAGCGGCAAACTGCGCCCAACATAACGGACTCGGGTGTGTTTTCTCAGAACTTACCAACAAGTTGTTTTAAGCACAAGGCATATTGAAATTATATTAACAGAGAGAAAATAAGCTTTAGAATATACGGATTAACTTTGTAAATAACCTTGTATAGTTTCGAAAGATAAAGATACATAAAAAAGGCCTGAATCAGAAGGCTGACACGAATTTACATCCTATGCACCTATACTTGGTTGGAACACCATTTCTGCTACTTTTCAGAGTTTGACTACCAACAAAAAGTCCGCAATTAACGCACGGCGTCTCCAGAGTTCTTCTGATGGGTCTAACATATTTCGGTGCCAACAAACTGCTTCATTTAAAATTGCGGAACCGACTTTTCGATGTATAAATTAACACTCAACTGGATATCAGCCTATTGACAATGCAGAAGAGGGCAAAGAAGAGTATACGCTAGATTAGAAATCTCCCAACTAATCATCACTGTATTCGGAAGAATACGACGAAGGCGCTTCATCCTCGTCGGCGTTCTCCTCCCCATCCCCAACCTCATCCCCATCATCTCCAATCTCCTCATCCTCGTCCATATCGACATCCATACCATCATTCCTCCCGCGGTCAATGTCATCATCCTCGCCATCGTCATCCCCCTCATCCGCTTCGCCATCGTCCTCCTCTTCGCTTTCATCGTCCATCATTCCCATCGGTTTGGCCCTATCGTAACCTCTACCATAATCTACTACCTGGTCATCATACTCATCACCCGAAGCTTGGCCATTTTCCTCCTCAGATTGGGAGCAAACGCTGTTCTCATCATCGTCGTCGACATCAACATCAACATCAACATCAACATCATCTGCAAATGGCCTTCTAGCCTCTAAGCCCCACTCCTCTCCACCGGAGCTTCTAGGAGACTCCACAACAATATCCTGCTTAATAGTGCTAACATCATTGAAACTGCCCAACAAATTCCCCCTTTGGATTGTTCCAGCCCTACTTTCCGACCTCTGCCGAGGTCGGGCGGTGCGGCGGCCCCGCCTGCGACCTCCCCTGCCGCGAGTGCGGCCCCTTCTTGTGTACTTGCGTGCGGCCTTCTCAAAAGCAGTACAAGTATCATCCCTCAACTCAGGCCTAGAAGAGCTGCTGGCCCCTCTCAACCCCCTCCCACCACGGCCGCGACTGCGTCCTCCTCCCCTACCACCACGAGTGCCTCGCCCCCGCCCCCTACGCCCAGTGCCAGGGTCAAGCCACTTTCCAGACATTTGATAATCATACAGGTTGGGAGATTCTAAAATCGGTTCAAACTCCGGAATGTTCTTGACGGTTGTGTACCTATATGGAAGCTTCTGCAAAATATAAGAACAGTCATATCTCCTGGTAAATTATTGGATGTAGGACATGAACAAAAATTTTATCAAAAAAAAAGTTTAGCATCTGATTAAAATATAAAAATGAACTGTCCATAAAACAAAGGCTAGTCCATCAACAGCGTCGAAATCAGATAACTGGACAACCGCATAAAACGAAAACACAAAAGCTCCCCTTCAAAATTGTCAGTTTCTAGTTTATACCCAAGGTGATAAAGGCACATGGCTCTCATGTAGTGCTTGATAAATAGTGCAAAGAGCAAGGAGAGAAGTGACAGGAAACAACTTAGTAAACAAATGTATGGGATACATCGCTCAAAGGAAAGCTCCATGTATTATACTAAATAAACTAGATGTACTTCTGTAGTAAAAAGTGTATTGGTTAGAAAAGGCTACATGGCTGCAAGAAGCAAATAAAAATCATTAGGCCAGAAGTGAATATGAAATCATTAGGCTAGAATAAGTGACAACTTATAAGTAGGAGATATTGCAATGAGAGGTCACATGCTTTTGAGTAGTGACAGAAGACAAATCCTAAACGAGAAAAAAAGTTCACGAAAATTAAGGTTGTAAATAGAAGATAAATCAGGATTGAAGGCTAAATTGCTTTCTGACTCAAGCAACTTGACATTCCTAATATTACAATCTGTAGACACCTCCAAAAAAATTGCTCTCTAAATAATCATAAGGCAAAAAAACAATTTTTCTACAAGGAATTACATTAGATGCCAATAGATAGCTTAATAATGAGCTATAACTTCAACAATAAATGCTTCCAACCGAATCAGAAGCTATTCATCAGAGCATTTTGAAAATGAATTTCCAAATTAATTATAACAAATAAAGAATAAACTTACGATGAATTCTCCCGCTTCTCTTTCTTTATTAGATTCCAATTTTTGATGCCCCGTGTAAGAAATTGATGAACCAAGATCCAACATCCTTAGTGCAACGGCAGCTGCAGTGTCAGGCACCCACGGAAGTACAGGGACTGATCCAGATAAAGTAACAGTGTCCACAGCAATATCTTGATTAGCTGAACTCAGCAGTTCAGTTGTTGTCTCAAAGTTTGAAGATAAATAATCCCGTTTGATTGCACTCTCTAACAGAGTAAGTATCTGCATAGCACAGAAAGTGCCTTAGTCGCGTATTTTATGTCTTTTTATATCTATTGAAGAGTTTTCAGATTCCTTATATTCTCTATCATAATACGCATAGGGCATGAAACCTGGAAGAGTTCCTCGGCAGATGACGACAAATGCAACTTCACACCCCATGATTTTCGATATCCCTCCGTCCAAAATGATTGAAGTGCTTCTGTTGGAATAGAGGCCTGCAAAAGAACAAAAACTGAAACCATCAACCACTGAAGAGAAGTAAATTTATAGTGAAAATAGGAAAGAGAAAAATGAAGATGGCCTATTTAGCTTCTGGGTACTAGTAGACCTCAATCACTGCCAACTGTGCCTTAAGGAGTCTGATTCCTATGGGAATAGAGGAGTCAGACACTTGAATTCTCCAATTAGGGTCCGTCTTCCGCTTTTCTTCACATAGTGACACGTGTTGCAAAAAATTAGCATCAGAACAATGAAAGGGCTTAAATGTCTTGTGACAGGAATAGCAATGCCTTTCTTCAGCTAAGAAAGTCAGGTAGCAGAAATCGCAAGCATGGAGCAACTCAGAACATCTCTTCTTTCCATCCTTCATGCCACATATTATAGAAGGATTGTAACACTCTTTCCACATCCAGTTTAGGAAGCTTTGATATCTTTTTAGAATAGCTCCCTTTTCAACATCATTCCGCCCTAGCTCAATTTTGAATGATCCAGAATAGTCTATGCTGTCAGAAGCTTGACCACAAATTGTGCTGCTTGGACTGTCAAGTCTGTTATTGCTCTCTGGACTAGAACTTGATTCAGAAAGTCCATTTTTTATAAAGCTTCCAGACGAGTTCGCACAATTGCTCCACTTTGCCCTCCTAATCGCTTCCTTGAAGGTTGGCTCAATTCTTTGCAACATAGAATGCAAATGTGATTCCCGGATCCCACGTGTATCAAGGGAGGCTAACAGAGCATCGAACACCTGCATGCATAGTAGAAATGATATTAATAGTTTTAGAAGATCTCAAGATGTTTCTAGAAACATGCGACTTTATGAGCAAAGTGTGGTAAGGCATGAAAAGAATTTGCAAATATTATCAAGATTTCCATCAGAAGTAGCTACCTTCTCTGAATCTATAAGCCTCCAGTGCCCATCTCTAGACTCGAAAAAGATTCTTCCTGAACCAGGATCATTAGGCGAAGCAGACGTAGAAAATTGCCAATAACGGTTACGCCTACGATCTTGTCCCAAGGGTAATGACCTGTAAACATAAAGCTGTTCGGCCTTGTGACCAATGTATGATTTTAACTGTGACCGTGATTTTTCAGCATATCCATACTGCTGAAAGGGTAAAATGTCTGGATTTACAACGAGTTCTTGCCCTAATCCATTCCTCTCAATAGACATATCGTTCACATTAATCTGACTCTGCTGATCGACAAAATCATCATTGTTAGCATGCTCTGGATTCCCATTATTGTCTTTGTCATCAGCATTGTGTACTGGAGTAGGATTATCATCTGCTGAATTTGTTTGGGTTGCGTCAGCCTTGCTACCATTGTAAGAATTATACTGTACTTTACCTGCAAACTCTTCCTTAAAACGTCTTTTATCGAGCTGTGCCTCGACCCACATTTGCTTCTTCAAAGCATTTGCTGCTTCCAGGCGTTCCTGCAAGTCTCCAGTTAGAAAACAGTTTTTTAAGATATAAAATAAAAAGAAGTAAACTAAACAATGAAGGAAAACCAAATAAAAGACTACCTCAAGAACGACACGTATTGAGTTTCCCTCAATGGCCACGCCTATCAGCGCAACAAGGGCATTAAGGCGCTCTTCAACACTGAGATCAGAATAGTCAGCTTCAGTTAGACCTTGAACCCACGGCTCACCATAGTTGCTCTCATCGATCTCGGTATCCTCCACATCGCCACTACCAACTTCATGGCAAGTAGAACTAATTTCAAGAGATTGTGAAGCACCTGAAGTATTTATCACCTTCGAGTTGTCTGAAGGAGGAATTGTAGAGCCCTTTTCTGATTTGCCAAAGCCAATGATAGGGGTTAGTGCAACCTCATCATGTGGTTCAATCTTCCTGTTACCAGTTGAAGCTGGTAATCTAGCATCTTTTGTTTCATTTGCGTTCTTATCCATTTTTTCTTCAAAATTCGCATCATCGGCATCAGGATCATCTGCATCATCACAATCGGAATCATCATCCCTCTCAGCATCATCTGCATCCTCTGCATCTTTCTCTCCTTCATCAGAATCAGAAAGCCCGTTTTGAAATTCTTTAATCTTTTCGCGTGCAGCTGACAGAATGGCCTCGGCATCAGCAGGATCTTTTCTATATGGAGAACGCACGCAATATGTTGAGGGAGCAGTTCTTTCAAAAAGTTTTGTATCCCGTGACAATGCCGCTGCAATAGATGCCTCCGGTGTCTTGCTTGTTGTAAGGTCCCTCAGTCCAGATTTCTGAAATGGAATAAAAAAAAAAAAATCAGCCAAATTAATCATACAGCTATGTGCCTCTTTTTGCTTGAATAAGTGCAGGGAGATACCTGAATTTTCTCAGCAACTTCTAATATTGTGAGACCTCTGCTTCCTTCAAGAGTTAGAACATAAAAAGCAGCAAACTTAACTGTTCCTGGCGTTAAGCGGTGCCGAGATCTACTTCGGCGAGCATAGCCCCTTTCATGCATTAAAGCAACAGCATTTTCAGCCGCAGAACCATTTCGTAAAGTGGAAATCACATCCTCACCATCATGACCCTGAATTTTGCATAAATTTTTCCATGAATTTGCAAATTAAAGAAGCAACCAAGTACCAACAATAACTGAAAATGTTGACCGGCCATTGCCAAGGCCAGTATCTAATGGTGAGACGTACTGACACAAGGGCAACAAAATTGTGAAATATCCTGTCAAGTCCCTACTCTAAGAAGTCATCATCATTCCTCTTCATGTAATCATGATGTGATAAGCAACCTAAAATTTGGTCTGTCTTAAGGTTGCCTCAAATTTGGCTCCACGATAAATTATTTAAAAAAAAAAAGGTGAAAGGAAATTACATGCAGCAGAAGTACTAAATAGTCATTAGTAAAGTTGCTTACGTATAATTGTAATGCCGTTAGCTAGAATTAGAATGTAAGAGCAAAAATGTTAACTTTTAAATGCCCACAATACTGATAAAAGAAATACCTCATTGTCATCGCGGTAATATACCCTCTCAACATTTCTTTTCTTTAGCTGAGGCCCAAATCCAGCTGACAAAGCAAACTGTCGCAATATTTCCGGCCACGTAAGAAAATTCAGGTGCCGCTGCCAGCTGCGGATATTAAAGCCCCAAGCATATGCCTATCAAAGGAAAATATAAAGAAACGAAACATATGAAAAAGAACATGGCAAAGATAATAAAGTATTAAATAAATGAATAAAAAGCAGCAGAAGGCGCAACTTACCCCTTCAACAATCTGTGGATGACCACCTCCTGGATTAGCTGCACTATTCTGATTAACCCCCATTGCAACAGCAGGAGTCCTTGCAACATCCTCGATGTCTTTAATGATAGATTTCAACATAGCAACATGGACTTCCCCCAACAGCCTTGAATCCTGTTAAAAAATAATTCTACATCAGTCTAAAATAACTTTTATAGTAACCGAAGCTGCTTATAGCCAAACAAGGGATCCTTAGAATTTATAGCATTTGGAACCAGACAAAATTCAAAGAGATCAGTGGGTGGATAAATAAAAATGTTGCCTCTTGCAACTATACTTTGATAGAGCCTCATTAAGGATACAGCAACAACAGTGCCTTAGAAACACCTAAGATTTCTTTCAAACCATAAACTAAAAACAAAGTCTTAAACAGCCCACACCTCTTAAATGCTAAAATACCACAATATATCAACTAATGAGCAAGCTTGAGCACTACTCTGGTCAACAAATGTATAAAGCAACCTAACAACTAAAGTAAAAGAAGCATGAAGGGCTCCAGCCAAGCTAGGGTCAACACCAATAGAAGAAAGTATGGATCGCATGTTTTCGTCTAAGAAATGACATGAGAAATGATATGGCTATTTTTTGGGTCATATTCAGCTCTACCAGGACATCCATTAATAGAAATAGAAAACTGGTCATTTGACATGCTCATACCAACAATCTCCAATTTCTGGTTCAAAATAGTAGTAGTCAGAAAGCACTAAGAACTATAAAACGCATGAGATCACAAGTTCAATATAAGTTTAAGAGAAATTTACATAATCATGAAGAGACTGTACAAACTCATCAAGGGTGAACGGCCAAAGCCCAAGCACATCAGCAAAGGTAATTAAGAACTTCCATACCTGAAAATCCAAACCCAGTAGCATTAGTACATGCGTTAGCATATTAATCTTGCATGCATTAGTCAATTGGACCTATTGACAAACACTAAAATATACTAATACAAGTTTTACCAGACATGTAAATTTTTAATATATGATAGAACAAAGCAAGCTTCTAATTTGAAGTAAATTTTCTAAAAGGATAATGCAAATCATCCATATGATGTCAAAAAGTGCATTGTATATGTAAAAAAGGCAGCAAGTGATAATCAACTAGAAAATAGGACATAGTGATATCAAATACCATCAGAAGGTTCCCAATGCTTTCTTCAGATTCAATCCAAGGCTGGATGGCAAAAGGTCGCTTCAACCGTACTGATTTGGGAGGAAATGCACTTAACATTTCTGAAGCATTAAAACAAAAGACCGATCACAGAACAGAAACCTTTCATATCAGTGAGTAACGCTTACATAAGTTGAACACTATATTTAGAACTATTTCGCACCAATTAGTGATTGATACTTGCATATATGTGCTGATTATTTATCCTTCAATAAAGTATACTTGCATATACTTGCATATATACTTGCATATATGTGTTGATTATTTCGCACCAATTAGTGATTGGTACTTGCACAAAAATGATCTGTTTATGGAATAAACAAGGAAAATGCCAATTATACCTCTAAATGTATCAAGTTGCTGCAAACTGTCACTATCAAGCGAAAACATCGAAGGCAACCCTTTACTTTGTGCAGCCAACTCCATTAATTCTAAGCGCTCATCTTCAATAAGTTCCATATATTCCCGAGCCATTCTGCGAGCGGTAGCCCTTTCACTAGCAGCTTTTTGCCTTGCCGCCTCCCTCTCCCTTCGTAATTCTTCTTTCTGCTTCATCTTCTCGACCTGAACATGGCTAATACAAATTAGTACATTAAAGAGAAACCAAAAGGATGATAACATTGTCAACTTACTCTACGGGATTCCTTGAGCAAGAACTTCTCCCTACGTTCAATTTCACGCCTTTGCTCCCGTTGGAACCTCTCCTCCTCTCGCTGCTTTTCACGCAACATCCTCTCTTCTTCTTTTCTTCTTTCACGATCATGTCTCTCCATCTCTTTCCGCATTTGTTCCTCTCTCTGTAGATATAGAACTTAAATCAATTAGGACATTACCCACATGAATAGAAGTCAACACTTAAAAAGCAAAGCAGCACCTTTCTTCTCATCATATCTTGTTTCTCAAGTTCTTTCCTAATCCGTTTCTCATGGGCTTCAACTTCCTTCGCAATTCTTGCCTCTTCACTCAGCTACAGATAGAACTTGTAAATGTCATAAAAGAATATAGAAGGAATTTGCAAAATTTAGTTAAAGAAAAAGGCATACTTTACGCTTCCTCTCAACTCGAGAAGTATCTTCTTCACGATAAACCCTCCTATCAGACACTAATGGACTCTCTAATCCAACAACTTGATGGAGACCAAGCTGAGTGTCAGCAGAGGCATTTCCAAAAGAGTTGCCGTGTTGACTGCTGTCATAGTCTGTTGAAACTGAAGAAAAAATTTCTGGCCTGCCAGATTGGGTCAAAATGCCACTACTTGACATATGACCTTGAAAAGTATAGCTAGGAGCAACCTGCTCAGCTCCATGCACATATTGGGACCCTGAATGAGAAGGAACTCTCGCATTCGGAGCTTCCACTGAAGAGTCATAGAAATGACTCCGAGGAACCCTTTCATAACTTTCCGATAGGACAGTTGGCTGCTCAGGAAGAAACTGGTATTCATGAAGAGCCCTTGAACCCATATGAGGATGGACTGCATGTGAACCTCCAACTGCCTTTCTCTTTGCACTTGATGAACTTGGCATAAAAGAGTGCTCCATACCAGGCAAGAGAGCTGATGACTACAAAAGAAATGGAAAAGAGAAGAAAGAAAAACATTCTCATAAATGAAGGAGAACTTATTACTTCTATGGTGAAAAAAGGGAAGGAACACAAGTTTGCTCATAAAGGAAGAATAGTAGGTCCTACAGTCAATCTAATGGTGCTAGGTATGACCAATGAAAGATAATAACACATTAAAGAAACAAAACATAGATATGAAACTCCAAAATATAAATAATTAATACATATAGTTGTTTCTTGTGGTGATAAGATACCTTTATTGTCTTTGGATCATGCCTCAAAAAAAACTTGCTATCATATGATCGCACAGGCTGCTTCTGTTGTGCTGGAACTGCATAATAAAACAAAATGAAACAGTTACAATATAAGTTTGAAGACAAATTGAAGTTTCTATGATATAAGAAACGTGAAAATAAATTAAAAAAAAGTAACAAATAGTCAGTATTAGGAATGTTATGCCCAAGAAATTTCAACTGTAGAGATATTTTAGCATAGAAATTTAGCATAGAAATTTATGGTCTTTTGATTTCATAGGATTTTATTCATCATGTAATTTTTTGGCATTTTGAAAGCGTGCGATGTTTATCTTTTCATGCATCTAACTATGAGTATTGTGGATCTGAGTTGTATCAATAATTGTCAACTGTTACCAGTGAAACTTACCTGCAAAATAATTTGCCATTCAGACAGAACTTGACATTCCACTTGCCGGTGAAAAGCTGATTATTAAGTAAATGAAAAGACATACTGTTCAGAGGTCTGACATTGAGTTGACATAGTGGGCGGGCTAGTAGCTAAGATATTAGTATGCTTGTTTGCACAATTGAATGTGAATCCAAATTGCGTATCAAGACTCAACACTATAAGTCACTAATGCTTAGCATTACAAGTGTTCACCCTACCAGTAACTCTAGAAGTCACTACTTGGGTAGTGAAAGTCATTGCCATCTTCAAAATGGCTTGCCAAAAAACCCCTCAAGCAAGCCAGTAAGATTTACTTGTGATTTTATCTTTCTATAGTATAGATGGGATGATCAGTTCACCAGTTGGATCTCTAAATGATTAAAATTTCTTGTCTTGATTGACCTCGTCTATATAGGAGGCAAAAATTAAAGTTGCAATTCAACTCTTTGTTATCTCATTGTGATTTACCATAGGTTATAATAGATGAAATCACACTCTAGAAAATTCAAACATATAAGCTCAGATTTGGGAGATCCACATTATAGCTAAGAACACAAGAGAAGTTGGCTCATAGAGGGATTCACAAACTTTACACAATTGAGCACAAACGTGCGATGCATTCCAAAAAATGATCATGCTGTCGATCATTGTATTACTCCATCAAGGACCATAAACAAGTAAGTTTACAAAAAAAAAAAAAAGAGCCAGCAGTTCATTCAATCTCAGAGGATACAGCGATAATAGTTAATACAACAACCTGGAAAAGCTTTTCTGCGAAAGGGACTTCTACAAGTGATAGGAAGCGCATTATTAGAATCCATCTACAGAACCGAAAAAGAATACCTAAGAGCTGAAGAACTTGAGGACGTGATTATATTGGAAAACAACACCCTTTCCTATAAATCACCCTAATCTAGGACTTTATTTGATCCATAGCAACACAGAACATGCACTATAAATAATCCCTACTACCAAAAACATGACTTTTCAAGAAAATTGGTAATTAGAAAGGACCAGTACCAATAATTCAATGAGCATTGTCTACCATTCATCATGCCATTCAAAATAACAGTTTACCTTATGCCCGCTGAAGTTAGAGAAAAGAACACCAAGAGTGCAAATCATAAGGAAACATGATTATTACACAGATATCAGCACATCGAAAACAAAATTGGTGCTTTTAGTTCTAATAAATAACAGATTCAATGCAAAGGGTAGTAATGCACAAGGAAGTTATTCTCTTACAGGTAAACATAATCTTACCTATAGGAGCCCCAAAAGCACCGGGAGGGAGTGGATCGAACTCCACGCCAAGAACAGGTCCATCTTCTCTTAAGGGCTCTCCGAGCTGTGCCTCAACGGAGGCAATCACCCGCATCTCGGCCATCGAGAGCTGCAATGGAGCGACAGGCGGCGGGGGAAGCATCATGGGCGCCTCATAATACCTTCTCCCGGGGGCCGAGACATCAGCTGCAGCGCTGATTCTCGGAACAGCCCTTGAGACGGCCCTCCTGGGCGGCTCCCCGACCCCACCGAGCCCTCCTGCAAAGGGGTTCGAGGTCGACCCCATCATCGCATCGCTCGCCGTGAGGGGTGACGCGGGAGGCAGCACCGGAGGCGGCGGCGGCGGCATCACCAGCGCCGCCGCCGCGGCGGGCGATTCCTCCCTCCGCTGCCGCTTCGTCGNAGCCGCCGGTGGCAGAACCACATCTGCAGCTGCCGATCCGAGAGCCCGATCTTCGCCGAGAGCTCCGCCCGCAGCGCCTCCGACGGGTAACTCTCCACTGATCCATCAAAAACCAAATCAATTCAACAACAACAACAACAACAACAACAAAAAAAAAAAAAAAAAAATTCCCAAACCGATCGCAACAAAAACAACAATCTCGCAAAGAAAAGGCGAAAACACAAACTTGCGTAGGTCTTCTCCAACACCTCCAACTGGTACGGGCTCTTCATCTTCCTCTTCGGCGGCTTCTCCCCTCCCTCGCCCGCCGCCGCCCCCGCCGCCGCCTTCTTCCCCGCCTCCGGCGGCGTCTTCCCGTCGTCGCCGTCCCCGCCCTCCATCTCCGGCCACTCCAAATCCCAAGAACCTAACCCTAATCCAACGCCGCCGCGCGATCCGATGCAGAGATCAAGAAGAAGCAAAAGACGCAGCGGGGGGAAACGAACACTTATTAGGGTTCCTTCATCGGTGGGTAGAGACTCGTATTAATAATTTATAGCACGCAACGACACGGGAAAGGCGAATTGGGCGATTTTTCGAGCGTGTAAATACCCCCCCAAAAAAAAAATAGAGGATTTGATGTGCGGTGAGATTTAAATGGGACTGGGGCGGAGAATAATCATATCATCATAAGAATAATAATAACGCGAATAACAATGTGAATAGCGAAGAACAACAAATAAGAGATTTTTTTCTAAAGAAAAAAAAAAGAATGAAACAGAGATAGGGATAGAACGGGTTGGGAAAAAGATTTAGGTGGTGGATAATAATAATAATAATAATACGAATAAGAATAAGAATAACAAGAATAATAATAATAATAATAATAATTGTAAAAAGGAAGAATCAAAGAGGAGCAGGGGTTGATTGTTTCCATAAGGATAAAAAGCTTTTCTTAAAAAGAAGTAAAATAAAACGTTCTTGTGATGTAATGTGTGTGGGATTTAATTTTCTTAGTTTTTTTTTTTTTGCCTTTTTTGGAGAGAAAAAGACAAATAAAATTATAGAGATAGAGAGAGAGATAGGAGTGTTTGGGATTTTTTTTTTTTTTTAATGAGAGTTTTTCTTCGTTCAAAAATGAAAAAGGGGTTGGGATTTGGTTTTGTTCTTTATTCCCCCTCTCTCTGTTTGATGAGAGACGGAGTTGCGTGGACCTGGTGTGTAGACCAAGCCAATAGTATTGCAGGAGAGTTTTTTTTGGACGAATCAGATGTGGATTGTACTGATGACGTGGTGAACCGGGTCTTCAGTTGAGCTGTCGAAGGCGATTTGTTCATCGGTTGGCGCGACTTTTCGCGCTTCGGTGTACGAGGGGCGGGGTCCTGAAGATTAGAGATCGAATCTGGACCGTTCGTTTCTGTTGGTGGACCGTTGACCGTTCGATCGGTTGCGGTTTTTCGCGCTGACGTGGGCTGTGGGGCCCATCGCTGATGCAGTGGGCCAAACGCACGCATTCAATTTAACGGATGTGAATGGACGGGTTTATTCCATGCTAAAATCGAATATAATTTCGAATATGAATGTAAAATATAAAAATTCAACCGTCCTTAGCACCCGTTTGGTTTGAAATTAAGAGGTGGAATAATTTTTTAATTCCGAAGTTATTTTCAAACACTCAATTTGAAGGGTGGGGTTAGCTAATCCCACCCTATCCTACTATTCCAATCAAATAAAACACTATTTTATCCACTATCCTTCTTATCCCATCTACTCCAACCAAACATTATTTTATCTATATCTGGACTAAACCCAATTCTCAACTAAACACAAAATTATTCTAGGCCCACCTTAACCCTAAACTTAACTCTATCCCTGCAATAACAAGTTTTTACTTAACCCCGAACCAAACGGTGGCTTAGAGTAAGTGACAAAGGGTTTAGTGGTTGGTACCGGAGACCCAAATTCGAATCCTAGTTGATTCACATTTTCAGCTAAGTTTATTTTTAAATGAAATAAACAAAGTGGGTAGCGTGCTATCTATCTCTCTCAAAAAAATAAAAAATAAAAATTTGGATATAAATTTTAGAAAATATTTCAAATATTACTTCTGTAATTTCAGTTATTTTATGGGATAAACTTCAAATACCACCCCTGTGATTTCACAATTTTTCACTTTAATACCCCATGGTTTAAAGTGTATCAAATTAGTGTCATGTGATTTTATTTTTATCTTTTCGTCAGTTTTTTCGTTAATATTTCGTTAAATTTGTCACACCCCGGATTACTAGTTTTTCCGGCACGCTGACAAATCCGCCGTATACAAAAAAAATTTTCCTATATACGAAGCGATAACTGTACCTGTAATCATACAATACTACAACCAGTAGTATAGAGCTGCTAAAAATAAAAACATATATAAATACAAAAGCACTCGCTCAGGCGAGAGTCCAACATATGTATGTATAAGAACAAAAAACTACAACTACCTGTAGCTGGTATACTCTAGATCAACAGCAACTAGTAAGAGATCTAACTCGTGACTCTCTTTCCACGATCCGTGTCCACGACAGCAGCAGCCGAGGAAGAGGGCTCTACAAAAAGTCACCAGCTGGGTATGAGAACTACTGCAAAAAGAAGTAGTCCTCAGTGGGTACCGCTACCGATCTCAACGGCTCACCCACTAAGTCTACAGGAGTAAGCAGGGATAGTATAGAAAGTTGGAACAAATCTACAGCTAAATACCGCTATACTATCATGATCCAACACTAACAATCTGTAGAAAATGTAAATTATGACCCAATTTCACTAGGAACTGTGAACTCACCCGTCCCGCCTGTCGAAGCTACACTAACTGTCACCACATTAGGTTGTCAGTGGAGAGCAAGTCCAAACAGGACAAACCGACATCAATGCAAAAGCACTAAGCCCGACTTCGAAGTCACACTCGTGGACGTTATCCAACCGAATATGCAAGCGTATCTCTGCCGAGCTGAATCAGGCTCTCACAGGCTGTAATCAAAATAGAAAGGTCTACTTGATCTAACAACCATAATCTACGTGCCCTTGGCACAATCCGATGCAAAAATAGTAATTTGGGTTCACCGTCAACCCCAACGGCACCCGACAGTCCGAAACAGTCTATACACTACTGTAAAAATAAACTCGGCATCTCAGCACGAGTGTAAATGTATTCTACACTATTCTGCTATCCACCGCCCACAAACTACGGCGATACAAATAAACTACGGCTCCTACAGCTAAATCTGGTAGTTTCAGCATATGACTGTGTAGAATCGCTAGTTTTTTTCTAAGTCAATTTCAAGTCCAATATGTATAATTTATCTAGCATTTTATGCTCCAAACTCATATTTCAATAAGCATGCAAATCACTAGTTTGAGCTAATTAACATGATATACAATAACCAAACATACATGCTGATAATAACTAGACTTAAGAGGAAATCCGAAGAATCCGGTAAGCATCATGAACCCACCTCTAGCACGAGTCCGACAAGGCTAGAAGTTGCGAAATCGCTGGGAGAACTCAGCTGTGACCACCCAGAACCAGCAACAACATTTCCAAAGGTCTGAACACAAGAATATCAAAAATTGCATCAATACCTTCAAATTTCAGCACTTAAGCTTAAATCCTCCAATTCTAATGTCAAAACTCACCTTTCAAACTTCCAATCCACAATTCAGGTGAAGAACAGCCTCAAAACCAGTAAGGAATGATGTAGCAACCTCCTCTGGTCGAGATTCTAGCTTTCTCAAAGATTTGATCCAAGAAAACCAAAAAAAAAAAAAAAATCAAGTTTCAGCTCCAATACCATAGCAGCTTAGGAAAACAGCAAATTGACTATACAAACCTTAATCAAATGCTATCAAAATGGATTCCACGAAACCTCCAAGAAGTCTACTAACCATCAAACCGAGTTTCGCGGCAATCCGACCTTCCTACGTCGCACATGAGCCAAAATGCCGAAGGTCGTTGCTGGAATTCTGCTGAAACTGCAGTCCTCAAGGTTCAAATTGTAAAATTTGGAGTAATTTGAGAGACTACAATGCAAAATATGGCTTCTCTGTGAATGAGGGGTGAAAAAGCTTCTCAGGGGTCGAACACATGACTTTTATAAAGAGAAGAGTATGTACAGTAAGCCTCAAGAACAAGAGATGCTAACCTGCTGTCCTGCAGGAACGAGCACTTTCGGGCGCCCGAAACCCACTTCTAGGCGTCCGAAACTCCCAAGCTGAACAAACACTCCTCTTCGGTTCCTCCGCCCGCGGTATGATGCGTCCTTATCCTAATCCGGCCGACCTCACCTACCACCAGACATGTGTCAGCACAGTCGATACTTCAAAAGTGAACATTCAGACCCACTTCTAGGCGTCTGGAACACAGGATCCGAATTGGCTTACAGTTCAGTTCAGTTCAGCACTCAAGATCTGGGCGACCCAAATCATGTTCTGGGCGCCCAAAACTGACAAAACTCCAGTTTTGCTTATTTGAGTACGCCAAGTCCATTTCTGCATTCATTTCGTATAAAAACGACTCCGACTCAGTTCGACACTCTCCAGATGTGTCGACCAGTCACTAATACTAAAACTAATTCGATACCAAACCCTTGGGACACCACAAAATTATATACAAAAAACTTCATATACCTTATCTAGGTTTATCAAATATTCACTTTAGTATCCTTTAGTTTTAATTTTGTCACTAATTTAATGAAACAAATTAGTGAATTCGATAATAAAAAGATAAAAATAAAACCACAAGACACTAAATTAATACACTTTAAACCACATGGTACTAAAGTAAGAAAGTGTGAAACCACAAAGATAGTATTTGAAGTTTTTTCTTTTTTATTTTAGTATCCTGCAATTTAAAGTGTATAAATTTAGTACCATGTGGTTTAATTTTTCTCTTTTTATTATTCATTTTATTAATTTTTTTCGTTAAATCGGTGACAAAGTTAAAACTAAACGGTACTGAAGAAAATATTCGATAAACCTAGGTGAAAAATCTGAAGTTTTTTGGTATATAATTTAACGAAGTATTAACAAAGGAGCTAACGAAAAGAGAAAAAATAAAACCACATGGTACTAACTTGATACACTTTAAACCACAGGGTACTAAAGTGAGAAAGTGCCAAACCACAGGAGTGGTATTTGAAGTTTATCCTAAATTTTATTTGTATTCTATTCAAATTTCAATTCCATCCGAACCCCGCTTATTTATATTATAGAATCAATACAAACAAGTGAAAGGCGAGATGTACGGCAGGCTCCCCGCAATTAGTGGCCCGGTGGGGCCTACCAAGGGGTTCGTCGCGAATATTCGCAATTTCTGCCCCCCCCCTCCCCCCTTTTGCGTTGCCCTACCGCCCGCTATTTCTCTCTCCACGTGGTCCCACTCCCCCCAGCGGCTTCCTTTCTCTCGCCGCCATCCGATCTCCTCGCCGAGATCCGCCGGGGTTCGCAGGTAGCCTGTACTGGTGGGGCCTACCAAGGGGTTCGTCGCGGATTCTCGGTGCTCATTTCCTAAACCACCCGGCCCCCCACCCTCCCCGGCTTGCGTTGCCCTTCCGCCCCGCTCTTTCTCTCTCTTCCCCCGCCGTCCGATCTCCTCGCCGAGATCCTCCGGGGTTCGCGGATAGCCACGTTTAGGGGTTTCGTTGGGGCCCACCAGCGGAGGCGTCGTAGGTACCTCCCTCCGCGTTGCCCCCCACGATTTCATCTCTCGCTCCGTTGTACGTTCCCCTTCCCGAGATCCGACGGGATTCACGGCGTGATCCTCGCCCCGGGAGATCTACCGAGGATCTCGCCTGATCTCTCCCATCTGACTTCCAGATTTGGTGCCGCGATCCTCGCCGGCAGAAATCCGGTGAGAATCGCGTGATCTTCGCCGGCAAGCAAATCTCCGAGGATCTCCGAAATAAGATGGGTGAGTCCGCTGGTTTTCCCTTCCGGCCCCCTCTCTTTCTCTCCCCGCATTGCCCCCTCCATTCCCCCCGCCGCTGCCTCTGTCTCCCTGCTCTCCCTCTCCGTATTGCTTCCGCCCCGCTCTTTCTCTCTCTTCCCCCGCCGTCCGATCTCCTCGCTGAGATCCTCCGGGGTTCGCGAATAGCCGCGTTTATGGGTTTCGTTGGGGCCCACCAGCGGAGGCGTCGTAGGTACCTCCCTCCGCGTTGCCCCCCACGATTTCATCTCTCTCCCCGTCGTACGTTCCCCTCCCCGAGATCCGACGGGATTCACGGCGTGATCCTCGCCCGGGGAGATCTGCCGAGGATCTCGCCTGATCTCTCCCATCTGACTTCCAGATTTGGCGCCGCGATCCTCGCCGGCAAAAATCCGATGAGAATCGCGCGATCTTCGCCGGCGGGCAAATCTCCGAGGATCTCCGAAATAAGATGGGTGAGTCCACTGGTTTTCCCTTCCGCCCCCCTCTCTTTCTCTCCCCGCATTGCCCCCCCCTTCCCCACTCCCCCCGTCGCTGCCTCTGTCTCCCTACTCTCTATCTCCGTATTGCCACCCCCCCGGTCACCGCTGGCTTTTCTTCCCTACTAACTATTAAGTCCACACAACCTCCCCGGCCTAAGTACCGGCCATGTAGCGCTGCGCATTCAAACTTTGTTGTAGAGACGTTGTTTGCTCCAAAGGTGTGTGAGTTAAGTCGACAAATCTCATCTCCATCGATGGTAGCTTGGCCTGTGCCAAATCAGGACCAAGAGGAGGTTTGCCTCTTTGCCTTTTTTGACTTATAATCGTTATTGCCATTGTCTCAGGTGAAAGCTTGGGTATTTTACCTATTGCTATTGTAATTTTAGGCTCCACAACTATCATGTCTCTACTACCCTGCTTCTTGACTGCATTTTATATGTTTTCCCTTATGTATTGATATGCCTGCTTGCCATTTTTCTTCACCCCGCCCCTCCCCCTTGCCAGAGAAGCTCTTTTGATCCCCTATCTCTTAAGAGCTCTTTCTTACACTCGGCTTTAAAGTGGTGATGTTGTTTAATTTTATTCGATTCTTTTTTGCAAACCCCTTCTGTGAGTTCCCTTTTTGTTTTGCAAGAAATGTTCGGCAGGAACTCCATTTGCTTGCTCAACATTTGCTCGCATAGGCACAGCAGGGTTTGTATGAGATACCTTTTAGCGAATGAATGGTTGTCGCTATGACCTATGAATAATATTCACTCGCATGGCCTTTGCAGTGCTATTGCCTTTGTAGCAGTTCCTGCAGCCAATGAGCTTCCTCACATAGGCATGGCAGGACTCATGTCGGTTTTATTTTACCAAATAAAACATAGATACTGCATCTTGCGAGTAATGCCCACTCGCATAAGCTTGGCAGTAATAATATTTTTGTAACAATTCCTACAACCATCGAGCTTTTCCACAAAAGAAAAAAGAAGAGCACATTATAGTTAAATTTTTTTTTGTTTAAGAGGCAGCATACTGAATTTGTTCCGAATATTTTCAATTACTATAATAAAATTTAATTTGATATGATGCGGTGCACGCGGGAAAGCGCCATATGCTAGGGAAGAAAGACCTTGGTTTATTCAATGGACTAAATGAAGACAATCTTTATAAGGAAACTGTGAAACTGAGCCTTACTGTTTTTTTGGGTGATTTTTTTGCATTTGTTTTCAATGTCATTTAGAATGTTTGCTTTTTTTTTTTTTCTCTCTCCTTCCTGCTTATTCACGCTATGGGGTTTTTTAAAAGCCCCTGCTGGTTTTTTTTGTTTTTCCCTGTGTTATTATCGTTGTGCTAAAACTAAGTATTTTTTTTATAATTTTTTTTTTCCTTTCCCTTCCAATATGTTTGCAGTTTGCTCATGTTTTCCCTAGCACTGACAATAGTGAATGTCGATTTTTTTTTAATAGTCGCTTACTTTCTGAGCTTTCTGAGAAATTCTATGGGGTTTTTAAAAAGTTCCTGGTATTTCCCCTCCCCCCCTAGTGTTGTTACCATTGCGCTAATACTAATTATTTTTTGTGCCAAATCTGTTCTGTTTTTTTTTTTTTTTGTCTTTTTCCCCCGTATGTATTTGCAGCTTGCTCAAGTTTGCTCTAGCTGCGACAATGCCGACTGTTGATTTGTGTTACCTTCGTTTGCTTCATGAGATTGCTGAAAAATTACAGCTAGGAATACCTCGGTGCAAGGTAACTACAAATCTCGATGGATAGTTAGTTGCATATGTTGATTTGTGTATTCCCTCGGATGAGCCTATAGTTGGAGTTACTCGCTGTTGGGGTTCTTCCTCGGATATTGCTGGTATAGGTGAGCAAGATGCTGCTCGCGCTGCCATCCACCAGTTGAAAGGTAAGCTTGATCTGCACATTAAAGATACTAATTATGATGAGAGAACGTACTATAAAAATATGTACGAGCATCTCACCAAACAGTACGCAGTGTTGTTCGAGAAGTACGGTAAGGTTAATTGGGAACTTGCTATCCTAAAAGAACGCTTCAATTCTGATGTTGGCCAAAAGAATGAGTTTCTTGTGGAATGTCTTAACATACGCGCTGCAATTGAGGAGTGCCACTCTGTTATCAACCATCTCGATTCAGGGCCAAGCAGTTTGACGATTGAACCTTCTGATTAATTTTGGCTCTCCTCCAATGCCTTGAATCTTAGCTGTGCTTCCTGCGTTTTCCATGTTTGCTCTGTTGGTTAGCTAAATAAATAGGGACATGGATAGTTTTTGGATGTGTTTTTCCTTTTCTTCTTTTTTTTTTCTCCCCTTTTAGCGAAGAATATTAGGAAATGCTTCGCCTGTTTAGTAGTTTTGGCTGTGCTTTGTAAAAGTTCTCCACCTTAGTGGTGGTTTTGGTTGTGGTTGTCATATAGCGCAGAATATCAGGAAAAGCTTCGCCTGTTAGTAGTTTTGGCTTTGCTTTGTAAAAGTTCTTCCCCTTAGTGATGGTTTTGGTTGTGGTTGGCATATCATAATGAATTTTATGGTTCTACAAAAAGAGTGAAGTTGTCGTGTGATTGTGGTTTGTAAAAGCTCTCCGCCTTAGTAGTGGTTTTGTTTGTGGTTGTCATATCATAATTAATTTTATGGTTCCCCAAAATTGGTGGAGTTGTCGTATGTTTTCTGTGCATATATTTATGCATTTTTAACTGTAAGAAGTTGTACAGTTAAACACAAATTGGTCTTTTGAACTTTCTTTTTTTGAAATGGACTTTTGAAGCAGTTTTGCTTTGAACAGAAACAAATCGTGGTGGAATTGCTGTGTATGTATTTATGCATTTTAAAATTCATGAATCTGGGCGGCTAAATGCGAATTGTCCTTTTGAGGTAAGTTTTTTTTTAAATAGCCATTTGTGGTGATGCTGGTGTAAACAGAAACAGAAACAGGAATTGGAGTTTATTAAAATATGACAACCACAACCCCTTAAAAAACATAAGCTCATTAAAGTGCTATAATGTACTGTGGATGTTATAAACTTCGCTTTTTAAAAAAAAGGCCAACTTTCAACAGTCCAGCTCTTTTCCATCTTAATTTGCCATATTTGTTTTCCTCTAATGTTTCTACCATCTATGTTATCACTGCTGCTTTACAAATTTATTTTTATTTTCCTAAACTGCTAACTATAATCTAGACCTCCTAGGCTGTCTAAATATTTAAACCAGTATTCTTTTAGAATATTTGTAGTCATAATTTGTTACATTTATAGTCTACCTAGATATTTATATTTTTAGCATTCCATCTATTTGTATTTTTTTTTGTCGTCCCATAAATTTTTTTTTTGGCATTCCATTTATTTTCAATTTTGTTGTCATTTATTCTATTTTACATTTACATGTTTTTGCCATTCTTTTTTTTCCCCTCTTATTGAATACAATTTATAGCTAATCAATATAATAATTTTTAGTAGCGTCAAAATCAAATCAAACATCATTATAGCATGTATACAAATGAAGAAGATATATATTTATTTTTTTTTCCTCCTTTGGTGACATTTGAATAGCAGAAACATACGCTATTATTTTTCACTTATGCAATTTATAATTTATATTATGTAAATAAACTCTAGATATATTCAAATTATTACCCTATAGTTTCACACTTTTTTCCTTTTGTGCTCTATTGATTAAAATATATCAACTTTTTCCCTTATTTTTGCAAGGTTCGGCAGTCCACAAATTTTTTTTTTTTTTGACTGATTACTCACATATTGGTCCTAAATTTTTTCGCTATTTTATAACTATTTTTAAAATTTTCTTTTTCCTCTGTTGTGCTTAAATTTTTGGACCTTTTGTTTTTCCGCTGTTTTTACAATCTTTTTAAATCTTTTTTTTTCCCTTTTGTGATGTAATTAACGATATTTATTTAGCTTTCTTTTGCATATTTATTTGAGTCTAATTTCTTTAATGAAGTAATCGCATATTGGATCCAATCTTTTCACTATTTCTATTACATTGTAATTCCATCTATTTCATTATTTCTCAGTTTTGTAACTAATTATTCTAAAAGCTTAGTTAAACCTTACAACTTTTTTCCCCTTTTGTACCATGCAAATCATCTTTTTTTTTTTTTTACTCATTTGTTGAGAAGTAGTGCATACTTATGTTCATTGGCTTAAACTATACCTTCCATAAATATAGAATTGTATTGGAAAGTACGTTGATGCTGTTGCCATTCTGTTTACTGACTTACTTTACAGTGCGCTATCGCATTAAAATTCCAAGAAACGAAAAACAAACAAACAAAAAAAGAACTCTTCACTTTGCAAGTCCCGACAAAGGGGTAGTAAAGTGAAAACAAGCCGCCGGGACATCTACTATTATGTGCAATCACATCCCACCAAAATAAAGTTATAAGAAAATGCCCATTTACAATAGAGTATATTTGGTTATACAGAAGAAAGTTATGTTACGCCATTTTTTTAGTTTAAATGATATTAACAATGGATTTTTTTCCTTTTTTTTTTATGCAACAAAAAGGTATATTTGATTTGTACCGACTTCAGATCGAAATACCTACCTGTACTAATATGGTACAAATCTTCTAACTGTGAAGGAAATACCAACCAGACCTACGAACCGATTGCCGAACATAAGCAACATTTTCTATAAATTTGCATTCTAGATTGTATAATGTCCGTTCTAAATTTTTTATGCCTACAATTTTATCCGAACCCAAAATCGAATAAACCCGATATATCTGATGCTAAAAAGATATGTATTCGAATATGAATATCAAATATATAATCCTAACTGATACAAATTTGGATATACATTTTTTACTGTATCCGCCCCAAACCCAAACCCAAATCGGTAGCCATCGGATCTCTCTGACCGAATGATCGTTGGCGTAGGCAGCGAGGTCACCGTATCTTTTTCCTTCAAATCGCTAAATCTTATTGGCCAACCCTCAAATCCCCAATTCTAACAAAATTTTAACCTAACTTGCGTCGATATTTTAGATTTCTACTGTACACTGATCCTTCCTTTCACATTTGTAAACTATTATATCAAAATATTTACTTATATATTATAAACTTCAAAATTAAATTTTAGCATCAAAATTTCCCGCAACGAAGCGCGGGTACTCCACTAGTATATAAGGATGCATGATGTTGTATTTGAATTTAGATTTTAAAACTTTAGGTATCGTTTAGTTTGAAAATAAGCTATTTTAGGCTATTTCTGGAATAGGTATAACTTTTGAGATAAGCATGAATAAAATTAATTTTGTATTTGGATGAAAACTATTTTTTTCTAGGGAATAAGAAAATTAGCATTTAGATAGTTTAGATTGGAATAGTAACGATAAAAATAATTATAGTTTTAACATAATAATATTTTATCTAATTAATTAATACAAAATATTAATTAAATTTATTTAATTTACTAATTAATCATGAATATTGCTGAATAATCCTAAATGTTAATTAATAAATTAATTAGTAATTAATAATTTAATTAATAAACAAGTAAATTAATGAATTAATAAATTAATAAATAAATTAGTTAATAACAATCAATTAGTTAAATTAGTCAAAATATTAATTAATTAATCAATATATATATTGATTATTGAATTACACTAAATAATTAACTATTTAATTATCAAATTAATTAAATAATAAATTAATTACTCAAATAGTTAATTAAAATATTTATTAGAGTAATAAATTAAGTAGTTAATTATTTATCTAGTTGATTAACAAATAAATTAATATATAATATATTAAATAATATTTTATTATTAATTTGGTAGAAGTATAAGGAGTGGAACAACAATTCCACTCTCTTACAGAGTTATTTTAGGATAAGCCGTTAAGAGGAGAATTGACATTTTTTTTTTGTTTAGGAATAAAGGGAGGAATAAGATCTTATTCTTTTTATTCTCCACTTTACTTTTGTATCTCAAAATATGGTAAAAAATAATTGTTTTGAATTTGTAATTTTGAGTTTATGTCGGATTCAATCTTGGATATGAATTTTTAAGAATTCATCGAATTTAGATTCAGATTCAAATTTCGTATTTAATTTTCAACTTTGGATTTAGTAGAAAAAACACTTCGAATCCGCTCCATTGACATGCCCACAACGAATCTAATATTTTGCAGCGAGAAAGTTTAGTGGATAACACTTATTCTATATCATCAATAACTATTCAATTATATTTCTTTATTTGAGAAAAAATATAATAAAAATATTATTTTAATAATTATGATTAGATAGATGAAAATAAAAAAATAATAATCTTGATTGATTGAAAACCTATGTTAGTAAATTCGCGAATTATTCGCCAATTATTCGCGAATTTGTGAAAAAAATAAATTAAACGGTTGAATTCGTATTTTTCCGAAAAATTCAAGAAAAACATATTTTTTTGGTCAAAAATACTTATTCGCGAATAATTCGTGATGGCCGAATTATTCGGCCAAAAAATCGGCTCGCCGCTCGCGCTCTCGCCCGCGCTCGGCCCAGCGTTCGTGCTCGCGCCAGCGCTCTGCGCTACCCCTTGCGCCCGCTCTCGCACGTTGCGCCCGCGCCCGAGCTCGTGCTCGCCCCCGCGCTCGCCAGCCTCGCGGCTCACCCAAAACAGAAAAAAAAGAAAAAAAAAACCCTTTCCAACCAAAACAGAAAAAAAAAAACCTTTCAATCTTAATCTCTTATTTGCTTATTTATTTATTTATTTTAAGGCATAATAGAGTTTGCTATTTTTTTACTTAATTAGCTTAATTTTATAGCTATTTATTTTTATATTCTTAAGAAATATGAATAGTTATACTAATAACATAAATCTTGAGAGAAAAAAAATTTAATTTAATAGCCGAATTTTTGATCCCGAATTTTAATTGGTGAATGTATAATATCTGTATAAATCACGTATCCGAATAATTGACGAATCCATTTTTTAGCCGTATTTTTTAACGAATTTAATTATCCAAATTATATTCGAAGCGAACTTTTGCGGAATCCGAATTAACTAACTATGTTGAAAACACCATATCCACCGTCCATTACGAGAAGTAGCACGAGTTTCAAAGAGGATGGACGGTTGATTCGATAGTCTCACATTGGGGGAACAATTCTCATCAAATTGTAGCAGTGGCAATTCGACAAGCAGCTTCGCTTCATTCCGGAGACTCCCTTCGCCCACAGCGCAAACAACGCCGACGCCGATGCCGACGATGCCCACCATTCGCTGGAGCGATCCCCCGAGCCCGGCGCAGCTCCACCGCCTCGTCCGCGCCGCCCCCCGCCCCCTCCGCTCCCCGCGCGCCTACACCGCCGCCCTCGCCGCGCTCGTCGCCCACCGCCGCCTCCCCCTCGCCCGCGCCCTCCTCGCCGAGATGCGCGCCGAGGGCGTCCCCCCCACCCCCGCCACCCGCAACGTCCTCATCGGCGCCCTCTGCTCCCACGGCGCCCTCGACGCCGCCCTCCGCGCGCTCCGCCGCGCCCCCGCCCCCGACGCGTGCTCCTACGGCACCCTCATCGCCGGCCTCTGCCGCCACGGCCGCGTCGCCGAGGCGCGCGCGCTCTTCCGCGAGATGCGCGGGAGCGGCGTCGCCCCCACCGTCGTCACCTACACCACCCTCCTCCACTGGCTCGGCCGCTCCGGCTCTCTCGACGACGCTCTCGACCTGTTCGACGAAATGCGCCAGAGAGGCGTTGCGCCGAATGTCATCACGTACAGCTCTCTGATCGACGCACTCTGCAAAGGCGGCCGGTCGGCGAAGGTGATGGAGCTTCTTGATCAAATGGTCAAGGAGCGGTGCCTGCCGAACGCGATCACGTATAGCTCGGTCGTCGACGGGCTTTGCAAGGAAGGGAGGCTGGGAGAGGCCACAGATGTTTTCGATAGGATGAGGCTGCAGGGGAAGAAACCGGACGCCGGGTTGTATGGCAAGCTCATCGCAGGGTTGTGCGATTCCGGTCGGGCTAAGGAAGGCGCGAATTACCTGGATGAGATGACACTGAGCGGGGTTTCGCCGAACAGAGTGACTTGGAGCCTGCATGTGAGAATCAACAACACGGTGGTGGCGGGGTTGTGCGTGAAAAATGAGCTGGGTCGGGCTTTTCAGGTGTACCAGAGCATGCGGACTCGAGGAATTTCGATCGAGCCAAAGACTTTCCATCTTCTCGTGGTGTGTTTTTGCAATAAAAGCGATGTAGACAAAGCCGCTCGCGTTGTATGTGAAATGCTCGGCGAGAGGTGTATTCCTGATATAGAGACATGGAGTTTTATTGTCCGTCGATTCTGTGGCCGGAGAAAGGCGAGGGAAGCGGCTGACGATATTTGGAATCAGTTGCTCGCTATTTGAGTGATGATTATTTAACTGTGCGGTTCACAATTTGATACCGTGGATGAATATCGGTATATATGGTTGCAAAAGGCCAGGACAGTGCTTCAACCTGAAAGAACAAGAAATTCATGTTAGATCAGGTAGAAGTTTTTCGCATCTCTGCATACTTTTATACGCCGTTTATACTGCTTATACTTCATCAATCTGTTTTGTTGAGCCCAACCATATTTATCTGCATGATTATTTGTAAAAAGCCTGCAGAGATAATTTCATGTTATTAAAAATAGACAAGTTGGACCCAAATCTCACACATTATGCCGTGCATTCTATGCTTAATTCTTTTGTTATGATTTGTATTGATGTTTGCTTCTTCTTCTTCTTTTTTCCATTTGCGAACTTCCTTAGATATATTCAAGCACCTCTCTTTCCCGGGGCTTCGCAAATCTTATTGGCTATTCGGCCTAGCTTTGCAGAACTACTATTATAGCAGAGCTATTCAGAGAAATACTAATACGTCTTTTTTTTCATGAAATCTACTCTAGTGTAAATAGAAATTTTAAATTATATGTTCTACTTTTGAGGCCGGAACACTTATTTTAGCTTCCCACCACAGTAGAAACTCCAGATTACTTGATAGGCAAATGCTTGGTTTCTGGATGCTATGTTAACACTGTACTATGGCTCCTAATAAAATGAGGTGTGAGGTGGAAATATTTTAAATGGAAGATAAAGATTAAGAGGGCAAGACTAGTGGGACATGCTTTTTCATTGCTTGCTTTGTTATATACCATATATTATACCAACTTTTCAGCGGAGCAAAACTAAAAACTGCCCTGCTTACATGTATCTAACATGTCCTTTAATCAAATGTTCAGCATTTGACAATTTTGTGTGCTATATTTATTTGTGCATTTGCTGTTAATTTTCTAGTTAAGGTTCGAGAGATGGTTATTTCACTCCTGCGGACATCTATCTGTATGAACCCTTCGTAGTGTTCTCTGCTGATTTTGGCATCTAGAAAGGTTGCTTCTGCTGCTGTGCTGCTGCTTCTTGATTTTGACCACATTTTATCTGCGTTGGTGATGCAGAAATGTTTTATCTGATATTTCTGAGTTGGATATAGGGCCAGTTTGGTATCGCGAACCTGCGGGATGCGGCACATTGTGATGGGCCAGAAAAGGCCTTTAGCTGAAGCATCTGGGGAGATATTTCCCTGAAGCCAGGAGATACTGCAATAACAATCCCATAACAACGCTCCTGCGTTAGTCGGAAGTCGGAACAGCAGAAGAGAATTTTGCCAAACTCCTCTGCGCCCAGCAAGCAGGCTACGCGCCACAATGCGTGACATACGCATTCCATGACTAGCCCATAGAGGGGTGATGGAACTGAGTTTCTTAGGTGGCTGCCGAGGAAGATGAACTGAGATTGAAAATCCTTATCAAACACATTTGCAGAGGGGTTTTGCTTTCGTGTTTGAAGAAGCCGCTCGAGAAGAACTTCTTGCCAATTCGGCAACAAAAGAGAAAGAAAAGCACACGGATGTGCTCTCGGTTTCTTCGAGCCTCTTGCCATGGTGATCTCTTTACTCCTTTATCTACAGCTCGGACTCAAAAGTGGTGATGATTCAGGTGGGGCTTAGCCAATTTTTTCCGTGAAAACTCATGCAAAGCTCAACTATCCAAGTATAAGCATACGCAGAAAAGGTTTCGGTTTCCTACAATGTTAGATGATCAGTTATTGGATCGGCGTTCTGAGAATGCAGAGTCGCTTCGAACTTACCAAATAACCGCACATAACGAGCTAAATTTCTGCTTTGTCTATTGCGAAAGGTTCATGTGCGGTGATCAGAAGCTAAAATTTTCCTTCCCTGTCGACGGAGAACGTTCCTAATTCCACGAGATTCGAGTACCTCGCCTCGACTGTGGAGGTAGCCTTTTCGTGCACTATTCGCACATCAAAGTACATTACTCCATCTCCTTTGTGGTCTCTATATATACATGGTCATATCAGTTACATGTGCATTATATGGTTACTTGTAAACGTACTTTCGCAGTTTTAAGCAGGTATTTTTCAAGTTGAAAAATTATTATTGACTGATCTAACCATGGAGTTTCTTTTATTTTCTTGGTGGTTTGGTTGTATGTTCTTCTTCTTCTCCTTTTCCTTTTTTTAATTTGTGTGTAATTTTGTAGGAAAATCTTTATAATCTTTTATTAAACTTTTCATTTTAAAACAATTTGGAAATTCATTTTGAGTTTTTGAAAATTTGAAGCAGAAATTAAATTGTAGGGAAAACTTTAACAACCCCCTGTGGTTTCACACTTTTTCATTTTAGTACCCTGTGGTTTAAAGTGTATCAAATTAGTACCCTGTGGTTTCTCACTTTATCACTTTAGTACCCTGTGGTTTAAACCATAGGGTACTAAAGTGATAAAGTGTGAAACCACAGGGTACTAAAGTGATAAAGTGCAAAACCACAGGGTACTAACTTGATACACCTTAAACCACAGGGTACTAAAGTGATAAAGTGAAAAACCACATGGTACTAACTTGATACATTTTAAACCACAGGGTACTAAAGTGAAAAAAATTGAAACCACATGGGAGGTTTTTGAAGTTTTTCTTTAAATTGTAAATGCTGTAAAGAAAAGGATTCGAACAGATATGTGGATCGAGACATGTAGAACACCATCCTATAAGCGAGACTGTTCCTCCATATGTGAGATTTTTTGGTAATTACTTTCAGCGATATAATGTCCACGTTCCATCCCGAGGCCAGGATGGAAGATGGTCAGCTCTCATATGAGTTTCAGTGTAGGTTAAAACCCATACAACCTCTTTCAAAAATATCGAATGAGGCAAACGTGCTATAACGGATCAATTCCGTAATATACGGGATACCAGTTAAGGCTCCCAAAATAAAGATAAAATAAAAAAATAAAATAAACCGGGTGCCTAGAACGCGACGTCGCCTGCCTGGCCCGGCTTATTCTCGTGCTTGTGTTTAGTCGAGACTCGAGAGTATAACTCTCATTTTCTTTCCAATAATTAACATAAGAATGAAGGAGTATATAAATGATAATGATATACTTTTAGGTATCATTTGGTTCAGGAATAAGCAAAAAGTAACTATTCGAGAGATAGATATAAATTGAGATATAGGCGGGGATTAAATCAATTTTGCGTTTGGATGAAAATTGGGTTATTGCTGAGAATAAAAAAATAGTGTTTGACTAGATAAGATAAAATAAAAGGATAGTGTGTTTTTATAAATAAAAAATAATAATATTATTCTCTTATTATATTTGAATTTGAATTTTTAAATTTTTAAATTTAAAATTTTAACTTTGAAATTTCAAAATTTGAAATTAANAGGACTGTCTTGTTTTTGAATAACAAATATTGGAATAGTTTCTTTTTATTTCTGAAATAGTTCACTATTATGGAAAATGAAAGTAAAACTGTGTTTGGTAATAAAAGTAAAGTTGTGTTTAGTTCGTAATGCCGCTATTCTCAGGTAATTTAAATTACGTTTCGTTAATTTTATGGAATATTAAAGAATAGTTAAAAAAAAAATGATAGTTGAATTTGACATAAAATTATGATTTAATAAAAATAAATTTTTATTATAATATTTAAGTATAAATAATATGTATTAATATAGTACAATTAATAATTTTATAATAAAAATAATGTATTATAATATATAACATATTATATTTATATAATTTAGTTTTAATTCAATTTATAATTTTAATTAAGTTTGAATTAAGCATTAGAATAATACTATTCCACCAAAATGATGGAATAGCAAATCCCTTACTCTTCCGGGATAACCGGCCAGGAATAGCAAGGTTTGATCGGGATAAAATATTTCGGTAAAATATTACTCCGTTTGGCGAAATAGCGGGGATAACTTTCGTTATCCCCGCTTATCCCCCGAACCAAACAGGGCTTTAATTTCTAACATGGGACTAATCGTCACGCATGGAAACCTTGGAAACCTTAGTACGGGCTCCTCATATAAAATCCATGAAATATTAGGCTGCTCAGGAAACCCATGAAACTTTGAATCACTAAAAAAAACCAATTAAATCTAACAATTTTAAACTCACTAAGTTAATTTGGATGTTGAGATGCCTAATTTTAATGTACACAATTGTCTCCCTTTTTACTTTTCCTGGTTCAGTATAATTCTTGAACCTGTATTTGATTTACGGATTTTTTTTTTCAAGTACAGCAATCAGCTATTTCTTTTTTTCTTTCTTTTTTTTTTTTCAAATCCTGCACTATATGTAATGAATCTACAATTTTAAATAAAAGCTATTAAAAAACACAGTTTGAAAATGGTATAGTATATATTCAATTATTTTGGCACAAAAAATAAAAATAAAAATAAAACTAACAGAAAAATAAGTTGAAGATAATTTAATAAAATTTTTCAATGCGTTCACCAGGCAGATTTATTTTATATTCTTTCTGCCTTTTAATCAGTGCTTTTTAATAAAATTGCTAGATTTTGTCTAAAGCTAATAGATTTATTAATGGTAATATAGAGATTGGTGAGACAAACTAGTTTAGTGATATTTATGAGAAAAGAAAATATAAAATACAGTATGGAGATTAACAAAATATTATAATATAATGGTGTTTCTAAAAAAGAATAGTACCATGTAAAAAATAGATTTTTTTTTATAAAGTACAGTATAGTAGAGTGTAATTAAACTTTAGAAAAATGTACAAAAATTAGGAAAAAGAATTTTGTATAACTTCAAAACACATAAATATCCAATTTTTTTCTCTTCTGATTATGATAATTAAGCATCATGATTAAGTAAATATATTTGCAATTTTTATTGTTCCTTCCAAGTGCTTGATTAAAAAAAAAAAAAAAGACTTTTAGCCACCAAATAAGCTTTTTAATTAAATTATTTGATAATATTTAAGAGGTCAAATTACCAAAACTAAAAATTTGGTGGTTTTTTTTAGGTAAACTTCAAAAGCCACTCGTGGTTTCCCACTTTCTCATTTTAGTACCCTATGGTTTAAAGTGTAGCAAGTTAGTGCCATGTGGTTTCATTTTTATCTTTTCGTTAGTTTTTTCGTTAATATTCCATTATATTATATACAAAAAACTTCAGATACTCTACCTAGATTTATCGAATGTTCACTTTAGTATCCTTTAATTTTAACTTTGTCACTGATTTAACGAAAAAAATTAGTGAAATAGATAATAAAAAAATAAAAATGAAACCACAGGGCACTAAATTGATACACGTTAAACTATATGATACTAAAGTGAAAAAGTGTGAAACCACATAGTAGGTATTTGAAGTTTTTTCTTTTTTTGGTTTGTGTCAAGGGCTCTGCTAATAAATATTGCTGTAGCTATAAAGCAGGAATGAAGTATACATGATGCTCCCATATTTCTTTTTTATTTTTTTTTTAATAAAACATAAAGTTCTCACTGCTACTAACATAAATATTAATTCTTTTTAAGATTGCTTAAAACTCCATCAACAACAATCTTTTAACATCACAACAACCAGTGCCACTTATTAGGAACCTGCATATTTTACATATTGTTTTTCACATGCAGTTACTCTCCTTTTTCCTTTTTGGTTTATTCTACTTAAAATTAGTTGAGGTGAAATTGTTTGGGAGAGGCTAATACTTGTTTAACACGACTATACCAACCAGGTTTTCACCTGCATGACCCATTGATGATCCTAAATCATATCAGTGATGTAATTACATAAATACTTATTTACATTACTAAAGCATCAAACATCAGTAACCACTATTGTTTAGAACAGTTGACTCGTCAATTTTCAACACAAAATCATCAGATTGTTTTTCTGCTGGTGTGCTTATGATGGAGGTTCTTCGAGCCCTCGAGTACTCTTTGAGAAAATGAGAGGTTGTTTGGAAGCGAGATGTCAGAAAGCTAGAAACTCGTGAGTTTCGCGAACCTCTTACACTAACGAATTATCTCAAAAACACGTGTCGATAGAAAAAGATATACACATCGTATTTAATGGCTCAATCACAGTGCTTCACGGGTTTCGACCTGACTTAATTCACCTAGACGTTAGGTCTATTGGACAATTAATTGTAAGTGAGGAGTTTGGATAATCTCATGACTTCCGTACAGGGACGGAGCCATGTGGGGGCCGACAATGGCCATGGCCCCCCCACATTTTTAAAATTACAGAACAATCCACTAGTAAGCTATTAAAAAAAATTAAAATATTGTAAATGTAGGGGACCAAAGTGAAATTTTTTTGAAAAAAATTGTTGGCTTGTGGGCCAAGACTACAAGGCTTACGCACAGGGACAGCCCATATATAGACCCAAAGGAGCCATGGCCCTCTTCAACTTTTCAATATTTACTTTATAGTACTTTGGTAGTTTATATATTTTCAGTTAATTTTTAAAATATATCGGCCTATTTTGTAAAAAGTTTTTAGTGCTAATATAGAGCTCTCTCTCTCTTCTTATGTGTTTTATAGGTGAAAATATATTAAGAACCTTTTAATTATAGTGCATTTTGAAATAAATCCTTTCAACTTTAAATATTTATTTATACATTCTTAACTTTCCAATTATTTTGATGAGCTATTTTATTTAACTAAATAAAATAGTATGCTAAATTTAATAGCTCTGTTAGATATTAGTCATTGGTTGTTATTATTTTATTAACAAAAATTAAAAAAAATTAAATTCTAACTAAATTGCTATTAGATTTAGTAAAATTCTTAAATTATTTGAATGAAATAATGCAAATAAAATAATTAGAAGTTAAGCGAGTGTAAATTAAAGAAATAAATTTAATATTTTTTAACATTAATTATCTAATCACTAAATTTTTTTATTAAAAATTTNTTATTTAACTAAATAAAATAGTATGTTAAGTTTAATAGCTCTGTTAGATATTAGTCATTGGTTATTATTATTTTATTAACAAAAATTTAAAAAAATTAAATTCTAATTAAATTGCTATTAGATTTAGTAAAATTCTTAAATAATTAGAAGTTAAGCGAGTGTAAATTAAAGAAATAAATTTAATATTTTTTAACATTAATTATCTAATCACTAAATTTTTTTATTAAAAATTTGAGTAGTTAAAATTTATTTATCTGCTAAACTTTTTATTTGTACATATTTTGGCCCCCCTTGTGATTGAATTCTGGCTTCGTCCCTGCTTCCGTACCGATATTGGCGACGATTTTTTTGAAGTTACGAGTTCAGCCTTCGGGATCGACAAAAAAATAAATAGGCCCTAATATTCTGTAATCACTTCTGGAGGGCATTTTCAAATTTTATGGGATAATACATGTACCTACCTATCTGAAGAGATGAAATCATATACATTCGTAACTAATTTTGTAGGGGTATACCTTATCATATGGGCTAAAAGGGTTTACTTACTCTTTTGGTTTTTAGTAAAAGAAATTTTAAAAAAAAATTATGAGACTACCATAAAAGATTGTATACCTAGAAGCACTATGTAGGGCCCTCAACAACAGGGGATTTTGAAAGGATTTACACTTTTTTTTTTTTTTTTTAATTACCACCCACTTAACTTTTGATTTGTTTCGAATTTTAATAAGTTTAGCCCATAATATTTTCTTAAAAATTTTGTGAATTTTGTCATTATTAATGAGCAAAAGTTATTCTTAACACTTAGCTCATCTCTGCACAAGTATACTATAAATTCATTTATTTTTTGTAGAATTGACAATCTAATTTATTGTTCATGAGCTAGCTCGTATTTAACTCGTTAATAAATAAGTTGAACACGAAATAATATTTTCAGCTGGATAGTTTAATAAGTCAGTTTTGTGTTTAGTTTATTTAATAAACAAGCGAACATGAGCCGAACCAGCTCGGTCGTATTCGGCCCCACGCAAGCTTAAACCCTACCAGAGGGATGTTGTAGTCGTCTTGGATGCCGACGCAAGTTGATTGTGGTCCCACACATGCAAGCAAATGCTTCTCCGTGCCAAGAAGCTTTCTTTCTTTTTTTATTCTTTTTTTCTTTGGTTGGTCAAACATAGAATGGGGTAGACTCGGGAGCATTAGGGTTCCCCCATCTTCCGTTGTATTTCTTATCGGGACGGAACGGATTCAAGATGAGTTATTTTTTATTTTATTTTTCGCTCTCACTTACCGTCTCATTTGGGGAGGATCGGGGCGGAAGCGGATTTTTGACGAATTTTTTACGGATCGGGACGGATTGAAGGAAAAAAAGGATCTTCCGCCTTCCGCTCTATTTACTTGGCGGATAGGAATGGATTCGGGACGGATTATATTTTTTTATATTTTTTATTCCCACTTACTGTCCCATTCGATCCATTTGCATTCCTATTCACACAAGCTACATATATATAATAAAGAGAGAGAGAGAGGGAGTTGAGTTAGAATGCTATCGGTAGCAAATGGGCTCCGTTGCCACTCATTTGTTTTCGATGATGAAGCGTCCAAATCAATGATTGGTACCATTAAACATGATTTATACCACTTGAAGTATATCGAAACTAAATTTCAAATCTTTTTGGCATCATTAACTTAATGATCAAAGGGTTTCAAAATTTATAATTTTAATAGTCGATATAAAATATTTTCTTGTTTAACGGTGTAAAGCTATCCAAATAAATTGAATTTTAATTAGAAAATTTTTTAGACTATTTAGAACAAGATCTATATTCTCGATCTTGATTATAAAATTCCTATCATTATTTTTTAAAAGATATTTATTTTCAACCGTTCATTTTTGTATCTATTTGATGAATAAGAGAATAATATTGAAAAAATATGAAATTTGATTTTTATATATTTCAAGTAGTATAGATTATGTTCAACTATACCGATCACCGATTTGGAGACTCTATCATAAAAAACAAATAAGTGACAACGGAGCCTGTTTGCTACCAATAGTATTCCAGCTCAACTATATATATATATATATAGAGTCCGGCTAGAATACTCTCCGATCAGTATATACTATCATCTATATACCATATATATATCCTAATAGGTATATAATACCATATATAATTATAATATACATATATATATATATACTCTATATAATTGTAAGTCCGGCTAGAAATACCTATGCGATAGCACGCAAGGATTTGTGGCTACTCGATTTTCCACCGCTAGACTAACTTTTAATTATTTTTTACCCGTTAGAGTTATATTTTCACCAAGCCACCGTGCCCACTCCACCTTGAGAGCCCTGCAATCATCCTAACCGCACATTTTTTTATTCAAAGCTAAAAAAACTAATGGCACCAATAGTTTGGTGCTATAGTAATATTTCAAATCTAGGTAGCTAAATTCACGAATTATTTGGTCGAATTATCGCCGAATTATTGAAATCATGAATTAAACGGCCGCGTTTACCGAATTTTTTTCCGGAAAGAAAGAGAATATTCGCCGAATTTTTCGGCCAGCCAATTCTTCGCGGAATAATTCACGAATATATTGCGTCGAATCATTAAAAATATGAATAAAAAACGTAGTAATTTTATTTTAAATATAAATTATGTTTAATTCTTATATTAGTTATATTTTATATTTTATGGCCTGAATTTGTTTTTAACGAATTTTTCAATGAAGTTAAAATATGGAAAACTTGGAATTTTTATACGTATTATAATCGCACCCGAAATTCTTTGCCAATCGCGAATTAAACTAACTATGGTATTCGCAGCCTAGTTATATACTATCTAATATATATATATATATATAGTAGAGCAGGGCTGCTGTGCTCTCAGGAGCACGGAAGCCTCCGTGCTCCTGAGCCATTTTCGATAATGGAGTTTCCGAATCGACGATCGGCTCTGTTAAACTTGATCTACCGTATTTGAAGTTTCTAGAAAATAATTTTTGCGATTTTTCGATATCATTTACCTAGCAATCGAAATGATTCAAAATCAATAATTTTTAACGGCTGAAAATAAAAATCCTATAAAAAGTGGAGATATAGCACTAAAATTTTCGATCAGAAATATTGATCTTATTGTAGATAGTATAAAGAATTTTGTATCAAAATTTCATCTGATTTGAATACTTTTACACTGTTAAACTTGAAAACGGCAGATATCAACCGTTAAAAATTATTGATTTTGAATCCTTTCGATCACTAGGTAAATGATATCAAAAAACTGTAAAAATTATTTTCTAGAAACTTCAAATGCGCTAAATCAAGTCTAGCGGAGCCGATCATCGCTTCGAAAATTCCATCATCGAAAACGGCTCAGGAGCACAGAGGTACTATACTATCGATATATATATATATATGGAGTCCGGCTACTATACTATCGATAGTACCAAGCCATTGGTACTATTGAGTTTTCTACCGTTAGATCTATCCTTTGATCATTTCCATCCGTTAGATTATACTATTAAACCAACCACCTACTCAACCCTAGGGGACCATTATCATTCTAACCACACATCCTTTCATCCAACGGCCGAAAACTCAATAGTACTAAGGGCTTGGTACTGTTGATAGTATAGTAGCATAATTCTATATATATATATATATATATATATATATATATATATATAAAGTAGGACTACTATGCTATTAGGAGCACAACAACTCTTATGCTCCTAACTTTCTAACCACCCATCAATTTCTCCTCAATTTTGATAGTCGGTTAGGGTCAATTTTGACAGATGGTTAGGATGAGAGAGAAATTCAAAAAGAAGAGAATTGAGACATCCAATTTTTTTCCAATTTTTCTTCTCTCTCTAATCCTAACCACCAATCAAAATTGATGAATGGTTAGGAAGTTAGGAGCATATAGGCTACTGTGCTATATATATATATATATATAGAGTCCGGCTACTATACTTTTATGAGTATTGGTTCCCTTATACTCATAAGTTTTCGGCCCTTAGATTTATTTCATTAATCATTTTCACCCATTATATCATACTATTCAACCAACTACCCACTCAACACTAGGGCACCACTATCATTTTAAGTGGGGACCACTATCATCCTATCTACACATCCCATCAATCAACGGTTAAAAATTTATCAGTACAGGGTGTTCTATACTCATAATAGTATAGTAGTCCCAACCTATATATATATATATATATATATATAGTTGAGCTGGAATGCTATCGGTAGCAAATGGGCTCCGTTGCCACCCATTTGTTTTCGATAATGGAGCCTTCAAATCGACGATCGGCACCGTTGAACATAATCCATATCACTTGAAGTATCTAGAAATCAAATTTCAAATCTTTTCGACATCATTGACCTAATAATCAAAGGATTTCAAAATTTGTAATTTTAATGGTCGATATGAGGCGTTTTCTCGTTTAACGGTGTAAAGCTATCCAAATCAATTAAATTTTGGTTAGAAAATTCTTTAAACTATTTCGAACAAGATCTATACTCTCGATCTTGATTACAAAATTCCTATCATCACTTTTTAAAGGATATTCATTTTCAGCCGTTCATTTTTACGCCCACTTGATGGACAAGATAACAATATCGAAAAAGTATGAAATTTGATTTCTAGATACTTCAAGTGGTATAGATCATTTTCAACGGTGCCGATCGTCGATTTGGAGGCTCGATCATCGAAAATAAATGGGTGGCAACGGAGCCCGTTTGCTACCGATAGTATTCCAGGTCAACTCTATATATATATATATATATATATATATAGAGAGAGAGAGAGAGAGAGAGAGAGAGAGCTATA